>NC_135647.1:8184827-8489224 GCF_053574225.1 Canis aureus
TTCTGTGAAAAGTCTCAGTATATTATCTCTCTTTTATAGTGTAAAACCATCTACAGCCTACCTTCAGATGATCAGAGTGCCTAGTTTATTATAACAATCCTTAGACCATTTAGTGTAATAAATTAAATGATGGAAGTTTTTATTTTTATGGATGGTTACATTCATGCCTTTAGAAATTGGTGTGCTTTGTTTATTTGTTGCCTTCAAATGCTTTTTTAACAGTCATGCGTCTCTGCTTTGACTGGTTGAGGATAAATGTAGGTGGTTCCCACTATAGAATCATCTTTCCTGTACAATACACACTTCCGACATAATTACTAAGGCCTTTCTTTGTGTCTGTGGTCACATTAATGTTTCTAGTCATTTTTAAACTCACGGGCATGTCTAGTTCAAGGAGTCTGTGTTCTAGAGTGGACGGAAAAAGAAAAGACAACCTGATTTATTACTTAAAAGCAGTTCAGAATGATCATTTTCAGGTTTAGCCAAACATGTTAACAGTTATAAACTTAAAAGTCTCAAGAGGGGAATTTGAAGGTGATGGGAAAAGTGTGGGAAGTGTCGACTATTCAACTCTGTAAATTCCTTGAGAGCTGCTGATAGTGTTTAGAAAAGTGGCCTCCAAATCCTCAGAAAACATAATTTTCATATACTGTCCATGTGTGTTAACTCTTCTAAATTCAAGGCCATTGCCAAATGACTGAAGAAAACAATTAGTCTCTTTAAAAAAAGAAAAAAGAAAAAGAAAACAATTAGTCAATTGGCTAAACATGTCAGAGCCTATGGCTGGCCCTTGCTGACTCCCTGAATTTTCTATATTAAATGATAAACAACACCTAAGAAATCTCTACTTCATAAGATTCACTAAAAAGTCTTCTTTTATCTAATAACAAAACATAATCAAGTTATATAATTCAAATTAGGTTTGCTCACATGTAACAAAATCCCACCAACATGAATGTCTTTACTACATGAGGTTCATTCTCTCACCTGAAATAAGTCCCAAGGTTTACTGGTGGATGACCATTATGAAGGCTCCTTATTTAATTGGGATCTTCGATGGTTCCCTCTTAGTATGTCACTCTTTTTCCAGGCACCTACAGAGTTGAATAGTGTTTTCTACAAAGACTTCTTTCTGTCCCCAGCTAAACTATCCCCTTCATAGTTCTTGGGGTCCTTGCTTCTTTCTCTTTATACACATTCTTTCTCCTCTCTAGAATGCCTCGTATATTTATGTTAGGAATCTATCCATTCCCTACCTCATAGCCACTAGGCTGGCTGCTATCAACCCCCCCCCCCCCCCAAAGAGAGTAACAGGTATTGGAGAGGATATAGAGAAATTGGAACTCTGTGACACTGTGGATGGGAATGTAAAATGGTGCAGCTATTATGGAAAACAGTATGGTGATTTCTCAAAACTTAAAAATAATATATATCCAAAGGAATTGAAACACCACGTGTCCTGGGAGAGATATTTATACACCCATATTTGTAGCAGCATTATTCACAACAGCCAAAGGGTAGAAGCAACCCAAGTAACCTTTGACAGATAAATAGATAAACAAAGTGTGATATATACATACAATAGAGTATTATTGACCCTTGAGAGAAATTCTGACACATGTGACAACATGGATGAACCTTGAGGACACTGTGCTAAGTGAAATAAGCCAGTCCTAAAAGGACACATACTGAATGATTCCACTTATATGAGGTACCTAGGGCAGTCAGACTTTATGGAGATGGAAAGTGGAGCGGTGGGTCCAGAGCCTGGAGGAAGGGGAGAATGGAGAGTTGTTGTTAATAGGTATGGAGTTTCAGTTTTGCAAGATGAAAAGATTCCTGGAGATGGATGGTGGTGGTGCTTCACAATATTGTGAAGGTACTCAATGCCACTGAACTGTACACTGAAAAATGGTTAAGATGGTAAATTTCATGTTATATGCATTTTAACACAACTTATGAAAAATAAATCTCATTCCTTTAGAAGAATCACATGGTACTTGTGCTTTGAGGCTTTCTGCAATCTGTTCTGTGCTGAAATGATTTTTTTCCTCTCCGACCTATGTTAGGAGATTCATGTTCTAAAACACAGGTGGAAATTGGCAGTCATGAACCAAATATGGCCTGCATTTAGGAGCTTTTGATCAGCCTTTTAAAAATTACTTACCGATATTTAAAAATTGAGAGATTTCAGAGAACAACTTTATTTCTGACTTATTTCGAAGAATTAGATCAGCCTTGGGCCTCTGTTGATAGAAGGAAAAATGCTTCTGAAGCTGATCAGTGGCAGCCCCTTGGAACCGGGCACGTTTCCCAAATTCGCACTGACCTAACCTCTCCTTGGCATCTTATATTACCTACCTGGCCTTGCAGGCTCTTACATTTGCAACTTTTTTTTCTTTTTTGCAACTTTTGTTCAAAATTTTTGTGTCACCTGTAAGCACCTGTAAGTAAGTTCTTTTAGGTCCAAAGTGTTTGTACCAATTCCTTCCAGCTTTGTGGGACCTCTCTTCATATTTCTCTTTAGCAGTATTGTTTGGAAGTCCTCAACCTTGGGGATAAGTCCTCACAGCCAAGATGGCCCAAGTATACTATGAGGTACAGAGTCCAGAATTGACGCCCCCTTCCCCCCCCCATGTTTACTTAACAGGGCTTATTGCGGACAGTTGTTTTGTCCATTCTCATAACTTATCCTAAACCATATCGGAAAGGTCAGGGAGAACTTCCCAGAACTCTCAATCCATTTCCATAGTGTATGAATCCAGAGTGGCAACAACCAAGTATTGGCTCTCATTACTCAAGCAAAGCTGACTGTGCCTTCCTAATAGTCTTTTGTTGCTTAGTGTGGTAGATTCCACCATGGGAATGGCCAGCATATGGCCTCAGATATCTTTTAAGTATGTCTTTTAAGTATATTCCAGAAGCCCCCTGGAATGAAATAATTAGGAATATCTCAGTTAAGTGTCTTGGAGGGTCAGCTAAGCTTAGAAAATTCTCATTAGCTCATTGTCCTCTCATTAGAAATCTACTGAGGTGCCCACTACCCCAGACTATTACCTAATTATTGCTAAATAACTCCATTACCTAATAATTTTCATTAAGGAAAATGAAAAAGTTAGTGACTTACTAGTTACTCTTTCCTTCTTTGCATTCTTTTTGGGTTTCCAAAGCATCTATCTAGCAAGAAGCTAGCTCAGCAGAAGTTGAGATTATTCCATTTATCGAGTTGGGGGGGGGGGAGAGTTGTCCAGAACTAGTGTCACCTTGACCAATCTTCATGTTGAAAATATTTGCACAGTTTAGATTACCCTGAATAGGTATAGCTGGCTGCAGACAAAGGGTATAGAGACCAAAGTAATAATAGAAACAATCTTAACAGGTAATAATTATGTAATGCTTAGTATGTGCTAGGGACTGCTGTAAGTGCTTAATATTTTCAAAAATTCTAAGAGATGAGTACTATTATTTCTCTCATTTCACAGATGAGGAACCTAGGGAACAGAAGGGTTAAGTTCAGAAAACCTCAAATGGTGGAGCTGAGGAGGTCTGGCTTGAGAATCCACACTCTTAAGCCAAACTTCATCTTTCCCTACAGGACTGGATGATTCTGCATGGTGAAGCTGGGCTATGTTTTACTTTAGCCTCACTTTCTGGTAGCATACTTTTAGGAAAATTAAGATTGTGGGTAATTATATATATTATATATGTAAATAAATATACACAAATGTTTATACAAAACATAATGAATGTGAAGGATGTATTATCTGGAATATAAAAGCAACTTTTACAATTCAATTATAAGACCAAAAAAATGGGTCTTATTGACTATTGATAAATAGTATGAATAACAAATAAGCACATAAAAAGTTGCTTAACATCCTTAGACTTTGAGGAAACGTAAAACCACAATGAAGTGTCGTTACACATGTTTGAGAATTCCTAAAATTAAAAGACTGACAATGTCAAGTATTGGTGAAGAACTGGAGCCAATAGAAATCTCAAACATTGCTGGAACTTTTCAAAGTGGTTGTAAGATGGTACCATTACTTTGGAAAACAGATTGGCAGTGTCTTAAAAATTAGACATAAAATTAACATATGACTCAATAGTCCCACTTCTGGCATTTATCCAAGAGAGATGAAAACATGCATCTACAAAGATATTTGCATACAGATATTTCTAACAGCTTTACTTGTAATAGCCCCAAACTGGAAACAACCCAATATCCATTGACAGATGAATGAAAAGAATTCTAACATAATTCATAGAATGGAATATTACTCAGAAATAAAAAGAAATTACCTACTAATACATGTGACAACATGGATGGATTTCAAAAACACTCTGCTAAGCAAAAAACAAAACAAAATAAAAACAAAACAAAATAACCCCCCCCCCCCAAAGAAAACCCAACCAAATGCTGTATGAATCCACTTATATTAAATTTTAGAAAAGACAAGTCACACCATATTGACAGAAAACAGATTAGTTGCTGTGGAGCCAGGTTGGGGTGGTGGTGGTGGGGTTGATTGCAAAGGGGCGCCAGGGAATTTTGGCATATTGGAAATAATCCACATTACAATTATAGTGGTATTTGTACATTTGTCAAAACTCAATGAATATAAAATGTGTGCATTTTGTTGTATACAATTTATACCTTAATAAGTTTGCTTAAAAAAAAAAAAAGAAATGGGATGCCTGGGTGGCTCAGCAGTTGAACGTCTGCCTTTGGCTCAGGGTGTGATCCTGGAGTCCCAGGATCGAGTCCCGCATCAGGCTCCCTGCATGGAGCCTGCTTCTCCCTCTGCCTGTCTCTGCCTCTCTCTCTGTGTCTCTCATGAATAAATAAATAAAGTCTTTAAAATAATAATAATAATAATTAATAATAAAAGAAATGACTGAAATGAAAGACTAAGCATTTAGCTTAAGGAAACCAAAATAAGTAGAAAGAAAGGAATATAAAGAGCATATATTAATAAGTAATAAAGATATGATTGGGAACATTAATAAGGCCCCAACGTTTTTTTTTGTTGTTAAATTCTGATAAGAAAAAGAGAAAAGGCACACACGAATAGTATTAAAAATGAAAAGGGCACATAACTACAGATGTAAATATAATAAAGAACAAGAAAGCCATAGTAATTAGTTTAGGTTAATAAATTTCAAGACATTCAAAACAGAAACTTTTCTAGAAAAATATAAACACTAGTATGGACTCAAGAAGAAATGGAAACTCTGAAAAAGCATAACCAATAAATAAATTGAACAGAACGTTAAATATGTGTGTTCTTTAAATTTTTACATAAAAACATTAGGCCTCTTTTTTTTTTTTTTAAACATTAGGCCTCTTAACAAGAAAGTTCTAAAACACATCCAATGATCAGTATTTAAATACTGTAAAACACTTCCATAGAATAGAAAAAGAATGCCCTCAAATTCATTTTAAAATTAAACTAACTTAAATTTGATAATAGTGCATTTATGGAATATTATTGACCAATCTTTCTGATGAATGTAGATTCTAAAATTTTTAACAAAATATTAAAAGATAAAATCCAGTAATGTATTCAACTATTTTATTTATCTGAGGGATTAAAGGAAGGTTTAATAGTTTAAAAAATAATAATGACCACTTACTCCATTGACAAATTTAAGAAGAAATATTTTTTTGGTAAATGCTGTAAAAAACAGTTGATAAAATTCAATATACATTTAAATATACTCTACATAACTAGAAATAGAAAGGAATATTCTTCTCTGATAAATAATTTTTTAATAAATATTATACTTAAGGGTAATAGGAGCATTTCCTTCAAGTCAGGAATGATTGCTGGATGCTGACATCAGCGTTCAACATTATATTGGGGATCCTAGGTAGTATAGTTAGTCAAGAAAAAGAGGCAGAAAAAGAAATATTATTTAGGAAAGGATAAGGAAGAAACAAAATTGTCATTATTGATAAAGAGCATAACTGTCTAAATAGAAAATCCAAGAGAATCTAAAGACAAAATATCAGAATCAATAAAAGAGTTCAGCAAGACTATTATATAATACTGATATGCAAAACACAAAATCAATGTACAAGAACAACAAACTTAGAAAATGTAATTTTACAAAGACAACATTTATAGAGGGATATCTGGCTAGCTATTATCCTAAATAATAAATCTAAAAAAATGTGCAAGAAATTTATGGAGAAATTTATTAAAAGTTTTAAAAAGACAAAAAATTTTTTAAAAGACATGCTAAAAGATCCTAATAGATTAAAACGAATATGTATTTATAAAAAGTAAGACTCAATATTGTAAAGATGTCTTTAACACTAAAATTAATTTATAAATTCAATATAAATAAAATCCTGAGGTTTCAGTTTTGTTTTTATGAAACTTAAAAATAAATTCTAAACTTTATACTCAAAACAAAGAGCCAAGATTAAGAAAAACAATTTTGTAAAAGAAGAACAAGGGAGAGTAAGCTTAATAACTTTATATCAGGAGCTAGCATTAGGTTGAATCATAAGAAATTTATTTCTTTCCTATTAGTAATAATCAGTAGGATATTGGCAATACCACAGAATTCTACCTATAGTCATTAAGACAGTCTAGTATTGACAAGATAATGAGCGAAAACAGTGGGAAAAAAACCTAAAGAGGAGAAGTAGACACCACATGTATATGGAGACATGATGCAGAATAGGATTAATTTTTGCTTCAATGGAGAAGGGATGGATAAATAAATTAATGGTTCTGGAGCAATTTGTTATACATGTAAAATAATAAAAATCCATATTATTGCCTATAATAAAAATGAAAGATTTTTTTCCAAAATAAAAGACTTTGATATGCACGAAAGACTTAAATATGAAAGGGAAACTATAATATTATTAGAAGGCAAAATTGGAGAATACGTATTTATAATCTCAAGTAAGGGAAGAATTTGTTAAACAAAATTCAAGCAGGATGAACAATAATAAAAAGGATAGACACAATTATATTGCAATTAATACTTCTGTGCATCAAAGGACACCATAGAAAGTTAAAAATATAACCGACTTGAAAGAGACTTACGTAATATATATAGCAATCCCAGGATAAATATTAGAATATATATTTAAAACTCTTAAAATCAATAATAAAAATACAAACAACTCAATAGAAAAAAAGGGCAAAAGATATAAATAGGCAGTAATTGGTCAAGTCATCCATAAAGATATGAAAAGGTACCCAGTCTTCTCAATATTCAAGAGAAACCAGTTTAAGACTAGAACTATGATGACATACATTTCACATCTATCAGAAAGAAAAAGTTTCAAGTTTGACTATACTGCTTCATGAGGATGTGGATCATTGGTAACTTGCTTTCTCTGAGGTGGGGGAGGAACTTGGCACTGCTTGGTAAAGCTGAAGATACACACAATTACCGCCGAGAGTTCTACTTCTACATAACTATCCTCAAATCTTATAAATGTGCTCATGGAGTCATTTGCAAGAATGCTCATATGACATTGCTTGTAGCAGTACATGATTCCCATCATGTCCATCATTAAGAAAATGGATGAGTATACATACAGTAGTCAAAATTAATAAACTCGTTCATCTTTAAAGACATAGGTGAATTTCACAAATATCATATTGAGTGAAAAAGACAAGGTAAACAATACATCCAATATAACACCATTTTAATAAAGTCTATGTACATTTCAACAACACTTCACAGGAGTAAAAGAATAAAGAATACATGAGAGTGATGAACACCATGTTTGAAATAGTGGTTACTTCCTAGAGGAAGGAAAGGAGTTGATATTTAGGAGGGATATGCCATGTATTTTAAAATATGTGTGTAATATCTTGTTTCTTAAATTGAGTGATGGGTATTGTTCTCCACATATTTTTGTGTATCTGAAATAGCAAAATAAAAATGACAAGTGATGGAATTGAGTAGAAAGTTTTTGAGATGTCTGACCATGAAAAAGAATAGCAAGGTGATAGAACTTGAAGGTAACTGTGGATTCAACAGAGATTTATTTTTGTAGTTGTCTCTTTTATTTTGAGTTGATGATGGGAAGATTCTGGCTTCCCTGCTGCATATGACGCCCAACTCAAGACAACACCATTTTCCTAGCCTGGAGCATGTTTCGATGCTGTGGACTGAAGATGCAGAAGAGAGACTTGAAAACAGAAGGAAAGGGATTGCAGAGGAAGGGCACTTTGAGGACCCCTTTTCTGTTGAAATTAACTGGAGAGAAAGTGATGGGTGTTAATGGAGGCAGTTGCACAGATTCAGAGATAGGAAGATGAGTGAGTACCTAAGTAATGAACCCAGTACCTCAGTGAAGTAGAGACAGAGCCTGGGGATAAACTAGTGTGAAGGTCCTTCCTGAGAGATTGAAGTCAAGCCCAGCAAATCATTGTAATTACTGGCAGTGCTGACTGCCCATTTGAAGATGGTGGCCATACATTTATAGTGACAAAATCTTCTGCGTTTTGGGCCTCTCTCCAATATCTCCTACATAATACTGACACAGAGAAGGCCTTCTGTGGACATCTGTCCAAGAGGGTCACAAAAGTCTAGAGTAATTATATTGCTCAACTATGGAATCTGAAGTTGAGAAGATATTCAAAGAAAAGAGGATGGACATAGCGAACACAGGAAGGGGATTGAAGATCTCAAGTCATTATTTTCCTTATATGGAAGGTGAGTAGGAAGGGTGGCCAAAGAGGGGAGTGTTTGTAAACCCCGAATGATACTGGGCTGCTGAGTGACCAGTTTCAGCATCGTGTTGCATTCTTTGAAACTTGAAACAGCAGTCTAACCTGCAAGGAAGCATAAAAAGCATTTTTAAATTTTTTACTGAAATGGCTTGAAAAGGGAGAGAAGAAGTACATTCCTTGCCACAGCAAGCCATAAATTCCCCTTGCCTCTCACTTTCCCAATGTCTCCTTCTCACCTCTGCTACAGCACCCATGTAGAACTCTAGCCTGCCATTCCAGTGCTTTTCTCTCCTCTTTGTCTTCATCTTCCCCATCTCAGTTATGCAGGGAACAGCTTCGGGCCCTTTAAAACATAAATCAATCAAGTCTCGCTTTACTCCATCTCGCTTTTCAGCTGTGCCCATTTTCTGTATCAACACAACTCAAGCCCTGTAGCTTCCATTTGTGGTTCCTATCATTTGGATTCACAATCCTGCATGTGGTGTGGTTTCTGGTGATGATATCAGGGATGTAACTAAGTACAGCATAGAGAAAAAGGACATCCAAGATGAGAAGACCCAGAATTTGAAAGCCAGGCTGTCAGATTATTCACATGGAGCTCAAGGCTATGTTTACATGATGTTGGGAGTTGTGGTGAAGAAGACCCATCTTATGTCTTATTGAGGGAGAGGAATGACCAATAAATTGCTAGATGATTCCTGTGAGAAGGGAAAAAATTTCCATATATAGCAGAATGATTATTATTCAACACAGAGGAGGAGTAATCGTCTCAAAGGAGTAAGTTGAAGAAAAAATAACTTCCACCTAAGAGGGCTATAGGAGAACAGTATTCCCATGAGAGACTCAAGGTTCAGTTAAGGAAAGGAGATGGGCGGGGGTAGTGGTTCAGAGAGAATGTTAAAATTTATGAGATATGACTGAAGAGAAGTTTCCAAAAGGCACAGTGGAAGACTTATTTTTTATTTTTCATTTCATTTTATGAGGGGCAGATGTGAAACAGATTTGGGGATTTACTGAACAGTTTGGGGATGAGTGATGGGAAGATAAACTGGAGAGGTATGTGCTACTTGATGAGTAAGATAAAGAGGAATAGGAATGTTTTGAATTTAGTTCACATTTTGGAGGCAAGGATGTTTCTGGGGCCCAAGCTTGTAGTCCAGAGGTGTCATGTGGGAAAGATGGGAAATTTCTGATGGGCCAGGCATATCTGCTCATTTGGCGGCGGTATTGCTGGATGTTGGCTTCTTAGAGACATGCAATTTTGAGGACTTATCTAAGGAATGAATCACAGTGGCACACAATTTATGCCTGAGGATATTCACCACCATTTTGTTTTTAATAACAAAATATACAAATATTTTGAATAGCCAACAATAAGGAACTGATTTAACAAATTCTGACACATTCCATCCATGATGGAATTCTGTGTAGACATAAAAAAAATTGTGAAGAAATATATTTAGTAAGATGAGGATATGATAGAATGTATCTTCCAGTGGAAAAATTCTCACCTGGGTACATAGGTAAATGTAATGATTAGTTAATATTCTAACTCTTGGGTTGGAAATTAGGTTCATTATGTTCTTAAAAACAAAAATGAAATAAGAGAGGGCTATGGGTAAATAAAGGATACGTGTATGTCATGATCCAAGAATTATGATTAATAAATTATGCCTATTTGAGCTTCAGTTTAAAAAATAATTCACAAAACAATCTATGCAAGGATCTTAATTTTTATTTAAAACATATGAGCCATATTTAGTCTTGTTCTTAATTTCCTAGGCCTCTGCCTTCCTGTTCATTTTCTGTATTTTAGCTCAGTTTACTGTTTTGGTTACCTACTATTGTGTAGAAATCATCCCAGAATTTAGTAGCTTAAGACATTAAATATTTATTATTTCAGTTTCTTTGGATTGGGAATTTGGGAGCAGCTTAACTGGGTGGTTCAACTCAAGAGTCTCCATTAGAATATTGCCAAAGGTTGCAATAATCTGAAGGCTTGGCCAGGGTTAGAAGTTCCACAACCAAGATGGCTCACTCATGAGACTCTCAGCAGGTGGCCTCCCTTCCTCACCTCATGAGCCTCCTCATAGCTTGCTTGCGTATCCTCATGGCATAGGAGCTACCTTCCCCCAGAGTAACTAATCCAAGAGAGAAGGCAAGAAGGAAGCCACAAAACTTCTCATAACCTAGTTTCAGAAGTCAATCACTGTCACTTTGGCCATATTGTATTCATTAGAAGTGAGTCGCTCAGTTCACTTAAGGATAGAGATGCAGCTGCTGAAAGTTGAAAGTTGGGTAGGCAAGCACTGATATAACAAAGCCTAAGGGGCTGTGGCTGCAGCAGTGACAGCTCTGTCACACCTCCTACTATTCAAAAACTCTTGAGATATTAATCTGTCATTCATCAGAATTCTTTCTTTCTTTTCTTTTTCTTTCTTCCTTCCTTTCCTTCTGTCTTTCTTTTTCTTTATTTCTCTGTTTCTTTCTTTCCATCTTAGCAATGCCTTCCAGTTACAGTTCATGTCCTCTTCCCTCACCTTCCCACTAATGTCCAGATGCTCTCACCTAATTTATGTATTACTTTAATTATTTTAATTGCACATTCTCAGTATTTACTAGCATCCACATGTCCACAAGTCAACCTTCCATCTGCTCCACACATTTTTTAAAAGTATTTCTCGGTCAGCCCCGGTGGCGCGGTGGTTTAATGCCACCTGCAGCCTGGGGTGTGGTCCTGGAGACCCCGGATCGAGTCCCGATCAGGCTTCCTGTGTGGAGCCTGCTTCTCCCTCTGCCTGTGTCTCTGCCTCTCTCTCTGTGTCTCTATGAATAAATAAACAAAATCTTTAAAATAAATAAATAAAAATAAAGTATTTCTCACAGGTGGTCATTCAGGACCTGCTTCCATACTTCTACTCAGAAGGGCTCACTACCTTACTGCCATGTAAAGGTGTACTATGAAAGTTCTTCATCAAGAATGATTCTGTACCCTAGAAACCTGTCATATCAAGAAGAGTAAGTTATGAGATGTATCAATAATGCTGTGGTAATCTGTGTCAGTCAGCTTGAGCCCCCATAAGGAAATATTACCGAATTGGTGCTTTAAACAACAGAAATGTATTTTCTTATAGTTACGGAGGCTGGAAATTCCAATATCAAGGTCCAGTAGGATTCAGTTTCTGATACAAATTCTCTTGCTTTCTTGCAGATGGCCACATCTTGTGTCATCACATGGCAGAAGAGTGAGCAAGCTCTGCAGTGTGTCTTCTTATAAGTACACTAATCCCATCATAAGGGTTGTACTGTCACAACTTCATAAATACAATTACCTCACAAGGGTCCCTTCTCCAAATATTATCATATTAGGAGTTAGGGTCTCAGCATATGAATTTAAGGGAGATAAATTCAGTCAATAACATAATTCATAACATGACTTAGAACTGCTTTTTGTATCTGAGATCAGGTAAGAGATTTTTGGTCTAAGTCTTTTAGGGAGCTCTTTTGGATACCTTGATAAATACTTTTGACCAGACGTAATCATGAAGTGATGATTTTTTTCTACTATCTTTGCAACTCTGGCACTGACTTTGGGGTGATGATATACCCTGGGTCAGTTTTTTGTTCTCCATAAGACAGAGAAAGTAGGAAAAGTTCTCATTACTGGATACTGGCCCTGGATTTTTCACCATATGAGTAATGAGTCAGTAGTATTTACCTAGGAGGTTTATAATGATTATTTCATGTTTTAAATTCAATCCTGATTTTTCTGCAAATGCAGCATTCAGAAGAAAAGAAAGAACTCAGCTGTCTCCACAAACATATGGAAATCAATGATAAATGGACAGAGACTGCATAGTATATTTATTAACCAAGCTAGTATAAATCATAATTTTTCAACCATTTATTAAACTAATAGGATTGTTTTGGGAACATCAAAGAATTCTTTATTAGGTAAATAATCATGTTTATCCACTCAGTTACGGGGAAAAGCAAATCATTCACACTGCATTTACTCTGCCTCATCAGATTTCATTTCTCTTAAATGTCAGCCGTTGATAATTTTTACCAAACAACATGGTAAAAGAAAAAAAAAAAAGCCCAAATTTTTATCAGGCTTCAACCACCTCTTTGGTCCTGGAAAAAGACTGCTACTTGTTCCATTTCTTCTTCCCCATCTGGGTAAATTGCTCCATGAGACTCAAAATGGCTCTCCTCTACCAAACTCTAATTTAGGTAGTTGGCCATAGGGGCCAACTCTGTTTTTCTTAAATCATCTTATGACAGTCTTTTCATTCTATGACCACCTAGGCACATCTCAGAGACTGTTTTGTTGATTAAGCCTCCACTAGAATCCCCTTGACATCTGAAATAATTCCCTTTGTTTTCATTCTTCTCCATCACACAACCAGCTGATGTAGGCTCAGAGTACTAACTTTTTCCAGTGCTAATAGGAAGAAAACACAATTGGGAAGTTAAGTCAGCTCCCTGACAAGGAAGATGTATTCCATGTTTGTCATTTGGATTTGTAATATCAATGTTGTCCAGACAAATTATTTTTATAAATCACAATTTTCAAAATAAAAATGTATTTTAGCCATATTTAGCAAGTGTCAGGGGAGTTAGAAACTCCATTTGTTTAGTAAATAGTTATTGATTACTCTAAGGCCAGTCATTAAGCATAGTGGGAAATATGAAGATTTATTGATTTATTCAATAAACATTTACTGACTATAAGCTATGTGCCAGACACTGAAACACTGGGGATATAGAGGTGAACAAGAAACAAGACTCCTGATCTCAAGGAGTTGCTACTCCATTGGGAAAAGACAGATGATAAACAAGTAAGTAAGCGAATAAAAGTAATAATCAAGTAGCAGCAAGTGTTATAAAGAAAATTCAACAACATAATATAAAAATGATGGTAGCAGTGAGGGAAGTAGTCATTTAGATGGAATAGTCAATGAAAGTATCTGGAAAGTGACATTTGATCTAATATAGATGATGAGTAGAGTACAGTACTTTCCTTTACCTGGAAGAGTTTACAGTCAAGAAAGATTCTAAGACTGCATTCAATTTAGTGCAAAACTCTAAGCAAGTATCTATGAACTTTAGGTTAGAGATGGCACAACATCACACAACTCAAAGAATAAAATAACTATAAGTCCACATTGATATAAATAAATAATTGAACAAACAAGCACAAAAGAGTAGATAAGCCTTCTTACAGAAAAATTTCAAGTAATATATACAGATACTCCTTTCTCCAGAAGGAAGAGTATAATTCCTCTCCTTTTGTGTGTGGTCTGGACTTTGTGACTTGCTTCCAAACGAAAAAAAGGTGAAGGGAAAAACAAACTTTACAGTGGAAAAATCTGACAAACACCACCTTATTGGAGTGATCAAGGTAAACATCACCAAGGATGAGTTATATTGATATCATGGACCCTCTGATATGATGTGACAAGAAGGGCATTTTATCCTCCAAACCGACAACCCCAGTTTAATCATGAGAAAACATAGGAAAACCCAAATTGAGGGACATTCTACAAAATTCCTGACCAGTACTCTTCAAAACTGTCAAGGTCATAAAGAAAAAAAGAGAAATGTCTATGTCATTAAGATGGTGATATAGGTCATTCCTGACTTCAAGTACCTGTCACAAAAAGACCAGTTAGCAACTATTCATAGGCAAGACATTATTGTGAAAATCCCAAGAATAAGGGCTGAAGCACCCTCTAGACCATAGAGAACATTGATGACCACATTAGAAGGGTAAGATGATCAGCTTCACTCTGGAGGCATCACCCCTCCTCTAGGCCAGCATAGATGCCACAATGAGCCTTTGGTTTCTCCAGTGGGGCAAAAGAGACCCAAGATGGACAACCAGCTTCCTCAGTGTGGAAAGACTCCTTCCAGGAAACACATTCAGGTCTTATCTCACAGAGATCACTGGAAGATTCTGCTGGGCTGGATTACTGAGGATCACTGGAGAGGGGGGCAGGGCTTATAGCAACCAGCCCTCAAATCTTTGTGGACCAAGTACCTTCCAGAAGTACCAGAGTAGATATCTTAGCTAGTCACTCTGCCCATCTGCAGAATCAAGCTAGTGTGTGGTCCTCTCTAGTCAGGGACCTCAGTTGGCAGTTCTACTTGACTATGGTTTCCAGCCAATGGACCATGGCAGCCATGAAACTTATTCTAGGCCCCCACCCAGACAGAGAAGCAAATTCAAAGCCTCACACAACTGCTGAACATAGCTTCCAGTCCCATCCCAGAGAACTCAGCAACTATGGAGCCTATCCTACAGCCTGCCTGGGCAGAGATTCAAGCCAGCAACCATGCCAAACTGCTGAGCATAGTTTCTGGCCCTACCTAACCATGCAGCCTGAACAGTGACTCTGGGCAGCCTTGACACCCAATCTATGATACCACCAATCCATGGAACCTGCCTAGCAATGGAGTCCAGCCAGTAACCCTGTCCAACCATGGAGTCTCAAGCCCTATGTAACTGCAGGGCATAGCTGGAGGCCTCACCCAACCAGAGAACCTGGCCAACAACACCATTCAACAGCAAAATACACTCAGTGGCCTACCTGATTATGAAACCTAACCTGTGAATGTGTCCAACTTTGAGGCACAGCCCATGGCTTCACCCAATTCCAGAGAACAACCTGAGGTCTCATCCAATTGTAAAGCCCTATCTGCATCCCTGCCTGAACATGGGGTTCAGCCAGCAGCATCATCTGGTTGGGGAGCACAATCTGAGGTGCCATCCAACCAAGGGTGGTTACAGAGCCCAACTAATGGTTACCCTGACCACAAAACACAGTCAACAACAGCATCCCCTTCATCTCCTACCACTTCAGAGCATGCAATAGTGTGACCATACTAGAGACACTGATAGCAAACCCCATCTGACCATGGGTACTACCAGTTGACCTGTTCAGTACTTCAAGTTGAGCTGAAAGATATTTCCCTGTTGCAATGAATCTGTAAAGTCTGGAAAAGATTGCTTACTCAGATGTATAGATACCAATGCAAAGATACAAGCATCATGAAGAATCAGGTAGACATGATACTATCAAAGGGAACTAATAAAGCTTTAATAATTGACCATAAAGAAATGGAGTTCTGTGAATTGTCTGACAAATAATTCAGAATAATCTTTTTAATGAAGTTTAGTAAACTACAAAACATGCAAGTAGACCACTAGACTAAATTATGAAAACAATGCACGTGCAAAATGAATTTAAAAAGAAATAGAAACCACAAAAATATTCAAACAAAAATCCTAGAATGGAAGAATTCAACAGTGTCAACAGCTGACTTGACTGAGCATCCACCAGCAGCAGAATATACATTCTTCTTAAGCACATATGGAACTTCCTATGATAGATCATATGATAGGCCACAAAACAAGTCACAACAAAGTCAAGAAGACAAAAACTATATCAAATATCTTTTACAACTACAATGGTATAAAACCAATAAACAATAATAAGAGGAAAGCTGGAAAATTCACAAATACATGGAAATTAACAGTTCTAACAAGGAAGTTTATAGTTATAAATGTACACATATACATCAAGAAAAAAGAAAGATCTCAAAAAACAACCTAACGTTATACCTCAAGGATACAGAAAAAAAAGCCCAAAGTTAGCAGAAAAAAATGAAATTAATAGAGATTAGAGCAAAAATAATTAAAACAGATAATAGGAAAACAATAGAAAAGAAACAAAACTAAGAATTGGTTCTTTGAAAAGATAAAACAATTTGATGGATTTTAGCTAAACTTTTTTTAAGAGATAAAGAGATAACTCAAATAAGTCAAATTATAAATAAACAAGGAGATGTTACAAGTGATACTACAGAAATACAAAGGATTAGGAGAGACTCCTATGAAAATGATATGCTAACAAATTGAACAGCCTAGAAGAAATGAATAAATTCCTAGGCTATACAACCAACCAGGACAAAATCATGAAGAAATAGAAAATCTGAACAGACCAATAATGAATAAGGAACCTAAATCAGAAATAAAAATATCTCTCAATGAAGAAAATCTCACAACCAGTTAGTTTCACTGGTAAATTCTACCAAAAATTTAAAGAAGAGTGCTAATCCTTTCTAAATTCTTTCAAAAATTAAAACAGAGGGAAACTCTCAATCTTATTTTACAAACCCAGAATTACCGTGAAACCAAAGCTAGCTAATGACAATGCAAGAAAATAAAATTATTAGTCAATATTCCTGACAAATATAGATATAAAAATTTCCAACGGAATGGTAGCAAACCAAATTGAACATCATATTAAAAGGATCACACACCAATATCAAGTGGAATTCACCCCAGGAATGCAAGGATGGCTCAACATATGCAAATCAATAAATGCTATATACCACACTAATAGAATAAAAGATAAAAAATCATATGATCATCTCAGTAGATTCCAAAACAGCATTTGACAAAACCCAACATTTTTTCATGATAAAAATGCTTGACAAATTAGGTATAGAAGGAACATAATAAAGCCCACATATGACAAGTCCACAGTTAACTTCCTGCCCAATGGTGAAAAGTTAAAAGTTATTCTTCTATGATCACTAGCAAGACAAAGGTACACACTCTCACCATTCCTATTCAATGTAGTACTGAAAATCCTAGCCAGAGCAATCAGGCAAGAAAAAGGAATAAAAGGCATCCAAATTGGAAATGAAGAAATTGTCTGTTTGCAGATGACATGAGATTATATATAGAAAACCTTTGTAGTGTAAATAACTGACAATAAGTTGTTTTGATTATGATGTAAGAGCCTGATGTTAGTCTTCTAAATTACAAGGCATTCATTTCAAAGATATAAATGTATTACCAATTACACACAACTGGCTGCCCCACCTGTGGAATTCCCTTTTTAGAAAGCCCTGAGTAATGTAGATAATTGACCACTTCAGTGACCCTGATTTTCCCTTACCACATTTCGATTCCTGCTCTTATGTTTTATATTTGCCAATAGTCAACCCATGAAGTCTCACACACCTCACCGTAGACCTCAATAAAGGCAGAACCCCAAATACACATTCTCTCTCCCCTCAATCTCCATCCCCCCCTTCTTCCCTCCCTCCAATCTCACAGTGTGGCTCTGGGTATGCCATGTACTCTCAAGAACTTGTGAGTAATAAACCTTGTTTTTTCAAAGTTCCTTGATCATTTTTGTTGAGCTGTCTCTTGCAATCATAAGAGCCACAAGGGCCAGTCTAGCCACAACATTGACTCCAATGTGATAAATGTCTGCTAAAGTTTGCCACAAGCAGTATGGACCCAGCTGAGTGTCCCAGGCATTCCTAGCTGATAGCTTCAGTATCAATAGGCTGAGACTGACACAAAACTGCACAAAAAAAGAACATGATAGAACTTATAAACAAATGCAGTAAAGTTTCCAGATACAAAGTCAACATAGAAAAATGAGTTGCATTTCTATACACTAACAATGAACGATCTGAAAAAGAAATAAAGAAAACAGTCTCAGTCAGCATAGCATCAAAAAGAATAAAACATCAAGGAATAAATTTATCCAAGGAAGTGAAACATCTATGTACTGAAAACTATAAGACATTCATTAAAGAATGTAAAGAAGACCCACATAAATAGAAAGATATCCAATGTTCATGGATAAAAAGAATTAATATTGTTAAAATGTCCACACTATCTAAAACTACCTGTGGATTAAATGCAATTCCTATGAAAATTTAAATGAAATTTTTTACAGAAGTAAAAAAACAATCCTAAAATCTGTTTAGAACACAAAAGGCCCTGAGTAGTCAAAACAATCTTGAGAAAGAACAATGCTAGAGAATCACACTTTCTTTTTTAAGCTGTATTACAAAGCTATCATAATCAAAGCAGTATTGTATGGGCATTAAAACAGACACATAGACCAATGGATCAGCATTGAGAGTCCAGAAATAAACTCATGCATATATGACCAACAGATATTTGGCAAGGGAGCCAAAGATATTCAATAGAGAAAGTGTCTTATTTCTTAATCCTTATTTCTTATTTTTTCTTAAATTTCTTCTAATTTCTTATTTATTCTTAAAGAAATAGCTTCTTTGATAAGTCATGTTGGGGAAACTGGATATTCACATGCAAAAGAAAGAATTTGGACCCCTATCTGAAAGCACTCTTCTATGTCCTAATATCACCAAATAAAGGAAAAATAACATGGAGATGGCAAAACTTCTTTTTACTGCCATAGTGTGGAGGTGATATGTATCATCTCTTCTTCTACTCTATTGCCAAGAACTAGTAATTGGCCATCCCAAAACCCAAGAGGATAGTAAATGAATTCTAACAGCATATCCAGCAAGAAGTAGAGACTATACATATTGATGAATACCAGCAATCTGTCATAGTTTTGGGTTTTTCTTAAACAGGTTGTGGGGTTTTTGCATATATGGGGCCTCTTCAACTATAAGCTCCTTGAGAGCAAGGATTGTCTTCTTTAAATCTACTACAAGGGTTTATGTAGTAACCATTCTCCAAGATGGCTCTCAATGTTCCCCCACTTCCTATACTTATATCCTTGAGTAATTCATTCCCATTTTGAATAGGCCTGGCCTGTATAACCAATAGGATATTGAAATAATACTACGGTGTGATTTCTGTAGGTATGGCTAGGCAGTAAAAATCCTTGTGGCTTCTACCTTGTTCTCTCTTGGATCACAGGTTCAGGAAGAAGCCAGTATTCATGTTGCAAGGACACACAAGCAACTCTGTGAAGAGATCCATCTCACTAGAAATTGAGGTACCCTGCTAACAACCAGCAGTAACTTGCCAAGTACATGAATAAGCCACCTTGAAATGGATCTTCCTTCCATCCTCAATCAAGGTTTTGATGCCTGCACTTTAGGGTTGTCAAAATTTTTCCTACAAGATTCACGCCCATTCACATATTCATCAAAACTTTCATTTGTTCCTCAAAAGACATTGCTGTGTAATTACCTTAAGACTTCACCTGAGAAAGAGATGGTGAATTGGACTTTTCTCACATGTCAGCTCCCATTGGTTGGTAGTAATTGCTATTGTTTCCAAGTCTCTGACATTGTGTCCAAAGGTATAAGCCTTTATTTATCAGTAATATTTGCTAGCGAAATGGAAACAGTAGTAGGTAGTTCATAAACTACACATTTGCCATCTATGTCTAAGTATTCTGACTCTTGTTTTTGAGTCTACATCATTAATTAGGAGCCCATAGACTAGTAAGTATCTCTTGTCCCGCACAACAGTTCCAGAGCCTCAGACCTGACAAATGGCATAAGAGGAAAGCTGAAGCCAGATGCTTTTTTGGTCATAAGTCAGTCAATTAATCTGATTTTGCTTACTGTTTATTTATTGTCTAAAATATGTCTTATACGATATAGTGGTTCAGATTGCTGAGAATCGTGTGGCCTGTGACTTTTTGCAAAAGATTCCACTTCTCAGCTCTAACTTCATATTCTTATGATTAGATTCTTCTAGCACCAGAATCAAGGGCAAAAGAGTTGTTAAGTAACTACTGGAATTTGAAAGAAGCATGAGAAACATTCTATCCTATCAGGGCTTATTTATACTCTGAGCAGATTCTCGTGGCCATGTACACTAAATGCATAAATTTTCAGGTACTTGCAAAATGCCAGGGTCATAAACCTTTTTAAAAAACAAAACTTATTTATTTTCCTTGAAAATAAAGGTTTTTTGTTCCCCATGGAAAATAGAAAAAAAAAATCTCAAAGAAGAAAATAAATTTTAAATAAAGATCCACCCATGATCCCACTTGTCAGAGCCAACCAATGTTTTACTGTTGTACAAGTTGAAAACACATATACTCAGGATAAAGTCATATATATAATCTCATTCTGATTTCTTCAGTTACAGCATAACAAAAGAATTTCCTGCATTATTATTAATCTTTGCAAGCCTCACTTAAAATTGTTTTCTATTTTATTATATTCCTTTATCAAAATGTACTGA
Organism: Canis aureus; assembly: GCF_053574225.1. Lineage (NCBI taxonomy): Eukaryota > Metazoa > Chordata > Mammalia > Carnivora > Canidae > Canis > Canis aureus. Next base: position 8,205,552 of record NC_135647.1, read on the forward strand.
TTCATTTTCCTAAAATTAAATTATTTTCATGGAGAGAAGGGAGGTGCTAAATTGCTATAAATCTTCGAATAAGCAAAGACAGTATTATTTCAGTGAGATTATTCATGGACTCTTGGCATCTTAAACCTGCAAGACTGCCTTAAGTAAATGGATTAGAACACTTTTCTTTTGTAGAAGAGGAAATAGACGCACCATTTTCTGACTTGTGTATGATTATCCAGCCCTCCAACAGTAGAACCACATTTAGAACCCTGTGCTTCTCGCAATTACAGAAACATCAAAGGAAAAAAGAACTTTTCATTAGTTAGGTGGAGGTTTCCATCCCTTTCTGAAAGTAGAGTGTTCCTATGAAACCTTTTGTAAGCCGAAACGGAACAAGGCAGAATGTATCCCCTGCTTTGCTTTTTTTCCCACTTTAGTACAGTAACAGTTTTCTTCATAAAAGTGAAAATTCTTTTTGGATTTATTTTTTTAAAAATTAAGTTTTTATTTAAATTCCAGTTAGTTAACATACAGTGTAATAATAGCTTGAGGTGTAGAATTTAGTAATTGAGCCCTTTCATACAACACTCAGTGCTTATCACACTGGGATGGAGATCTTAACCAACAGCTCAGCTAGGGAGGTGAGCCAATGTAATAAGCATCCATAAAATTCCAAGACTACTCACCTGAGCAAAATATTTCTATCACCACCACAGAATACAACTCACCTGCCTATATTAGGGTTGGAGATGAGCAGCTTGAGGTTAACTCAACTTCAAGGTATGATTAGCAAGTGAATTGTACTGGTGTCTGTGGGAAAGACTTGATTATAACAAAGCTTTGTTCCATCTTCTGCGTTGTTCAACTCTTCTTGACACTATTAGCTTCAATGGGAATCATTTCTGATGTTGTATTTCCTCATGTGTTTGAGTGAAACATATTCTACTAGACAGTCCTTTGTAAAAAGAAAACAGAATATTTGCATGTCTGGGGGTTTCTAAATTTTCTGTGTTATATATATAATAACAGCACAGGGCAACCGTTACCCAGCCACCTAGCTACCTCACGTGTCCCCTAGGCTTGGACTCTTACTGTTCTTTGAAATATCCTTCTTGGACCAGAAGTGGCTATCTTTAGAGAGAAGAAAGGACTACTAACTGATGTTCATGACACTAGTGATAAAGCTACATGGGATTTTGGTGATGGACAGGAAAGGACAACCTTTCTTGCCATTCCTATTGCTAGTTTGTTGTATGTTTCTGAGATCCCCTGTTACATGCCTATTGAAAAATGATAAAGTTGGGATGGCAGGGGTAGAGTGGAGGGAAGGTACACTGTCACTAAAACCCTGCAAATTTACTCTTTATATAAATCCTAGGGTCCGAGAGGTGGTACTGGAAGAATGATTGGGCATCTCTGTGAAGGGAATACTCCCCATTATTGGATTCCTTTTATTCATTTAATAAATGTTATTAAGTCAGGCAATGTTTTAAGCTTTAAGGATTCTGCAGTGAGCAGAAAAGAAAAGCTCCTGCTCTCAGAGGGGAAATTCTCTGGGTGTCATGTTTTTAATGCTGGAGGGTAGAGATGGTGCAGGGGTCTCTGAATAGGCTTACCCCCCAGACTTGCTCCATTTTCCAGTTGCTCAGGCCAAATCTTCAGAATCCGCTTTGATCTGCTCACTACCCCTTCTGACATGCTCTACCTCCAAACAGGTAAAAAATTCTGTTGACTCTTCATTGAAATCTAACCAGAATCTGACCATCTGACTACTTTGACCCTATTGCTACCTTCCTGGTTAAAATCACCATTATTGCAATAATGACATCATCTCCTACTACCTCTCTTCTTGCTCACTGTCTCCAGCATAGTGGCCCAATTTATGGCTTTCATACTGGCTCTTTCCTCTTCCTGGAATACTTCTTCATCAGATACACACTTGGCTAGTTTACTTCCTTTAAATCATTGTTCAAAACTTCTCAGTGACACCTACCTGAACTATTCTGTTGCTCGCTATAAACAGAATCCCTACCAAGTGCAATTTATTTCCCTTAGTCTGCTCTACTTTTTTCCATAGTGTATAAACTCTTCCCTTTCTAACATAATAAACTTTGATGATTTATTGTATTTAGTTTTTTATTATCTACTTCCTCTTACCTATGTAAGATCCAGCATTGGATCTTTGTCCATTTTGTTCAGTGATGTGTCTCAGGTGGTTAGACCAGTGCTAGATGACAAAGAATTATTTCCTACATCCAGAGGTCCAAAAACACCTTGAAATTTTTTTTTAACACCTTGAAATTGATTGCAGAATGTACATATGTGATTTTCCAGAAAGCAGTATTTTATTAGATAATAAAATACTGATAGATAATTCCTTTTATTAGATAATCAAAAGGAATTGTGATCAAAACCAGTTCTAAAACCACTCTATTATGCTTAACCTGTAATGTGGTCAATTTGGGGATTTCTTGGAAATAATTTACTTAGGAAAAAAAAACATGTGAAATCATGACAATGTGTCTTATTGGATGGTTTCTTGACTCATGTACTGGCATGCCTAGAAATCTCCCTTGTGAAGACCAGTTTTAGAAGAATATGAAATAGAGGGAGAGAGTGTGTGTGCACACAGAAAATATTGGGAGTGTCTTTCTTAGTAAAAAATCTAAAGCATGAATGATAATGATTCTGGTAACTAATAATGCTATGTTAATAACAATGCTAATACTCATAATTATTGCATGTGGAACTTTTCATTTGAAAGTCTCCAGGTGCTTTATAAACATTAATTAGTGACATTTCACAACACTCTGGTGAGACAAGTAAGGATTATTATACCTATTTTATACCTTTAGATAAAAGAGTTTCTAAAGGTCGTATAACAAGGTAAGAATAGAAACTAAAGTGATACTTGGAAATCCCCCTCCCCCAATTCCTGTTCTTCTGCTGGTGCCTGTGGGGTTTGAGTCTCGTTCTTTTAGAATTGATTCATGGCCATAGGATCTGGTGCTGTTGGAATATTGAAGCGATCACAGAGAAATACAGTGTTCTATGGTGGCCTCAGAGGATTTGCGGGAATTCAATGATGGATCTATTGTTTTGTTTTTATTCTAAAAGAACTTTTCAAAACAGGAAATATTCCCTTTGCCATTCTTTTCCCGTAGTTGTTTTTCCTTTTGCGGATTTGACTTGCTTTTTGCTATTTTCACCCTGTCCTGTTCATTGCCTCTTCAGTCTCACCTGGAGCACATGCATTCTAGTCCCAGCCGTCAATGCCACTAAATAATCGGGGGACCCAGGCAAGTCCCTGAGCCCAGCAACTGAACCATAGTTTCTTCATCCATAAATGAGCACACTGGCTTTAGCATCTCTACGCTTCCTTTACAATGAGAGTACATGGTTCAGTAGGGGGAACTCCTTTGAGAGGATCCCTTCAAGACAGTGTTCATGTTACAGGTATAATAAGGCAAAAATCTATTGCAGGGATGCTTTGTCAATCTAGAAGAGAAGACTCTAAATGTCTTGTTTTTAAAAATCATCTGAAACAGATTTTGTGTCCATTTTCATTCGCTTGAGACTCTTCTTAATGATGAATCCAAAGCTTTGATTTTTCTCCTGGACTGGTTAGAGAAAACCAGGTTGGCCTCGTGTTCCTCTTTTTGGGGCTTTGAGAAAAGAGTACCTTTTCTTAAGAAAGACTCTGTTACTTACACTTTACCCTCTTCTGTTTTTGCTTCCTTAGGAACCTCCTTGTCCCTCCCAGGGAGTGTCAATTCACATCTTAATCATTTTGCGTGTAATCTCATTAGGGATAATCCCATTTGCCAGTGTCAGTATCTTTCCTTGGTACTGAGGCAGGGATTTCTATCATTTGTTTTGGAAACCCAATCCAGCTAGAGTTAGAAATAGAGCAGTCTTAGCTGAATTCTTCCTCTGACTTTTGATATCAACATTAGAATATACAAGGTGATTCTTTAAACCATCACACTAAGTTTTTATCAGTCTTAGCAATAGATAGAAAGGGCATAATTTTAAAAATGTTGGTTTTGTGGGGGGTTTTTTTGGCATCTTAAATGAAGGAAATATTTTGTTCACTTACCAAAAGATCTAAGAGAACTTTAATAAATGAATCTAGTAATTATGTCCTCTTCTGATTACTCTGTTGTTGTTTGTGGGAATATAAATACTTTAAATAAACAAGAGAACAAACAAAACACACACACACACACAAACAAAAGACCTCCTTCCCTTTTTCCAATTTGGACACTTGCCTTAAAGTGATTCTCATCAGACAGTCCTGAGGTGATAAAATCCCAGATAATTCAAGCAACCGCATTTGGTGGTTGAGGGCGTCTTTCAAGGAGGCCCAAGATCAAGTGCATGTGAAGCTGGACGATGTGAGCAGGAATCCATTTTTGCAGGAAATGCCAATCCATCTGGCTCTCAGTTTGTCATGACATATATTGCGTTAAATGTGTGAAACAACTCTTATGGAAACCCCAGCTCTCTCTGCTGCTCCCCTTCCCCAATAGGCAACAAATTCAAATCCTCATATTCTTAAAGTGGGGCGGGGTGGGGAGAACAGCAGTCATTCTCATTTGATGGTTTGAAAAAAGAAAAGATGTCGGTACCACTCACTGACTGGCTAATGAATAATCAGATTTCACAGCATGAGTGCTGGGGTGGTAATTTGGTTGCACGCCATGCTCCAAACCCATGGAATAGTGCTTCATTAATGTGAAGACCTGTATAATCAAACAATTAGCAGTCTCTCTGCAATGAAAGCAGCTTTTCATCAGCATATATACTTCATCGAAAGATGAGTCCCAAATCAGTGGATCTGACAGCAACTAGTCTTCCACTAACTCAGCAATAGTAACGTGAAGGATAACGTGGGTGTTTTTCACCCATACCTTTAGCTAAGGATCCTACGAAACTTTTGCTTCAGGATCAGTGAATGGTAGCAAACATTTGCAGGGAATATGAGATTAGGAGAATATTTTCTAATTTTATTTATATAGTCTCCTATTTTATAGTTTCTGTGTTTTTCCTTGCTTTATGTTTATTAGAGTTAAGAACCTTGGAAAGATACTTCAAATTATCATGGAAGAAGAGGAACTCTGATCCTTCTTTTATTTTGCAGATTCATATCAATGATTTGTGTGTTCATTCTGATATAGCTTATTAGCCTCCTTGAGACTTTCTCTCTGTAACCATGGAGAGAGGGTGCTGTTTTATGGCGGGCTCTCTCATTTGTGTTGTTGACTAATTCACATCAATGGATACCCAACAGGGCTGTTCACAGAACCAGGAGGCAGAGACCTTGGGGTCCTGGTGCCCTATGGTTTGGAGTCTTGTTTTACACCCTAAACAAGGGCTGAATATATTGGGTTGTCTTCAACATATTGCTCAAGTGTCCAACATATTGCTCAGTGGCACTAAGAAGTGCTCAACTTCTCAGTGAGAAGTACTAACTCAATACTTTTTTTTAAAGGTAAAATGTAAAGTATCTCAAACTTCCATGGATTTGCAATAGTTTTACGATTGGTTTGGCTATTCTAAATCAGGGACAGCAAACTTTTTCTTCAAAAGGCCAAATAGTAAGTACTTAGACTTTGCGGGCCAACAGGAAAAGCAGAGTTATTATGTTATTATGTAGGAACTAAACATGAAATACTTTCTTAGTGTCTTTTTATTGACTGGGATTAGTAATGGACCAAGACATTGAGTTTACCCAGGATGAATTCCTGTTCAACTGATGGATCATGGCACTGACCAGGTCAAAGCTTGGTATCTAATTTCTATATAGGTATGATGATTTCACACAAGGGAATAACACTGCTGCATGGCCATAATCTATATCTTTCTCAAGTGAACTCTCAAAAAACCTGGACAGACTGTCCATGGACGTATGGTTGAGTCAAGGATGACTAGCACCAATCTTTAAAAGAGCATGCCCTTCATAAATAAAATCTCAGACCAGATTCTGGATTTGAATATTAAAACAATTCTTTGCAAACACTGTTACCAGCAGGTTGAAGCAAGGGTTTTTCAAGGGCAAGCTATTTGCTAGCTCCAACGTGGATAATCTAGTAGAAGGTCCATCTTCAAAGGGTGCTGGTGAATGGTTTGATATGGCTATCAATTGAGATTTCTGCTGGCATCCCCATTGGATGTTGTTCTCTACCACGTTCTGTTCTACATTCCTTATTAAAAACTTTCATGAAGACAAAGAAAATATTCTTATCAAGTCTGCATATAATGAAAAGTCTAGAGAGCTCACAAATTCAGTGGATAACTGAGTGAATCAACAAAACCTCTACCATTTACAGACACCATGAGTCAATTCAACAAAATACAATTTAGCTGGGGTAAAGGTACAATTTGTTATTTAAATTGAAAACAACTATGACTAATTATGCAAGTCCTGGATGGGAAAGTCCTTAGAAAAGCACAAATAGAAACTTCAGTTTTTAGTAGTTTCAATGAGCCTCAGGGTCATTAACATTAACTATGACGATGTTTGCAAAATTCAATTATCTAAACAAGTTCACTGAGAATGCCAGATTTTACTCTGTTCCACTCATGGCATATTTAGATGGTGTGTAAAAAAAAAAAAAATGTAGGGGCACCTGGGTGGCTCAGTGGTTGAGCATCTGGCCTTTGGCTCAGTGGTGATCCTGGGGTCCTGGGATCGAGTCTCACATGGGGTTCCCTGCAGGGAGCCTACTTCTCCCTCTTCCTATGTCTCTCTCTCTCTTTCTCTCTCTGTGTCTCTCATGAGTAAATAAATAAAATCTTTGAAAAAAAGTAGATAAAATAAAAATGTGTTTGATAAAGATCAACTGCCAAGTCAGGAAAGCAAAATTCACTTGTATCACCATGCTGAGAAAGGACTGTTGAAGACATTGTAACTCTTCTCTCAGATAAGGGGTTCCTACCACAGACCCGCTGAACCAAAATTCTTGAGAGGGTGCCAGGAAATCTGCAGCTCTAAAAATCTGTCCAGATAATTGTGATAAGAAATTGGACTGGGGCAGCCAGATCATTAGTGAAAGAAAAATCCATCAAAGCAGGTAAAAAATAATTAGTTAAAAACTCATCTCTGATTCAGTATGTTTCAGTAACGATTTCACTTTTCTTCCATTGTTTCGGAACCGTAACACTGGACTGTGGTTCCCTTATTCAGGGATGAAGAAGTTAGGGTTTAGAATTCTTTCTCTATGTGGACCACCTAACTGCTGGTTGATGGGCTCAGTCTACAGCCCTGATTCTAACTACTTTCCATAGAGAAATACATAGGGATTATTGAGTCTAAGATTTGGCTGCATCATCAATAAACCTATCACTCTCTCCTCACAGAACAGTTCAAAATTATTTTTTCCCACCCACAGCTAATCAGCAGGAACGCAGGAAAGGAAGTACATATAGAGAGACACAACACTGAAGGGGTTTACCATTCTATGTTGATGTGAGTATGTGCAACCATATCCTATATGTAGGATAGCTAAATGATCAGATCGATGTCTCCTATGGAAATTCCCTTTTTAACTGTCACCTAAGCTCAAAATCTAAGGCTTCTTTCTTTTACTTGCTCCTTACATCTAGATATTTACAATTTCTGATTGATTCTACCTCCAAAGTGTATTTTTAGTCTATCTGTTACCCCTCTGTTCTCATTGTTTTTCCCCTGGTAAAAATCTGGTGGAATGTTAAGTTAGCCTTCTACCTTATAATTCCTCATCTCCCCTTCCCAAGGCTGTGTAATTCATCTTCTTAAAACAAGGCTTTGGTCCTTTTGTGGTATCAAAAACCTGTGAGATGAAGTCAGAGTACTTAGGCCTGCCCTGCATGATGCCACAAGTTCAGATTCCAAACTTTTGTTTATTAATTCATTCAAAAATAATTAATTGAGCACCTACTTTTGACCAGGCATCACGGTAGCAGAGTTTAAGATGCAATTTTACATATGATCATACAGATTCCATGTTCTTGCTCTAATTCCTTTGCCAGTGCTGGGTCTCTCCTACCTCCCAGTCTTTGAATATTAAATACCATCCAACTGTAATGTCTTTAGTCCTTTTCAAAGCATTCCCTGATCTCAACAATGAGAAATAATCTATTTTTTTAATCCCTATGGTGTACTGTTTATGGCAATTATCACTTTTTAGTAGTTTGGATACTTAAACATATCTCATCTGCTAGGATAAAATGGTCACTAGGAGTAGAGACCAGGCCTTGTGTATCTCCACTGCCCCTAGAATGGTGGCCAATAGCTAAGACATTACTTAACACATATTTGTTGAAGTAAAAAAAAGCAACGAAAGCAAAAATAATCAAGTGGAACTACTTCAAACTAAAAGGCTTCTGCACAGCAGAATGATCAACAAAATGAAAATCAAAATCAAACTACCAAATGGAAAAAAATATTTACAAATCATATATTTGATAAGGGATTAATATTCAAAATGTATAAGGATACTATACAACTCAATATTAAAAAAAACCCACAAATAATCTGATTGAAAATGGGCAAAGGACTTGAACTGACATTTGTTCCAAAGAAGATATACACATGACCAGCAACAGCTACATGAAAAGTAGCTCGACATCATTATCATCAAGAAAAAGCATAAACCACAATGAGACATCACTTCACACCTGTTAGGACAGTCAATATAGAAAAGACAAGTGCTAACAAGTGTTGGTGAGGATGCAGAAAAAGGGGGAATCCTCTTGCACTATTGATGGGAATGCAAACCATTGCGGTCATTCTGGAAAACAGTATGGAGCTACATTAAAAATTAAAAATAGAACTACCTTATGATTCTGCAAACTCACTTCTGGGTGTGCATGCAAAGGAAGGGAAATCACGGTCTTTTATTTTTTTTAAGATTTTATTTATTTATTTATGAGAGACACAGAGAGAGGCAGAGACCTAGGCAGAAGGAGAAACAGGCTCCCTGTAAGGAGCCTGATGTGGGACTCAATCCCCGGACCTTGGGATCATACCCTGAGCTGAAGGCAGGCGCTGAACTGCTGAGCCACCAAAGCATCTCAAAATCACTGTCTTGAAAATATATCTGCAAATATATCTGTCTTGAAAATATATCTGCATCCCTATGTTCATGTCAACACTATTTACAATAATGAAGACATGGAACAACCTCACTGTCCATTGACGGATGGATAAAGATGGATATGGATATACAATAAAGTATTATTTACTTTTTTTAAAAATTTTTATTTATTTATGATAGTCACAGAGAGAGAGAGAGAGGCGCAGAGACACAGGCAGAGGGAGAAGCAGGCTCCATGCACCGGGCGATGTGGGATTCGATCCCGGGTCTCCAGGATCGCGCCCTGGGCCAAAGGCAGGTGCCAAACCGCTGTGCCACCCAGGGATCCCAAGTATTATTTACTGTATAAAAAGAAGGAAACCTTGTCATTTCTAACAATGTGGACCAAACTCAAGAAACTCAAGGGAATAATGCTAAGTGAAATAAGTCAGTAAATCCTGTACGATGTTACTTTTACATGAAACCTTAAAAAATCAAACTCATAGAAACAGAAAGGGAGAGAATAGATTGGCAGTTGCTGGGGGAGTGGAAAGGGGCAAGGAGAGGAAATGGGTGAAGGTGGTGAAATGTACAAACCTCCAGTATAAGATGAATAAATTCTGGGGTCTAATGTGCAGGATGGCGACTACAGGTAACAGGACTGTATTTTATCCTTGAATGTTCTGCTAAGAGAGGAGATCTTGAAAATTCCCACCACACACACACACACACACACACACACACACACACAAATGGTAGCCATGAGAAGTGATAAATGTGTTAACTAACCTTATTTTGGTAATCACGTCGCAATATGTATGGAGATCAAATCACCACACTGTACACCTTAAACTTACATGATATTATATATCAATGATATCTCAATAAAACTGGGAAAAAATAAAAATAATTTGCCTGATACCAAGATACCAAAAAAAAAAAAAAAAAAAGGAGGATATTCATTCCAATAAAGAATGCTTCAATTGGGTTAAGGGCAGGAGCTTTTGATTCATGACAAATGGTAATCATGAAAAGAAAGGACATAAACCCTTAATTATTTAAATAAATGTATGCCAGGATGGCTTGTCGAGGCCAGGTCATAATTGAAGTCTCACTCTCCTCCTGAACACAGCCAGCTCAGTGTGTTGTCAGTGGTCACTTTCTTTCTTTCTTTTTTGTTTTTTAAAAGATTTTATTTACTTATTCATGAGAGGCAGAGACACAGGCAGAGGGAGAAGCCTTCCTATGCAGGCCTGGATCCCAAGACCCTGGGATCACGACCTGAGTGGAAGGCAGATGCTCAACCGCTGAGCTACCCAGGTGCCCCCAATGGTCACTTTCTAAAGGGCTGGACATGGACCCTCCAGGTTTCTGTTCCTGCACACTAGAGTCAGTGAAAGTGAATGTGGGCAGTTCGAATTTCAGTCCACTGCTCAGGTCTGTTGACTTCCAGCCCAGCACTAAGGCTATTTGAATGTATCAGATTTTATATGTCAGTGATATGGAAAGGGTTACACTGGAGGCAGGCAAACCACATAAAACGGACATTGAACCTTCCTGTTCTTCAAGGTCCTTTAAATGCCTTGCTTCTCAGCCTCCTACTCGCCCCTCATCCAAAATAGTTAGCTGACTTTTAGTTTCTGTCTCCTTACATGCTCAGCTCTTTCCTTCCCCGAACAAAGTGGAGAAGGCAATCCAGTTATTCTCTCAAAGGTATCTTTGCCCATCAGTCAATAGCACTTTCTTCTTCCCCGATTACAAGGAATTGAAAATGGGACTGGACTCTGGAAAACGCTAAAGTGCCACAGGGTTAGGGGTTGGTCCTTTTGACCCTGTGGTCATCAAACTAAGTGTATGATCCAGTGGTGGGTTGCCCAATTTTGACATAGTCATGTTGCAAGTCATTTCTAGTTTCTAGTTCAAAGATACAAATAATGTAGCTTAAAAAGTCATTTAAAAAATTCTTAAGGTTTTTGCAGAATGTAAAAAATATGTATATTCTCTTTTTCTCTCCAAGGACAAAGGGGAGCACAGAGCTCATTGCGTATCTGAAGGAGGTGGACACACAGCCACACAGCCAGGACTCCTGGAAATGTAGGAATCTTCCCAAAATACAGGCTTCTTTATTTTTCTTCCTATTGCCTTCATTAGTGGTGGCAAAGGAGCAACATTTATTGGTTGCCAGCACTCCTACGAAAAGCAAAAGCCAAGTCTTCTCATGCCTCTTTCTGTACATCTCTTCTGCTCTCCGCTCCCAGCCTGGGAAGCTGAGAAATTGAACCTAGACATTCCATGGGACTGACTGGGTTAAACCCAGGCCCCCCTAAGCCAGAGACAGTATTCCAAATCCTTATCTTTCTCCCTCCTGGAATTTGGCCTTCTGGAAGAGTCTACACACTCTTCGCCTGCTCATTGCCAGGGATGGACCTCACTCCTTAGACTGCCTGCCTGGTCCTCCTCACTGTGCCCACCCCCAAACCTAAGCCATCAGAAAAAGGACAATGCTGCCTAAGTTAAAAATACTCATCCTCTCTGTGTCAAGGGGATGTACCATGAGGCTGAAAGACAAATAGACCCCTGCTCCTTCAGCCAGAAGGCATATTTTGGGGCTCAGGGGCAGTGATTGGTGGACCCTAAAAAAACTGATTTCAAACAGGAAGCAGAGTAAAGAAAGAAACCAAGGCCTATTATTTGTTTTTGGAGTGACAGCACAGAAGATTTGATGCTTTAAGGCAACAAAGGCACTGCAATGTTATTAGAGAGCATTACTTAGGGATGAAGCCCACACAATAATGGCCCTTCAAGATGCCTCTGTGAACACAGCAGCAGCCACCCCAGCCACACCCTCGTGTGGACACTGACCCAGCGTCCACATGGAGCAGCAAAGAACACACTAGAAACGAATCAAGTGCAAGAAAAAGGAGAAGGTGCCATGGCTTCCCCTTTTGAGATTCACACACAAAAATCAGGCTTGACTTAGATCCAGACACAAGTTTTTGGGCAATAAAATTTAAACTTCTTTTCAAAGATAGTTCTTCTAAAAATCATCAAGAGACCATTTAAAGATTGGGAATTTAAGCATTTATTTAATACCAACCTGCCAAACTCGAAACATACCAAAGCTCTCTAAACTGGATGATTTTATGTTGACATATCCATGAATATAATTCTACAGTGTGTGAATTTAAGAAAACAATGGGTTTAAATAGCTTCAGTGTATCACTGGAGGGAAATGCATTATTATTCATTTATAGTTGATAAATATTAAAACCTAGAATAAAGTTAAAGCTAGTCCTTTATCATAAAGCCCACCACTTTCTTTCTCCCACCCCTCTCCCCCAAAAATAAAACCAGGTGAAGTTTCATCTTTTAAAAATTTTATAACTAAAAGAATTTTTTTTTTTGCAAAAAACTTAGGTTTAATAAATCATGGCCATGAGCTAACCCACATTTGAATCTAGAAAATGCACTTGGCATTATCCTTCTCTGTTCACATATATTTGAAGTAAATTACATCAAATTGTATTTGAAATACCAAACTGGCATTAATGGAAGCTTTTTTTGCTCCAGGCACCATTTTAAAATAGATGAGCATAAAAATGCAGTCTGCATCATTAAGTTTATATGAAACTAGTGAGAATAAAAATCACCATGTAAGTTCTAATAAGATGTGTTTTTCATTCCAGTTTAATAACCCAAGACTATATTCATCTTCCAGTATAATAAATACACCGAGAGGAATGTATTCTTTTGTGGGCTTAACATGTTGAGGTTCCTTTTTTTTTTTTCAAGAAGATAGAGTTTTCTGGGAAGCTGGGTGAAGAAAATTCTTTAATATGGCAGTGCAGAGTATTATTATCATAAATAATTAATGTGCACAGCAGAAGAAAGCCGAGCTTCATTAATAATTCTTATTTTTAGTTGGCATAAGCTAGAGGTGCTGTATCTTCTTTCATCCTATCTATGTCAATTTCCTTGATTTTAATTTAATAGATGTTAAAAATTTTAAAGGTATGGTGCATTATGCAGTGGATTTTTGTTTTTGACTAAATAACATCCTATCGCTAATTCTTACCTGCCAGGATATTTTTAGAAACGGGCAAAAAAAAAAAAAAAAAAAAAAGGAAGGAAGGAACAAATGTTGGGATGAGGCAAGGTAGAGTGGGCATCAGTGTCAGTGCCTTTCATCTCCCATTTCCCTCTGGGACCAGTTAAGATGCTCCTTTGATTAGAAACCTCAGGAAATATTAAGAAGCTCTGCCATGAATTTCAGCTCATCAAACTCGCCTGTTTATTTTTCCAATCCAGGGCTGATCCACCTTCTACATCCTGAAAACACAGACTCTCCCTGACACAACCTTGCATTTGCGATCAACTGCATCACTTGTCAAAACCTCCAAATCTTTGATAACTGGCATTTGTAATTTATTAATTTGGCGTCGGAGCAGGAAAGCAGCTAAGTGTTCCTGATTAGCACAGTGGAAGAAATAAAGAGCCCGCTACGGAGGGCAGCGGGGTTGTGCTTTACAAGGAGGAACAAGGAGCCTGCGTGACATTCCAACTTAGGAGGATTGCTACCAGCCTCAGCAACTGTGAGAGAGCCAGTCAATGTTCTTTCAAGGGGGAAATAAGACCAGGAAGAAGGGGTGATTGCAACAAACCTCGGGGAAAAATAATTCTGACATGAAACAACCTGAATCCCGGCGGGAGGCGTTGTTGTAGGCCTCCCTGCTGAACACCAGGGCTGAGATTCCTGTCCGCAGCCCCCAGGAGCTCGTTCCCTAGCTGGCCTTGGCCTCGCTGGCCTCGGGTTGCTGTCCATACAGTTCAGCCAAGGTGAGGGTGGAAACCCAAGCAGCGCTTACGATAGGGTAGGAGATACTCCTGCACCCAGTCTCTTGTATCAGGATAATTCAAACGCTTTGTTTAATACCATTTGCCTGGGTACGTATTGTTGGTCCTGGAAGTCACACCTGGCTGGCGGCCTCCTCCTTCCAGCTGAGCCCTAAGATGCAAAAGGATCCCGGGGCGAAGCAGAGTCCTCTACCTGCTTGCGGGATGGGTTTCCCATTTTCTAATTAACTGCGAGTTGTGGCATCAGGGATCCCAGGTGGCTAATCCTCACCAAGTTCATTGCTACCAGCTGATGGGACTCAGCAATCCGAAAGCTGCCTTGCATTTATTGAGCACTTACTATGTGCCAAGCATCGTGCTGCTTAACACATGGCATCTATCTACCTGATCCTCACTGTGAACCTTTGAGGGGCAAGTTAACATGATTTAAAAACCAAATTGTGGGCAGCCCGGGTGGCTCAGCAGCCAAGGGCCCGATCCTGAAGGCCCGGGATCGAGTCCCACATCAAGCTCCCTGCACAGAGCCTGTTTCTCCCTCTGCCTGCTTATGTCTCTGCCCCTCTCTCTGTGTCTCCCATGAATAAATAAATAAAATTGCTTCTGTAAAATGGGCAACAATTTGGCTTGAAAGGTTCCATACCTTTCTATAGTCTGTCACATGCCAGGCTGAGAGTAGAAGCAAATCTATTTGGAGATATACATCCATATCTGTATCTTTATTTCTTTCTAAACATCGTCTATACCTACTATACATATAGGTGTATCTCTATCTTTCTAGCTATCTATCATAATGAAAATGAATTTGTGGTTAGCATCACTGGCCTTTAATTTTCGGTTAATTCATTATTAGCTGAATGTGAAGTGGTTGCATCTATTTGTCTTTCTTTTTCTTATCACACAGCATTCATCCGGACCACCTTCCTTTGCCATGACTTGGTGTGCTCTCCAAGTATACAAGCTTATCTTCACATCCGTAAGTGAGGAGTATTTAAAGAAAAGTTAATCTGACGCCCAAAGTACCTATCATCCCATGAATTTCGAATGCACCAGCAGGACCGCCTGCCAAGCCCAGCTCCACTGCCCCTGTCCGTAGGGCAGTTTACCTGCAAGCTTGGGACCAGCTTTTATCTAGAGTCTAGGTCGGTGGAGCCTTGGCTGCCCTGCAGCAGGACGTCAAGTTCGGGCGGGGAGCACACAGCCTGTTTTGGCTCAGCCTCTGCTGTTAGGTGACATGCTGGCCATTCTAAACTTAACTGACTCTCTTTGACCTCGCAGACTCTGAACCTTTTCAGTAATCTTTGTGTGCTTGCAGGTGTTCCTACAAACACAGTTCCTGGACTGGACATGCTCTGACCTCTCTTCCCACCAACACCACTCACCTGGCCGTATCACTAGTACTCGCTTTGCTCTTCTTCCAGGTGGGCCGGCTGTTTACAATTTGATTTCTGCTGACCCAGTTTCTGAGCCAGGCTACACATTCCCCAAGAGCAGGGGCTAGAGCTCTTGTTCAGTGCTTGCACATAGATGGCCTTCAATAAAAATGTGTTTATATGAATGAATGAATGATTGAATAAAGGTTGCACTGTGGAAGATGTCCCATCCCTCCAGGCTAGCTGATCTCCTGCTCCCCAGCCCCACCTCACCCACCTGGGGTTATTATTGCCCTTGAGCAATGTCAATTAGAAACAAATTGAAGTCTCCACTGTTCACTCGGCCTTGGTCTGGCTGCTTTGGTCTTTCGCATTGGAAAGATCGTCCCTTTAGGCAGCGCCTGTGGTCCAAGCACCTGGTTTGCACACTCCATTGTGTAGGTGCCCCTCATAACCCTGCAGAATGCATTGTTAAGGGCATGCTCTGAGATTAGTATCTCTCTTTAGAGCTCCCCATCTCTCTCGTTGGGTGACACAGTGAGATTACATTACTCTCCCTGGGTAATATCTTAGAATTTCCATGGCAAAGACTCCAATGAGATAAACACACCTGTGCTTTAATTGTGTGTTTGCTTCAAGAACAGCAAGGGAGAAAAGTTTTTTTGTTTAACGCTCCCAGGGTCAATAATTGGCAAAGGAGAAAAATGATGCTGGAGGTGAAAGCTGCCAGTTGGGTAGTCTCAGTAGCCATGCCGAAAAACAAATAAGAATTGCAGCCTGGTTCCAGTCTCTCCCCAGTTTGTCTGGCCCAGCGATGATCTCTGCATTGCAGAGTATTAGATTACTCGTAGTAAATGTGTGGTTGGAAGTCAAGGGGTTGATCTGGGAAGGAGTGCTTGTACCACATGTGAAAATCCTGACCTCAGACACCTTGGGGTCATGAAGAAAGATGTGTTCCCGATGACCAAAGTCAAAGCAGGCTGAAGAACTGCTAGGGAATGCTATTAGGAACAGGGAAATCTTGTTTAACTTAATGAAATTTTTGTCTGGCTTAGTTGGAGAATGGTACAAGCTACTCAATAAAACACTTATTTAATAGAGATTATGCGTAGTGATTAAGAGGATGGACTGCAGACCTCAATTGCCAGTGTTCAAATCTTGACTATGCCTTTTCCTAGCTGTGTGATCCTGGCAATATGTTTAACCTCTCTGTGCCTCCATTGTCTCATATGGAAAATGGGGATACTCTGAGGGATGTGATAAGGATTTAAACAAATGATATATATGGGAAAAAACTTAAAAGGTTACATGGACTTAGCAAATACTTAATAATGAACAGGTACTAGTATTATTATTATTATTTGAATCATGCTTTTCAAGGAATTAAAATATAACACAATTCTCGTTTAACATTATTTAATTTTTCTTGAGTAATGAGTTCAGAGATAGGCATTACTTTGGTTCCATGACTGTAGTTCTGTTAGTTAGGGACTCAACATATCGATTTAAGCAGATCCTTCCCACATAGTGGGAATCGAGACTGCAAGTCCACACCTCACCCAGTGGTCATCCAACTTATATGAGATGAATTTGTACCTGAACTTCAATTTACTAATTTATGAGTCGTAATTTACTACCAAATGGAACGGATATATTTGCTTGGCTCAATCAATTTATTCCCTTCTTTTATGAGGAAACCAAATTAAGATGATGGCTGGTTTTGGAACATAGGGAGTTGAGTGATCTCTAGGGCATATCTTGGAGAGGTGGTGACCTACAGAATTTATCCAAATGCACCTGGCATGTTCCACAACACTCTTGGTGCTCCAGTGAGCTTTATCCTTATACTGGAAAAGAAACAATAAGAATTTATTGCTCTCAGGATCCCTGGGTGGCACAGCGGTTTAGCGCCTGCCTTTGGCCCAGGGCGCGATCCTGGAGACCCGGGATCGAATCCCACATCGGGCTCTCGGTGCATGGAGCCTGCTTCTCCCTCTGCCTATGTCTCTGCCTCTCTCTCTCTCTCTCTGTGACTATCATAAATAAATAAAAATTTAAAAAAAAAGAATTTATTGCTCTCCACCTCTGAAATCCATTTAGATCCATGCCTCTCAGGTCTGTTTGTCATGGCAATACCTCATCACACGTCACCCCACAGGGCTGTTCTCTCAAATAGGTTTCTGTTACAAGTGCGCACTAACTAAAACATCACTTCCTAATAATATCTAAAGGAGGCCCTCAATTCCAGTACTAAAATGCCCCAGAATCAGTCTGGAGTCCTACAACAGGAGAGGAGAGCTTTTTTCTCTTCAAAGAATGTCACTTTCTGATGTGTCCTGTCCTGGAGCAGACATTTTGGATGTCATCTGACTTTTGGATTAAAGCTCACTGCGCTCTATCATTGTTATAAGTATCAACCATCATTTTGCTGGTAAACTTAGAAATGCCATTTACTACATAATTTTTGTCATTAAAATATCAGATGGGCTATAGATTTACTATAGCTTTTAAACTAGTCAATAATATAAAATCTTCCAAGTCAGACAAGAAAGGGTAACATGTCATTCTTATGTTAACTTGGGTCTGTTTATTATTCCATTTATATCTATTCTAGCAAACAAAGAAACATCACAAGCATTGTACATCCCTTTTTGGTAAAAAGTACCTTGCTCCAGAAAATTTGTTCCAAAAGCAATATAGCCAAAATGCGGTTTTAACAATATTTGTGCCGTAAAGTGTTTCATTTTTGATTAAAACGTATCACACTTGAGAAATGATTGAACAACTGGTTGGAAGTCACAAAAATATTAACTATAATGAGCTCATTTAAATAGAAACAGACGTGCTATCCCGCTGGTTGTCAAAAGTTTTCAAAGACGGTTTCTCTCGAGTAAGCAGGGTCCTGCAGACTGTGTCCATCTGTCTTCATGAAAGAACATTTTACGTACTATGGAAGGAAATGCTCCTGTGAAAACACCATTTGGAATTATTGATCTCTTGATCACTTGTAGATCTCAGTGGGAAATCAGAACAGCAATGGGCTCAGACGGAATCACCAGTGCCAAGAACATTTTTTTTTAAATTTGGATTAATAGGTGTCTGGAATAAAAATAAAATCATATTTATTAAAGAGGGAACATGTTTGATTCCTCTCTGAATCACAGGAAGGATTTTTTGTTTTTATTTTTTTTCCCAGTGCCCTCCTTGGTCTTCCCTTAACACAGTGAAAGAAACAGAAAACTGTACTGCTTATGTCTGCAGGTGTGTTCCCACTTCTTAGATCTCTGGCCTCGGCTGCTGTGGATGCACATACTGAAGCTGAGGACTCGGTGGGGTCTCTAAGACACACATTCTACACTCTTGCTTCGTTGTTTGTCACTGGCGAGTTAGAGGATTCTAGAAAGCATCAGGACTCAAGGGCAATTGTAAGATGTCTGGTGAGATAGTGTGTGTTATGTTGCTACTATCGCCTTAAACCTAGATCACAGAATTCCAGGGAAGGAAGAGAGCCTCAATATCAAATTCACTTCTCCCTTTTTTTAAAAGGTCTTATTTATTTATTCATGAGAGACACACAGAGAGAGACAGAGACATAGGCAGAGGGAGAAGCAGGCTCCCTGTGGGAGCCTGTTGTGGGACTCGATCCCAGGACCCCGGGATCACAACCTGAGCTGAAGGCAGATACTCAACTGCTGAGCTACCCAGGCATCCCTTCTTCCTTTTACATTAAAGAAATTAAGGCCTAGGGATGCCTGGGTGGCTCAGTGGTTTAGCGCCTGCCTTCAGCCCAGGGCATGATCCTGGAGTCCTGGGATCGAGTCCTGAATCAGGCTCCCTGCATGGAGCCTGCTTCTTCCTCTGCCTGTGTCTCTGCTTCTCTCTCTGTGTCTCTCATGAATAAATAAATAAAATCTTAAAAAAAAATTAAGGCCCAGAGAAGTGAAATGAGATCTTGTACATTATGCTCCCATTTTCTTTAGGAGAAAGGTCTCTATTTAGTGATGTAGAAGTCTGACTTTGTAAAATAAATAAAATGAAAAGAGGTTGGTTTTAAGACAATTGAAAAGCAACCTCAGCATGTTATCTTTTAGCCTCTTTTCTGTGGTCGTATAGATAGGTCTCTAGTATCTGGAGGTGCTCATAAATATTTGTGGAATGATTAAGTAGATGAACAGAACGGGCTCTGAATCTATATGACACATACCAAGTCCACAAATAGTGATGACGCATGTATGGGAATGTGCAAAATAATGTTACATTTCAGGAAGAAAAGACAAAATAATCTGTGTCTAACAGTTACAACTATGTACAAATGTATATTTGAATATTGCTGAAAGAAAGCCTGAAGAAAATGGGAAGCCATGTATGATTTAAGGTTTTCTGAAATGTTACTGAAGCCTATTATGTTAAAATGGATTTGGTTTCAGGATTCAGTTCTGTCTTGTAACTGTGGTGACCATTACTTTTCTTCACATTTTCCCTTTTTATTTTGCTTTAGGGGTGTGTATTGAGGGAAAACCAACCAACCCTGGGCAAGCTTTGCTCTATGGTGCTTTTGAGGAATACAGGAGAAATTTCTGTCTAGATGGGGATGTTCAACTCCTGTTCATCTCCTTTGCCAGAAGGAAGATGCAGGTCTGGCTTCTTGGCTGATTCTCTTTTGAGACTCCCAGGAATGATTGCTAGGGTTCTCAGGGCCTGTCATAGGTCATTTCCACCAGGTCAGCTCAGAGCTGGAGTAGCATGTGAGAAAGAGCACCACCTGCTTTGCATATGCAGAACCCATACCTCCATCAGCCCAGATCATTCCTGGGTGCTGCCCACCCAGGCCTGTGTGCGTGTGCACCTGCGCTTCCTTCTCGTCCCAGGTTCTGCTCTCCTCACCTGTTCAAAGACACTTTCGTAGCCAATTCTCCTCCCAATCCCAAAGATAGTCTAGGACAAAAAATAAAACGACCCTTTCCTAAAAGGAGGCACAGCTAAGGAGGTGTGGGAAACAAAGCATAGGCACTTTGTGGAAAAAAAAATAATAATTGGCAGAGAGGAAAGAAATGTTCGGTTACTATTTTTTTCGTTGGTTTTTTTTTTTTTTTTTTTTTTTTTTTTGGTTTTTGTTTTTTCCTGCTTGGCATCAGGCTGTCTGTGTAATAAGGATGAAATGGGTTTTAGAGGGATGAGGACCCAACAATGCTTGAGAGGCTGGCTAGGGAAACAGCCTCTAAGGCAGAGCCATTCAACTGCCTTCAGTCATTTCCTATTTTTAATATTAAAGGAATATGGAGAGAAACAGGACAGAACATAGCGTTCTGGGAAACCAGTAATCAAATGGCCTAAAGCTAATGTTTACTTTTTGGAATGTTTTATGAAGGCATTACTTGGAGATGTAAAAAAGAGAGAGAGCACCTAATAATAGCCTTTCAGTGGCGGAAATAGAAAAGCAGCACAGACATGATAATTGAATTTGGTTTGGATGGTCAAAATCTGTGTGATCCTACAGCTGTATTTTCTAAACCATCCGCTTGACTTTTAATACATGTTCTACGTTTTGTTTCCTTTGCCCATTGCTGCATTTGAAAATTGCTAATTACCTTACAAGCCTATTCAATTTTCCTTTGCTACTAATTTTTTCTTTCCCTCTTGCAAAGGAAGATGCTCTGCCATCATTTCTCCTCAGTCCTCAGTTCCCTCACCCCGCCGTCAGAGCAGCTCAACAGAGGGTTAGAGTCAAAGCAGATCCTGAAAAAAAACAGGAGAGAAAAAACAGCAAGCCCAGCTCCATTCCCCAGGCAGGTAGGTTGATGACTGCTTGCACTTGGCCCTACGTAATTCAACTTGATGCACCCTACAGGCAGACTAAAGGAATGGGGGTGATTTTATTGCACTTAATTCAAGATTAAGTACTATTTTAGTTATGGAATTTGGGCTCCAAAGTTGTGATGTCATTTCACTTTTATATTTTGAGTACTTCTTACGTTTTGTACAAACATTCATATCCCCAAACCCTTTTTGGAATCATCCAAGAGAAGAATCTCCATGTGTCCCAGTAGACATTTATTTGACCTTGGATTGCTATAAAGAGCAGTGCCATGCCCTTACTATAACTTAATATTGCTCTCTAATGTTTATGTTATGAATTCTGGACATCTGAGAGCTCATAAGATGACGCTGGAATTTGCCAACTAGTTCTATATATGTGGACCTGAATAGACGTGCAATATTAGGAAAATAAAAGATCTATTACAGCTGGACTCAGAAAGACTTATTGACTACGTTCGTCTTCTTCACTCTTTGTTTCTTGGTAGCCCAGAATAACAACTTTTAACATTTGAATAAAATGTTTATAAAGTCTTTATAAATATGTTCTCCCATTTGAGCTATACAATGTCATTGAATTAGAGCACCATCTCCTCAGAACACTGAGGCTCTGGTAGGTGAGCTAAGTTACTCAGGTTACTCAAAACAGCTAGTAAGGGATAGAGTTGGGACAAAGAGCCACTTATTCATTCACTCATTCATTCACCAATACCTATGGAGTACCTACTATGTGACATGCGTGATGTTAGGTGCTGAAAATACAACCCAACTGCTGTCCTTCAAGAGTTCATCTCGTCCAGTGGAGATGACACATATACACTAAAAACTAAACATTTATTTACTTGCAGCTATCATATATACTATGAAGGAAAAGTATAGAGAACAACAAGGGTATAGAGTAGGAAGCCAATATTCATCAGTTAATTGCAAAGAACTGAATCTGTTTTAGCTTAGCTTAAAAGGAAAGTGATCTGTTAGAGGATAATGAGTTCACAGGAGCTTCCAGAGGGACTAGTAAACCAGCTAGGATGGCACTGCCAAGAACTACTACAGCAGTGGATGCATCTTCTCCAAAGAACATAAGCCATATCCAGACTTCACTGCAAGAAAGTTTAGGAAATATATATTTATCTGTTTGTTTAACTTTCTAACATTTGTATATGGGAAAGGCCCCGGGGTAAGGTTCAAGCTGGGTGTTAGGCAGCCAGCCCAGAGTACTGCCTCAAGATCCTAAGGCTATGGTTGGCTTCCCTAAGACTTGAGTTCAGCTGGCATTGGAAGGTTGTGGAGGAGTTTGAGATGATTAGGTGAAGGGACCAGGTCTGGAGGAAAAAGCATTGCATGTGCTGGGGCAGCCTTTTGGAAGGTCCTCATGCACATAGAGCTTTAGGCATTAGGGTGGTTGAAAGAAGGTCGGTGTAGCCAGTGTATCAAGCGAGGTAAGGAGGAGTCATAAAGGATTTTGGGAACAGATTAAGTAGTTTTGAGTGCTTCCTAAAGCCAGTGGGAAATCATTAGTGGGTTTTCATCATGAGAGTTACCTAGGTCCTCTGAGTCTTATTCTGTTGATCTTTTCCCTCTTCTTCAAAGATCTTGTGATCTCATGGTACAAATTATCTCTAAATTCATTGCTGGACTCTTTACAGGAAAAGTGAGCTATTCTAAAAGTTAGCTTGGCCAATCTATTTAGGCTGAGGGAAAGCCACAAATTGACTCCTACATCTGGCAGTTCAGCCTCTCAGGGGTGATACTCATAGCTAATGAGGCCCACAATTCAGAACAAGGCCTGAGACATAATTTTATTTCATGTGAAGCTTGCTGCAGACCATGGTCTGTGATGGGCATGGGATGGGGGTATCTCTGAGACTCTCAGATTCTGTGACTACTCAGCATTCTCAGGATCACCTCTTGCTCAGTACTTCTGATTAACCATCTCCGTATTCAGAGTGTGGCTAAAGTTGACATCTTCGCATGCAGTGGTGTGGGGATTGGCTTCTTTTCTAGGCTAGAAGTGAGGGCAGTTAATATCCACCTGGAAACCCAGCAGAGCCTTGGCTCACACTAAAATCTCCCTCTGCTTATTAATAACCTACCAGAATTCTCACTGTCCTCTTTTATTAAATAGAGTTTGGAACATCTTAAACAAGTGACATCTAGCCTGTTATCTGAATTTTCTAAAACTCTGTTTTTTTCACTTTATACCTCTGAGTTCTTAGCTATCTCTAAAAAAATTCTCTGCAAGGGAATGCAAAGGCCATCCTGGGCACATATATTATTTGCTAATTTCAAATAAAAAGCAGACTTCTTTACTACTATAAATTAATTCCTCTTAAATATTATGAATCCGAACAGTTTTCATACACTTTTAATTTTTTGGAGGATGAGGGATGCCTGGTTGGCTCAGTGATTGAACGTCTGTCTTTGGTTCAGGGCTTGATCCCGGGATCCGGGATTGAGTCCCACATCGGGGTCCTTGCATGAAGCCTACTTCTCCCTCTGCCTATGTCTTCGAAGACCTCTCTCTCTTTTTCTGTGTCTCTCATGAATAAAAAAATAAAATATTTTTTAAAAAGAAAAACATAATTTTATGGAGGATGTATATCAATAAGTTACAGTTTTGGAGGAAGTGGAAGTCTGCAGCCATTTTATTTTAAAATTCTAACGATATCCTTTGGAATATTTGCTGAAGTAGACAATTTGATGCTACTGTCATAGATGGATAAAGATAGTTTTAAGCATATTTAGCCCTACTAATTGTCTTAAAATTTGTCAGTTGTGTATCTATAAGGTATATAAAGGCAGAGACATTTATCTGTCCAGTTCACTGCTCTGTCCTCTCTGCCCGAGGAACGTATTCAATTATTTATTGAATGAACAACAGAAATTGTTCAGTACTGAGTTTCAAGCTGGTAAAATAAGACCATATTTCTCTTTGTCTTTGTGAAGTTCTGAGAACCCTCCACCTTCTAAATGGAATTACTCTTGGGGTCCTGGGAGTGTCAAGAGAAACTGTCACAGATATTTAGAGAAGTATACTTGACCTCCAGAAAGTACATTAAAAATAAAAAAGAGCAAAAGAACGCAAAATGTCAGCAGAAATAAAAGATATCTATGTACCTCTTTGTCTTCAGAGATGCTTGGAGATGCCAAATGGTTCTTCTTTAGGGAGACAGCATCAAGGACTTCAGATCTCTTTAAAGCCATGGATGAAATGCACCATGGTCAGTAGAAATAGAATCAGACTCCCTTGACCAAAGTGGGTTTAGAGGCCACAGCAGAATGGAGAGTTTGTATTGACAAGTTGTCTTGAATTGAGTCATCTGAGGGTGGCCTGTCTCATCTTGCAGCAAGAGACACACCTGGTCTATAAAACCAATCCTAACAGTTTCTACAAGAATTACTGGAGCCTAGATGATATTCAGAATGAGATGAGATAACAAGTTGATAAATGAATGTAATTCATTATTCTGATCTTCGTAAGTAATATTGTGTTGCTTTTCTTTTTTCTCTGAGAACTTCATTTCTGCCCATCACCTCCTGCTTCTAAAAGAGCTATTTTTTCAGTCCTGCAAATAGGGTCATGGTATAGGACCAAATAACCAATAAACCCTCCAATACCTCTGGGAGATTCCACTTGACAGCAGCTTCCCTATCTGGCAGAGATTGCTTCTGTGGGAAGTCTCTTGAGCTGCATGGGAATTTACTGGGGGATTTTTTTTTTTTATGTTTAATAACGATATGGACAAACCCAGTCTCTTCTCCTGGACTCTTACTGTCAAGCAAAAAAAAAAAAAAAAAATACAATCATGTCCCAATTTGTCAGATATTTTCTTTTACTGAGACATAATATTCACTTGAGACATAATTTCACTTCATTTGTTAACAATGAACAAATGCTCTTTTTGATTTATCATTTTTGGTAAGAATGTTGTATCATCTTCTTTGTTGCATGAATGAACCAACAAATTGTGATCCATACCTACAAGGGATCACAACTCAGCAATTAAAAGGGGCAAGCTATTAATTCACACAATCACATGGGTGAATGTCAAATGCGTTTTGCTAAAGTGAAAGAAGCCAGACTCAAAGACTACATAATGTATGAGTCCATTTAAATGACATTCTGGAAAGGCAAATCTATAGGGATGGAAAACGGGTCAGTGGGTGCCAGGGATTGGGACTGGGGGAGGGATTGACTATAAAGAAGCGGCATGAGGGGGGGCACCTGGGTGGCTTAGTGGTTGAGCATCTGCCTTTGGCTCAGGTCGTGATCCCGGGGTAATGGGATTGAGTCTCGCATCAGGCTCCCTTCAGAGAGCCTACTTCTCCCTCTGCCTGTGTCTCTGCCTCTTTCTCTGTGTCTCTCATGAATAAATAAATAAATAATCTTTAAAAAACAAAAGAATCAGCATGAGGGAATCTGGGGGGTAATGACACTCTTCTATATCATTGACTGTGGGGATGGATACACATCTCTATGCACTTAATCAAAACCTATATACCACAAAGAGTGAATTTTATTTTATATCAATTAACTGGAAAAAAGTTGTATAAAATAAATCTGCAGTCAAACATTATCAAGAAAGTAGGCAGCTTTATGGGTCGATCATTCATGTATAGAGACACTGAGAAGACTATGGGGATATAAAGGCATAGTCTTCAGCAGTGTTTCCCAAAGTATGCTCTGTGGAACATAAGCGTCCCTAAATATGTCACTAGGTGATGCTCAAAAAACAGGGGTGGGGGAGAGTTTCCAAGTCACTCCTCCATGGAAGGATTTGATGTCAAATCATTTGGGAAACCTTACATTCATTATCCCATTCCTCTTTTGGAAAGTTATGGTCTCTATTAATATTGGGAGAAATTCTATAGCAAAACATACAAACATAAGTAACAACTGCAGACAGAAATTTTAACTTTCTTTCCGTAGTTCTCAAACCTGATTGAAAATGGAATTCTGTTATTCACAGAACATCAATTAACCTCTAATGGACACAAGTTGAGAAATGCCGATCTGCAATAGAGAAGACATTTTACCGCAGAATCACAGAACCTTAGTACTAAAAGGAGCTCAGGAGGTCCTCCTGTTTTTTGGATGGAGCACAACTTAGCCTTTTTTTTTTTTTTTTTGATAGAGGAGAACATATCCTATTTTCAGGCATGACCAGTTCCTAATCTCAGTTTTTTTTTTTTTTTTTGGTAATACAGTCCATATTTAACAATTTTCTACATCATAATATTCTTCCTTAGCATAAACCTAAATGACTCTTCCTCTGATATGTCTCTCTCTCTCTCTCTTTCTCTCTCTCTCTCTCCACTCCCTGCCCCTCCCACCTGTGGACTTTGGAAACCACTCCTTGCCATATGCTGCTGTAACAAAGAGCTCGCCTGGGAGAACAGTGGTGATCTATCTCTGGGGATGCTCACAAGGATACCCCTCTTCTCTGGTACATGCCCAGCTAGCATGCCCATACTGTGTCCCTGTCCCTGTTTGGCCTCACAATCTGTGCAGGTCTGCACCCACCAGATCCTCTCTCCCGGTGCAAGGGAGACAAGCCTCGGAATGATAGACTGGAGTCTCCTTAATGCCAGGCCCTTAGAGACGAGGTTTATGGTTTTGCCCTTCCCGAAACTTGTCTCATTTCATTTGAGACCGGTTTCATTTGCATCCAGGAGTTATTCCAGTACCTTCAAGTAAATTCCCTCTTAGCTAAAGTCGTTTTTGTTACCTGCATCCCCAAAAACTTTAGTATGCTTGGGAGAGACCCCATATCTTCCAATATCTTATCTGCCTGCTGGCAGTGTGTGGTGGCCCACAGGGAGCAAATATTGGCTGGATTCCCCATGATTCTGGAGACAAGTACTAGGGAAATGAGGATCTATTCCAATTTACCTGTAGATTAAGTACAAAATTGGATTCATGCTCTGGTTCTTCCCACTAGCTGACTTCAATTCTTATTCTCTGCACTTGGGGTCTGTCTTGCTTCCCTCTGGCTTCCAGGGGCCCTGGGAGTTTTAGTTTAAATCCACCCTTAGGGAGATTATATTTCCACTTACCTCCCTTCTGTAAATAGGATGGTCTCCACTAGTCATGTTTCCTTGTAATTTCTCCTTTTTTTTTTTTTTTTTAACTTTTTAGCTGTTTCTAGTTTCTCTGAAATTCTCTCACAGACCGTTCATGTGACACTAAATACTTCAGGAAGTGACTGAGTCATGTGGAGATGGGCATGGAGTTCTCTGGTATGGAGTCGAAGAGAGGCCTTAATTTTATCTTGACATCTGGATAGGCGCATTTAACTAAACTATGCATTTTGGAATGGTTCCAAAGCACCTGAGGACAGTTGCAGTACCTCTGAGGTTTGCAGTAATGCAAAGATTTATATGCAGCATTTACCCCATGCTGGCTCAGAGTGTTATTCTTTTTCATCATTGATTTATATACTTGCTCAAAGTTTTTCCAATGGTAGGTGGGATCTCCATGTCAGCCTCTGCACATAAGCGGCTCAGAAGACACAGCTTGTCTCCCACAGCCCTGCAGCACCCCACACAACATCAGGCAGAGGAGTAGGTATAAGGAACTATCTCCAAATTGTACTGGCAAAGGCAAGAACATAACAGCTGAGTGCGACCTCAGGGGCTTCATGCATTGTAGTATCAAGCATTTTGGGATTTCACAGTTCCCAAAAGAAAAACACTCATACACACAACTAAACTTCTTTAGGTATGACCAAAGCTTCATAAGAAAACATTTTTATAAATCTAAGTAATTCTGATGCAAGTATTCTTAAGTCCCACTCTAAAGCTCAGATCTCCCTGGCTCTGTTGGAAAATGCTTTCCTCTCGCGGCCATCCCCACAGCCAGGTAAACTGGATTCATGTTTTTGGCAATGTGGCAGGTCCTGGCATGGCCTCCCCCTCTGTGCCTCTCCATGTGATTCTCACCTCCGATTCCTCCACCAGAATGAACAGAAAAAGTCTCATCATCCTGCCAAGGATCATGTTTTGTAACTTTGTGGGACCTTACCAACAGAATTTATTTTATATTTGAATTTTGCTTAAGTACTCAAGTGGAAGGAAATTATACAAATAGATCAAGACAAATAGTCAAGGACGTTTTGGGGAAACAAGGACGTTTGGGGGAAATATTCACTTTTTCATATGAGTAGAGCTCAATCATAGATGCTTTTGAAGCTTGTAGACAAGCTCGGCCAAGTGTCTTCAGCACCATTCATGTGCCATCTACATGCTGATCTGGGTTGCCCAGGAAGCTGGATGGGGATGCTCACACCCCCAATCACAGTTCTCCTCTTTCTGCAAGGCTGATCATTTTTCCCTTTTGTGGGGTAAAGGTAGTGCCAGAGAAGGGTGGTGGCCAGGAGGACCATCTTTCCTGCACCTTCCCTAGACCCCAGTCTGTTCTGGATGCCCCTTCATTGTGTTCTCCCAGTGCTCTACACCCTGAGTGAGGCCTGTGCACTTGTCTTCCTAACTTGACCCAGAGCCCTTTGTAGACTGGGCTGTGAATTCTTTGTATGGCTAATGTCGGTCCTAGGTAGGCATTTATTCATCACTTGTTGAATGTTGGCCTCTCCAGGCATACTGGGCTGGCTCCATCATTTAGTTTTATGTATTATTTGGGATTGGATGATTGCCTGTGCCTCTTAATGAAGAGAAAACACCCTACCATGCTCTGAGTCCCAGAATAGCTGCTCTCTTCATCCTCAAGAGCCCATAGGGACTGAGCTGCAGAAAATGAGAGAGGGTCAAATTATGAGCGACAAGCTTCCCAGCTGGTAGCTCATACCTGAAAACTGTTCTTTCACGGTCTATTAGGCTCTGGCCTTGAACTGGTGGCATCTCTTTGGTATTAAGGGTGGAGCTGAAAAAATGGAAAAGAAAACTCATCGGAGGAAAGTTTTCCTCTGGAGGTAACATATTGGAGAGTCCTTGGCCTCCAACTTAACCATTTTTTAGGACAGATCTTGTGTACTGAATGAATCACATTATTACATTGTCTCATAGAATACTGACAAACCTCTGAAATCATTATCCCTTTTTGCACATAAAGGTACTGAGGCTAAAGAAGAGTAAGAAGCTTCTTCAAGGTGACCCAATATTATATTTCTATCCCAGAGCTAGGATCCAGATCTGAGGATTAACCCCAACACAGGTGCTCTCACTTCTAACCCATCTCCCTTTTATTGCAAAGGATGATTACTTATAAGCTACATGATGTCAACCTGGCAATTTAATTTCTCTGAGCCTCAGTTGACTGAAACGAAATTTAAGAATGGCAATACCTACTCATAGGATACTCGGGAGGCTTAAATGAGGTGACATATGTGAAAGCAAAAGCGTGATCCTAGCACATGGAAAGCATTAAATAAAAAAAATTTTCACCTCCTTAGAGCTGACTATGCCTTAGGTGCTCAGGAAACTGACTGGGTGATAAATATGCTGGTGGGGAGATAGGGCCAGAAGCAGCAGGACTATTCCTGCCTGCTGTTGGAGCTGGCATGGGACTGGAGATGGCTTCCCTGACATTGGGAGGCATTGGCATCGGGAGGTGTACACACATGTGGGTCAGAGGGTCTATAGGCTGCTGAGGAGTGATTTGATGATGTGCCATGGCTGTACAGTCATTGCTGCATACCTGCCTCTCCCACTCATGAATCTGCCATTAGGATAGAATGGATAGGGGATGCCTGGGTGGCGCGGTGGTTAAGAGTCTGCCTTTGGCTCTGGGGTCCTGGAGTCCTGGGATTGAGTCCCATATTGGGCTTTCTGCATGGAGCCTGCTTCTCCCTCTGCCTATGTCTCTGCCTCTCTCTCTGTGTCTCTCATGAATAAATAAACAAAATCTTTTTTTAAAAAAAAGTATAGAATGGATATATGTGTGTAAATAACTGTGCATGTGCATACGTGTGTGTGCACATTGTGTGTATGTGTGTGAACACATTTTTCCAAAAGTATCAGCAAGATTCCCTCATTGGGGACATGTGGTAGCTTTGATGCCACTGAACTCATTACTTTCTGTTATACATGCATTCTGCATAAATTTAAAAAAATTAATTCAAGTTCAAACAGAGGAAAATCCCGATTTCACTTTCTACTTCTCCTAGGGACTATGAAGGAGTAGGCAGGACAAGTTAACTCACTGTTTTGCTCGGGGCTGTCCTGCTATCACCTAGAACAGCACCCTGCACGTGGAAGCGCCCCATGCACACTTGTGTAAGAAATATGAGGGTCAGCCAGGCCCATTTCCCACATTGTAATTACAATCCCCTTTCTAGAACACATCTACACCGATGCATTTCTGGGCTCACACCTCACTCAATCACTAGCAGCTTTCAAAGAAGCCTACACACTATCTCGACTTTGGGACTGGACATGAGCCATTCTTTCTGCCTCAGATGCCCTCACACTCTCCACTTACCAAACTCCCATGTATTCTTTTTTTTTTTTTTTTTAAGAATTGTTTATCTATTTTAGAGGTGGGGGGTGGGCAGGGGGAGAGAGAGAATCCCAAGCAGTCTCCCTATTGAGCGCAGAGCCTGACATGGGACTTGATACCATGACCCTGATATCAGGACCGGAGCAGAAATCAAGAGTCAGCTCCTCAACTCACTAAGCCACCCAGGCGCCCCTAAACTCCTATTTATTCTTAAGGGCCACTACAAATGGGGCCTCATTTGTAGAATTTTCCCAGTCTTTCCCTGGTAGAAGAAGGGATTTTTATTTCCTCTGCCCTGGAGGCACTTTGTACCTGCCTCCCTCCCAGTGCTTGGTTCTGATACTGATGATGCTGTGATGATCTTCTGCTGCTTTCTTCCACTTGACCATCACCTCTCAGATGGCTGGGAGCCTCTTTGTTTTTCCATTCCCTTGGGCGATACCTACAGATTTGTAAGGAAACTATTTGTTGAATGAGTCAGTGAAAAACAGCCACAAAAAGGCAATGAGTTAGGTTGAAAATGTAAAGGACAAGGGATATTATCGACAAGAAGATATGAAACAATTACATAAGTCAAGTGGCTATCTCTGTTGGTCCTTGTTCACAAACTCTGATGAAAAGAACACATACTCTAAGGAATTCCTCTTGGCTGTGTACATAACAAGGCCAAACAAACGACTTATGGTTTAGAAAAGCTAATTACAGGCCAGTCACAAAAGCGAGTCATGGCTTTATAATTCAGACCCACCCTAAACAGAGGAGAACAGAGGAGAGTGAAATTAGATCGTGAGCCTCTCTCTAGTTCTGTTATCAGAAGGAAAAGGCTGAACTGTTAGTAAAGAGAAACTATCAGAGAAAAGATAGAGTTAAATTGAGGAACTGACTTGTATTCAGAATATTCTGAACAATGACTAGATAAATAATACTAATGTCTAAAGCTGTGTGAACTGTACAGGACTTGGTGCCACGTCCCTTTATCTCCTTCCTCTTCCCAGATTCTACAATTCACAATTGTGCTAATTTCTGCAGAGGCCAATACCTACGGTGAACACAAGCCAGCTCAAGTCCTGGGACCCTTGGAAGCTACTGTGATTCATTCATATTGACTAGGGAACATGGGCCTAAGGCTGAGCCCTCGGGCCCAAGGAGGCCCCTTTAGGCCTGCAGGAAGACAAATGGTAGACCAGATGTCCGGACATTAGCACATGTGAACACACATACACATAGACTGGTTGTAGGATTGTCTGCATCCCCTCATGGACTCCTATCAAAGGAGTCAAAGGCAGCTCAAAGTTGAGCAGATCCTAATTTGTCCATCTATCTTTGAGATGTGACTATCTTCCTCAGCTCTCTGGCAGTCTGCCCAGTTCTCAGAGGGAAACTCAGTTGGCCAGAGTTCACCTGGGTTTATCAGTCCCCCAGGGGAATCTGTTTTCTCTGTGTGCTTCTTTTGTTATTCTGCGGGAACTGGGTCAGCTTTTCAAGAGTGGAAATGTCAGAGGAATAAAGAGGCTCCCTTGAAAAGATCTTTTCCACCACAGAAAGGAAACATCTCAGCATATCCCTTAAATAACAACATACAGCGTGACAGCCTTGCTTCCGACCCAAAGAAAGAAGAGAAGCTGAGAACAGTGGGCAACATTTACACACACCCCTTTGCTGGGGAGACAGCTGGGCTGGGGCTGGGTCATCCCAAACACTGAATTAAAGGAACGGAAACATCAACTCTGTGGAATCTTTCGGATGGCAAACGAGGTTAGAAAACAAAAGGAGGCTTTCAGCAAAAGCCCTATTTTTTATATTGCAGCACGCCTGGAACGTAAGGCTGCCGCCCTGAGAAGCAGGACTCTGACTCCTGGGGAGAAGCCCCATCTAGACCACTGTCTCCTGCAGACCCCAGCCACACTCAGAAGGTCGTTGTGGAGGGCAGTGAGCTGGGGCTGCACTGGTCCATTTGGCTGTTCTAGAAAGATGCCACCCCACCATGGGTGAAATAGATTTCACCCCCATTGATCAGGCTGCTAGGAAAATAAATTTTCCCATGGTCTGCATGGAAGAGAGACCTTTCCCAAGAGTCCACCTGCATTGTGGAAGTGGGCATTCAAAAGACGCAAGCTGCACTCACAACCTATAAGTGCCAAACCCCTTTCCGACGACAGCATCACTCACCGTGCCCCCCAGCATAGCAGTATCCTCAGCCGATATATTATCACTCAAACAATCGGCACCTTGTAACAAGACAAAATGATTTTTAAAAATATTTTATTTATTTATTTGAGAGGGAGACAGAGAGATAGAGATGGAGACAGAGAGAAAGAGCATGAATGGGGAGGAGAGGGAGAAACAGACTCCCCCGCTGAGCAGGGAGCCTGACACAGGGCTCGATCCCAGGACCCCGGGATCATGACTGAGCTGAAGGCAGACGCTCAACCACTGAGCCAGGTGTCCCAAGCTGAGCTCATTATTATCAAGCAACCAGGGGAGGATTCCTCGGTGGGGTTGCCCTGTGGGGTCTCAGGCACGGTATGTTCTTCCTCCTGCCCTGATGTGCTATGAAATGCGATATTAGTCAGTTTTCTCCATAAAAAGCCCTTGTGTATCAGGATTCTTCCAAAGCATTGACGGCCGGGATTCTGCTCAAAAATGTCCATGTCCACACTGCCCCCTCCATGCCCAGTGTCAATACATCAAAGATAAAGCAAACACCAAGATTGCATAGACAGAGCAAATAAAGGGGAAATAAGGAATCTTAACTCCAATTAAATTCTCTGGGAGATAAAAGGGAATTGCAGGAAGTCATACCGAATCCTAGGAGGCCGATCTCAGATTATTGCCACAGATTTTGCCTCCGGGCTCCTCCATTCCCCTTTTAAGAATCTCATCACTGCCAGTTCTTACCCCAGGTTTTATTAATCATGGATGACATGCTCCTATTTCAACAGACCATGGGTGCGTCCAAGGCGTGTTTCTCAAACCTGGATTCATTTAAGAAATTAGCTGAGGAGGTTTTCTCCCTCTCCTCCCCATTCATGCTCTTTCTCTCTGTCTCCATCTCAGGAGGTAAAGATCCCAGCTGCAGCTTCAGGATGGGGTAGTACCAGCACATCTCAGGTGGCACGGATGTTTGGGGACATAAGCTGAGCAACAGAGGTACATCAGAATTAGATCAGATCCGGAGGCCATGTGAGGGGTGGGAGATGGAATGGGGCAGATGTGGCTCTTAAAAATTCCACGTGATTCTCATATGCTCTCTTCTTCTGCAATTCCCTCTCCCCATTTGAGAACACAGGCACTAAAAAAAAAAAAAAAAAGAGAACACAGGCACTTTGTTTGCATTAAAAATGCCTTGGACTAATCCTGACTCTGCCACTCATGAACCCCCATGGCCTTGACATCACTTTGTTGGCCTTGATGTCCCTATTTCTAAAATAAGAGCATTAGTTGGTTCAGCAGTTGTCCACCATCCCTGTGCATGCGAACCCCCTGGGGAGTCTATAATATGCAAGTGCCTGGGCCCCATCCACAAAAGTATGACTTGTCGCCTGGCGTGGGGCCCTGACTTTGGGCATCTCAAGCTCCCGAGGTGATGCTGCTGTGTGCATAGCTCTGAAGTTGTGTGGCTAAAGAGCTCGCTTCTTATCTGGGCCCCTCCACAAATGATGAGCAGCCCTCCCTATGACACGTCCACAAGGCTGTTTTACAGGCCATGTGAGAGGTACCTGGGTGGCTCAGTTGGTTGAGCATCTGCCTTTGGCTTCAGGTCACGATCTCAGGATCCCGGGATCGAGCCCTGCATCGGGCTCCCTGCTCTGTGGAGCATCTGCTTCTCTCCCTCCCTACACCCCTGCTCATGCATGTACTCTCTCAAACAAATAAAAATCTTTTTTAAAAAAATGAAAACAAAGGCCCCATGAAGGAGAAGTTGGGCACCAGTGTTTGATCTACCATTTCAGAAATTAACATTAACAGGGAACAGCAGATTTGCTTTACCCGGTGAGAGATGATGAAGCCACAAGGTGCTGCATGGAGCTTTCTGATCCACTTTAATATATTGAAGATCCACGAGCAGTGTGGCTTCTCCCGAAGCATTTCTCACAGGACAAGTAAATCATCATCTGATTCTAAATCCATTTCTTCTCGGAGAGTGGGTATCATAATATATAATAATATAATATATATTATATATAATACATATACAACATAGGGATTACATTACAAACCTAGGGCTCTCTCTCTCTCTCTCTCTCTCTCTCTCTCTCTCTCTCTATATATATATATATATATATATATATATAT
The DNA here is from genome assembly GCF_053574225.1 of Canis aureus. Taxonomy (NCBI): domain Eukaryota; kingdom Metazoa; phylum Chordata; class Mammalia; order Carnivora; family Canidae; genus Canis; species Canis aureus. The sequence goes on from NC_135647.1 coordinate 8,240,381, forward strand.
ATATATATATAAAATCGCGTGTGTGCATCTGCGTGTGATTTTCTTGCTCTAGGACTGCGGCTCTGTAGGGGGCTTAGTGTTTAATGCAGCCATAGTTTCCTGTGAGGACACCAGAAAAGAGTTACTGAGTACTTACTGTGAGCTGTGCATGTCCCCAAGCATTTTAATTAATCCCCTCAGTTGTCCCCACAGCAACTCTGGTAGATACTGCTAATGTTCCCATTTTATAGCCGAGGAAACTGAGAAATGCCACATTTAAATAGCTTCACTGAAGTTACCCTGTAAATGACAGAGGCCGGTTTTGAACTTGGGCATTCTGACTCCTGAGCCTATATTCTGTAGTACTTGAAATTTGTTTCATGAAATCGGTAGTTCATGTTTGTAATAAAACACTGGTAACAGATTCACAATTTATCGTCGCTTTTTGGTATCTTAGTTACTCTCAGCTATTCTCGGCGGATGAAAATCACAAGGCCCTATAACAACCGGCATGGCCCTTGATTTTGGGAAGAGGAGGAGACACACCAGCTGTGGGTGAGAACCTTTTGTGCCTGTGTACTTGCCAATTCATCACCACTTTCTTGTTTCTGTGTGAAACCTGAACCAGACTGCAGAACAGCTGATCTGCTCTCTGCAACCCACCCCACAGCTCACACCTGTTTCAGAGGCCCCGGGCCCCACGGTGCCCCAGCCATCCCAGGGCGGCTGCTGGGGTGACTCAGCCTTACTGAATCCGGTTCTTCTGGTTGCATTTCTCCTGACGTCTCGAGCCGGAAAGCCAAGACGAGCAGGTTCACACACCTCTGTTCACTGATGGAAGCTGTGCTGTTACTTTTTTTTTTCTTAAATTCAGAAAATTCTGGAGTTGAAAGGAGCAAAGTGACAACATAGGCACATTCCTTGTTTTAGGTTTTGCTCCATTCTTTGCACTGTGGATCCAACCACAGCCAGCAGCAGTTAGTTGCATGGTAACATGTTTCTTGCTGCTGCTGCTGCTGCTGCTGCTGCTTTTTGTTGTTGTTAATGACATCATTCCCTGTATATCCTATTAACTTAAAAGCTCCATATTACTGCATATTATCATTTTATAAATTGCATATTTTTCTTGTTTCTTTATTGTACAGGTCATAAAATGTGAAGGTGGGCTCTCACTCATACTGAAAATAATTTTATGATGTGCTCAGTTGAGTCAGGGGAAGCTGGTTAATGGATGATGTGGAGCATGGGGTCATCCTGTGAAAGGGGGCAGTTAAAAGAACTTGTGTCATAAAAGTTAATGAGAAAAAGTCAAGAGTTAGGTGTGTACTTAAGTGTAAATCTTGATGACCTGTGTATTAATTTCTCTCTTGGGTTTAAGCATCGTGCAGTCCAGAAACCAGCTGTGAAATAGATTCAGTTACTATGGCCCCCCTGCCCCCTGCAAATGGCCACTTTCCTCCTAAATATGAGAGGTTTGGATCTGCTTCTTAGTATCATCCTCAAATCTAGACTGAGAATCTACTAGGTTAGGTAAGTTTATTAGATGTCCTGGAGAGAATCCACTAGGGAAAAAAATTACAAACATGCAATCAAGGCAGATATTCCTCACAGGATAATATAAAGCTTATTGTGTATATCTTTATATATTATGTTACATGTGATGTATACAGGTATGACAGCAAAGCAATAAGAAAAAAGATTATACTTCCCTGTTTGTCTTTATCTTAACGCCTTTCTTTGGTAATTTCCCCTCAATGGAATGCTCTTTTCTCTAAGGAAGCATGGAGCATGGATTCCTTCTTCCATCATTTATATCATAGGTTCAACATTATCTCCTCAAAGAAGCCTTCCTACGGCCCAGATAAAGTACCTACGAGCACTCCTCATTGTATTCATAGTCCACACACCCTTTATCCTCCATCTGACAGTCTTCTTTATTTAATCTTCTATTGTCTGTCTCCACCTTTCTAGGATGTAGACCCCTTAAGATCCAACACCTTGTATGTTTTATTCACTCCTGTAAACCCAGTTCCTTAAAGAATGAGTGCCTGGGGTATAGTGGGAGTTCATTAAATATTTACTGTAAGAAAGAGAAAGAAGGAAGGGAGAGAGGGATGGAGAGAAGAAGGGAAGGAGGGGGGAAGGGTGTGAGAGAGGAAGAGGAAGATGCTGAGAGCTGATCTTAGGTATGAGATATTGACTTGTACCATCAGGGAAAACTATTTAGTTGTGACCTGAGTTATATCTTAAAAGATGGCAGTGGGGTGCCTGGGTGGCTCATTTGGTTGAGCTTCCGACTCTTGATTTCCGTTCAGGTCATCATTTCGGGGTCCTGAGATCCAGCCACGCGTGGTACTCCACGCTCAGTGGGGAGTCTGCATAAGATTCTCTCCCCTCCCTCTCCCTCTCTGCCCCTCCCTCTGCTCATATGCATGCACTCTCTCTAAAATAAATAAATCTTAAGAAAAAAAAAATATGGCAGAGGTGTGGTCTCACAGCTGGTGGAAGGAGAGGCAGGTTTCCGAGTCAGAACCTCTGAACAACCAGTTCTGCCAGTTGACTATCCTGGAGAGCACATAGTCAATGGTGTCACCCAAGTTCAGAAGGCATGTTTCCAGCAGTGGACCCGAGGAAGTGGCAGATCAGGGGGGTCTGGGGAAAGGAGCTCAAGGCTTGTGTGGAATTGCAGGGGTCAATTTGCATAAGGAGGGGGCTGGATTAGGAAGCAAGCTGAAGCAGGGACACAGTGGGTGACTCCCGAATCTCAAGGGAATTGGAGGTGCCTCTCAATCATTTACTTAAACAATGTTTTGCAAAGCTGATTGGCAGATGGACAGAAACTCCAAGTCACCAACTGCAGATCGGGTGGAAAATGGGCGTTTACCTCCCCGACTGAGAAAAGACCGCTCTCTTGTTCCAATGATGGAATGACTATCTCTGGTCCTCTCTTTGGATAGCAGCAAGTGCCAGGGAAGGTATGGCCTGGACAACGCTGAGGGGCAAAAGGTGGTAGGAAGCTTGAGAATTGGAAATCTGGACTATGTTTTGCTAAAAGGATGTTCACAGGAAAATAAAATGTCTATGATGTAGTTCTGCTCTCTCCAGCTCCCTGACCTTTACTGTGTGTTTCCAGAGAAAGAAAGGCAGTATCTCTGGTCCATTTGAAAACCAAGGAGAATGGGAAAAAGCACCACAGCTCTTGTCACAACCTGTTCAAGGATATCGATCTGCAGTGTACACAGAACTTGAAGTGGCTTTCAAAATCTCCTCAGCTCCTTTAGGAGCCGAGGTGGTGGTAGGGACTTCCCATTACAGTTACAAGGTGCCAGCCACAGCTGGGTGGGTTTTAACAACTGATCCCCTACCTCCAATATCCCACGGATCCTACTGATTCTCATCTTCTAATCCAGACGTAGCGATTAACCTCTTCCCCAAGAAACAGGCCTCCATGTCTTAATCTCCTTGATTCTTAATATTCTCTTGGCAACTGGTCTTCTCCATTGGATGCTAAATTGCCCTTTACCTTGACTTTTGTGTCCCACCAATTTTCTAGCTTATCTTGAACAAGACTCTCCCTGGCCCATCATTGAGCTACCAGCAGCTTGGGGCTCTCCCTTTGAATCTCCCCCACGTGTACTCTGACTTGCCTCTTTGCCTAAACTCAGCAGTCGGGATCGTCATCCAGGCCACATAGTCAACTGACTGTCAATTCCTTCGTGCATTTCTTTCCCAACCCAGTTTATTCAGGCTATTGCCATTTACAGAGTCTGCTCTCGCATCCTTTGTCACACTCCCCTGGACACACAGGGGCCTCTTTTGTTAACAGTAGCAAATATCAGCATTGTGTCCTGAAACAGTATAGTTCTCTCTTGGTCCCTGCTGTACAAACCCAGGAAGGGAAAGAGAAAATAACCTCTCAGAAAAATCCATTCCCAGAGTAGCAATTTCTTTTCCTTCTTGTTCGAGTTGGAAGCTTCCTGCTATCGTGCTTCGATAATATCTCACTTAGAATAAAATGATTTACATTAGCTATACTGCATCCCCCAAATTAGACAATGCTAAAGTGCTCTTTGTGACACACACAAAAATAATTTTGTGTTCTGAAGATATGTGGCCTGCTAACCATTGCGCAGGGTGCCATTGGCATGGGTTCTGGGGGGGGGGAGGGGAAGCCATGCTGCAGCCCACATTTGGGCCTTGGCAGTTTGCATGGTGGTGTGCACAAGGAGACTGAACCGCATCTGCATGGCTCACTGCTTATCAGGAGCGCACACTGGCTGCCATGCTGTAGGGCAGCAAAGGAAAACAAAACAACAATAAAGGGAGGCCTTTGTCATGGATTAAAAGGGTTTAGAAACATCTGAGCCATGCAGTTTTCGAACACCGACACTGCCAATGACTTCATGACAGAATGCTAGAAAATGTGCTAGCGGGGTTAGATAGAGTTGGTGGGGCCGCCAACACACACGCTTTGTTAATGGCTCCTTATCTGTGTGAGTGTGTGGATGCACAATTCACGAATAAAGTGACCTTTTACAGAGTGAGAGAAGTAAGGTTAATGACATTACAGCATCGCTGCTTGTGATTGCAGCTAAGGGTGTCCCTAAAGATTGTCATTATTGGCAAATTCTTCCTTTTTCAAGTGGGTTAGTCTCGTATATTCTCCACTTGTTTCATTAGAAAACTCATTACTGGCACTGATAGAAGGGTCCATCTCAATGCAGAAGTAAAATAGTTGGCCACCTAACTAAAGATTCTTCGGGGCTCAGCAAGGATCTCCTCTCATGCCCTCAATTCTATACCTAGTCATTCATTTTATGGTGTTAATTGCCATCCCTGACCCCCAATTTTTTCTTTAAAAATAAAATTATGTGGTCCTTTTCTTTAATTCAATTATTCAATGTGCCTCCAAGTGTCTTCGGATGAATTTATTTCAAAATAATCAGAAGTATCAATATCTGTCTGTCAAGAATTGATAAAATAATTAGACAGAAAATCAGTAAGGATATTGACTATTTAAATAACACTATCATTCACCTAAATCTAATTGACATTTATGGAAAACTCCCCTCAACAACCACAGAATAAACATTCTTTTTAAAGCACACATGGAACATTTACCAAAATAGACTGTATTCTGGGCCATAAGTTAAATCTCAACAAATTTGAAAGAATTCAAGTCGTACTGCATATTTTCTAATTGCAAGGGAATTAAACTAGAGATAGTTAACAGAAAGATCTCTAGAAAATCCCCCAATATTTAACTTCAATTTAGATATTTAATATTTGAAATTAAGTAACATAACTCAAAATAATCTAATGAGTCAAAGGAGAAATCCAAAGGGGAAGTAGAAACAAATACAAAACATATCAAAATTTGTGAAAATGCCACTAAAGGAGCATTTAAGCAGGTATTTATAGCACCAAATGCCTGTAGTAGAGAAAGAAGTTCTCAAAAAAAAGGACTTTAGCTTCTATCTTTAAAAATTTAAAACTAAAAAAACAAAACAAAACAAAAAACCAAAAACAAAAAAAAAAGAGCTCATGGAACCCAAAGTAGAAGAAAGGAAATAATTCAGATCACAGCAGATATAAAGAAATAGAAAACAGGAAAAAATTTACCCAAATGCTAGTCCTTTGAATGAATTTTTTTTTAAACTTGAGAAAACTCTACCCAGATTTATTGGGAAATAAAAGAGAATGATGTCACAAATTATCAGTAATAGGAATGAGAGAGTTAAAATCAATATAGAATCCACAGATATTAAAAGAATAACAGGTGGATATTATAAACTACTTTATGCCATAAACTTCACAACTTAGATAAAATGGATAGATTCCTTGCAAGACACAAATTACTGAAGCTTATTGAAGAAAAAATAGGTAACTCGACTTGCCCTATATCTATTAAATACATTGAATTTGTAATTATAAACCATGTTCCAAAGAAAGTTCCAGGTTCCTATTACTTCATTGGTCAATTTACCAAACATTTAAGGAATAACACCAATCCTAACCAAGTATTCCAGAAAAGTTAGAATTGACTGCTATCCAACTCATCCTATGAGGCCAGCATTACCTGATACCAAAACCAGATGGATATATGAGGAAAACAAGCCAACCAACCACAGATTAATATCACTCATAAACATAGATGCAAAAATTATAAACAAAGTTTTAGCAAATTGAATACATCAATATACAAAAAGCATTAGGATCAAGTGGGTTTATCCCAGGAATACAAGGATAGATTAACATTCAGAATTCAGTGTAATTCTCCATATTAACAAGTTGAAAAAGAAAAACCATAGTGTCTTTTTAATAGACACAGAGAAAGCATTTTGACCAAATCCAATATTCATTTCTGATAAAGACTCTCAACAAACTATGAATAGAAACTAACTTTCTCAACTTGACAAAGAACATTTACAAGAAAAACTTACAGATAACAATATACTTACTGGTAAAAGACTGAATGAATGCTTTCCCACTAACATTAAGATCAGCACAAAGATGCTTGCTTTACTACCTCTATTCAACATTGTAGAACAGGATATTTTTCTATTTTATTCAAGGCAATAGGTAAGAAAAGGAATTAAATCATACTTATTGGGAAGAAGACATAAAACTATCTTCTTCATAGAAGACATGATTGTCTGGGGAATATGATTAAACCTACAAAAAATGTTACTGGAACTGATAAGTGAATTTAACAAGATTGAAGGAAACAAGATCAATATACAATATATATAAGTCAATACACAGAAATCAATTATATATCTATATACTAGCAATGAACAATCTGAAGTTGAAATTTAAAACACCACCAACCATTAAAAATGGCATCCAAAAGAAAATTAAATAATACTTAAGGACAAATCTAACAAAAGATGGAAAATACTGGTATGCTGAAAACTACAAAATGGTGTTTAGAACAATTAAGAAATACCCTGAAGTAGAAAAATAAAACAAATGAATAACAATTACAGTATGCTCCAATTGTTATGAAATTATTTCTGTTTTATCAGTTAACCATTTGTGTGTTACATGCATGAAAGATGTAGGAAGGGCACAAAATGTTAGCTCTTTCTGGGTGGTTGGATTTGGGGTCTTTGCTGATATTTTTATTATATTTTTCAGTGTTGTTTGCTTTTTAAAAACAAGCATGCATAATCTTTTAAAAGAATAGTAATTGGGGTGCCTGGGTGGCTCAGCAGTTTGGTGCCTGTCTTCGGCCCAGGGCATGATCCTGGAGACCCAGGATCTAGTCCTGTGTCGGGCTCCCTGCATGGAGCCTGCTCCTCCCTTTGCCTATGTCTCTGCCTCTCTCTGTGTCTCTCATGAATAAATAAAATCTTTTTAAAAATAATAATAAAAATAAAAGAATAGTAATTTTAATTTAAAAATTCTAAGAGAAATTAGTGTAAAAAACTATATGATTATAAACAATGACTCAATATATATGCTTCATATATGGTATATTTGAATTCAAATTAAGTAAATATCTTTTTTATTTCTAAGAGATTTATAATGAGTATTATGGGGGTTATTTGCATTGCATATGGTCAAAACGTAGGCTAATTTCACGTAAAGCCTTATAACTTTCTGTTTCTCTACATTGTCTCTGTTGATTGTGAATCCAGTTGGTTTTGAATATTTAATTGTGTCTGCAAAGAAATCGAGTCAAAAAAACAAAACAAAAAAAAAAAGAAATCGAGTCAACTTAATCACTTAAACAAAAAAGGGGAAAATTGGCATTGATCATCAAATATGACAGCCCAATTATAAGATGGCACATTGGGCATTGGGAAGGGGAGTTGGGTTACAGATCTTCCACTGTGTGCCAGGGTGTGTGCATAATCCCGACTCAGAGCACATTATGACAATGAACATTGTGAAGTTAAAAAACAGAAATTAGACAAGCAGATCAAAGATCAATGATTTTGTCTCCAACTTGGATAGGACCCAAGCCCCAAATATTTACCTGAAAAATGAAGATGAACCTAAATACAATGCAGAAGATCGATAGCTATATATGGTTATCAGGTGGCAATTACACACTGATCAGCTTCTCCTCTTAGTGGAGCTTTTCTCTTTGGTACTTACCAAACACTTGGGATCTTAATTAAATATTTTGGGTTCACAGAAAGTAAATGAATAGGGTAAGAACATCTAGTTTCTTTTTAAGATTTTTTATGTATTTATTCAGAGAGAGAGAGAGAGAGTGAGACAGAGACACAGGCAGAGGGAGAAGCAGGCTCCATGCAGGAAGCCCGATGTGGGACTGGATCCCAGGTCTCCAGGATCACACCCTGGGCTGCAGGAGGCGCTAAACCACTGCACCACTGGGGCTGCTGGAACATCTAGTTTTGAAGTTTTTAAATGTCGGCTGGTTTAAATGTCTAGTATGATTGCTTCAAAATTAATGGGAACAAGTAGAATAGAAGATCACTTAGTCACTTGGATTTCCTTCAAGAACTTTATAATAGCCAAAGGCAGAATGGAAAGCCTAGGCAGTAGTTACCAGTAATCACATCTTTGGTGTTAGTAACGAATCACCGCAGTGCTAAAGCCAGCTAGTTCACTCATTCCTGTACATCTCTAGCCATATGTAACGTACATCTACATCTGTATGTGTATATCTCTGTATATGTAAACATTGACGTCAGTTTAGTAGAAAAGATTCGTCTCAGTGGTTGCTTGGTACCATGTGGACAAAACAACTGATTGACTATTTCACTGTTCAGCCAGAAGTTGAAGGCACAGGAGAGAATTAGGAAAAGAGAAGGCCAGACAGTTGGATAGATAGATAGTTAAAATTGTCTACCTACCTCTCTCAAGCAGCCTGAGATGTCTGGATAAATACAGCAGCTCCATTCTAATTTGGATAAAAATAGTTGGAGCAAAGAAAGTGTTGTGCTGACCCAATCTGGCAAAGATTCTGTGTACATGACTAGAGAAGAGAAAAAAAATTATTTAATTATTATGTTTTCTGTAGGTGGGGGCTCTTAGTTGCAGACAACAGAATCCACTGAAACTAAGCAAAAAAGGAATTTATTGAAAGGTTTTGAGTAACTCACAGAGGCTTCATTTGATCCAAAAAGCCAGATTTTGAGGTTATATAGCCATGAGTAATGCCAATCACACTGAAGCAGCACTTATGAAACATGCCTACTGGCTATTGAGCAAACATGACTCTTAGCACTGGACATTGTTACTCTAGCAGAAAAAATATTCCTTGCCCCTGAATCAGTATGCCTACCCAGCCACTCCTTCATATTGGTTAATTGTGAACTTAAGTCTGTCATGGCTATTCTAATTAGCTGAAGGGAGGTTAATCATTTATATACTAGCTACAAGGCATCCTGGGAATGTGAATTATACATAGCTTCTACCTATGTAGAAATTAACAAAATATGAGAAGAGTGCTCAAAAATGTTGGCAGCCCAAAATGACGAATGTTAGCACCGCTAATCACATTTTTCCAGGTCACTTCTGTTTCAAGAAGCTATTCAAAGCCATCTCCAGTCATCTATTCTTCTATGAAAGGTATGAAATTATTTGTTAATATCTATGAAGTGATGGGAAAGTGTTGCTTATCTCATCTCTGCCATCAAATTGGGAATATACTTACAAAGATCTTTCATCAGGTCTCTCAAGGGTTTCTAAACAAGGTTGAACACATTATCAGCAAATATGACAGATGAGTACATAACCAGGTGGTTCAGACCATGGAGAGAATCCAACTCACCTCCCTAGGGTATATACTCTACAGCTCCAGGTCAGAATTACTGTTTACTTTGACTTACACCTGGAATACTAAATTGAGCTGGCTTTGTAAAGATAGGTAAAAGATGCTAATTTGCAAAGCCATTTTCAGTCATGCATACAATCCCCAGATTAAAGGTTTCATCCAGAAACACTTGAAGTTTTCACTGTGACTCAGTAAGGTGAATGATAAATTTTCTTTGCCAATGAGCATTGATACAAAACTATGTTTTTACAAACATTGCTCAATTTTTACCTGAGAAAAAAATTCAAGAGGCCAGTAAGTTGCTCTTAATTGATGAACAATTTTAACAGCTTTGTTAAGTGTTCCTTATAAATCGTCAATCATATCTCAGGTGACAAGGGCTTCTTTGTGCACTCAAAAAAGAGCAGATTTTACCGTGGCACACATCTTCCAATACCTGGAATGAATCCTCATTTTAAACTAACATGGCATGAGTCATATTTCTAATCTATATTATTTTTCCTAAGTTATTATATTGCCCATATGATTTTTCACTAAGTTATCAATATCATCTATTTTCAATTTCTCCTAATGTCATCATGTTATATAAATCATAGTATATTTGTCAAAAATGAAGTTGTTATATGGCTATTAACTCCCAAATTTATTTATATTTCTTGAGTTTTTCCACTAAAGCCCTTTTTATGTTCCAGGATCCCATCTGGGTTGTCATATTTATACATCATGTCTCCTCTGGTCTGTGACAATCTGTTAGTCTGTCCTTATTTTCATGATCTCAACTGGTCACATGTTGTAGGATGTGCATTATTTTGGGCTTGTTTGATATTTTTCTCATGATCAGACCAGGGTTGTGAATTTTAGAAAGAATGCTACAGGTGAAGTGCCATTATCATCACATTGTATCAGGAAGTATATGATATCAATTTCATCAGTGATGAAATTAAAATCAGTTTATTAGTTAAGAGGAGTGTTTTTTTGGTTTCTCTACTGTAAAGTTACTATTTTCTCCCTTCCGAACACTACCCTTTGAAAGCAAGTACTAAGTCCAGCCTTTTGCCTCTTAGAGAAAATATATGGACATATGTTATTTGGCAATTATCATTTAGAAATTTCTCTAGGGAAGATATACACTTCTTATTTATTTATTTATTTATTTATTTATTTATTTATTTATTTATTATTTATTTATTCATTCATTCATTCATTCATCCATTTGTATCAATATGCTGTTGCTCAAATCATTCTTGCTTTGGTTTGAGAGCTTTTTCAGGTTGGCTCCTATTTTCCTTTGATATGCTTCCACCTTTTTGTTTTGATTTGTTTTTTGAGCACTTTCTTATTTTCTGGCACTAGACTATGCTCCAAGTCCACCTTGTACTTTTCTTGACCCAGCCCTAGAATCAGCCATTTCACTAAAATCCCTGTTTCCTTTCATTGGAGCCTGGTATTTAGAAATGAAGGTATGGGTGCTGGGTATATCAATCAATATGTTTTTTAAAACACACAGAACAAAATTATACAAATCAAAATGTTTTCTTATACTTTTAAAATTACACAAACACCAATATATCCAAGTTCAAAGTAATTTTGAATTCATCAGTTTGCATTGAATAACATCCTCTTGATTGTACTTGGGATAATAATAATTACTTATGTTTTCTGTGATGAATTGTTTTTATTGCATAGGGAGCATAGGTTAATAGGACAGAAGGGGAAGAGTATGAGAACCTTGGGCCTCAGTGGCAGGGGAAGTGGAGTAGCCAAGGTCCATGAAAAAAGATACTTTCCATGGGGACAGCAGAGTTGTCACTTATAGCCTTCATGTGTATTTCCTTTTTTAGATACAGCTAACCCTTGTCACTGCTATGGGGATATTTACAGGCAATTCTAGGCTTGTCCAGGGAAACTAATTAATGATGATTTTAGTTTTTAGTCTATATTAAATTATCAATTACTTTTCATTAGGATCAAGTGGTTAATACAAAGAATCAGTTTAAGAGTAAAGAGTAAGTTACCCTCATTTTAGCTCTAGTATGATTGTGTTGTCTTGAACAAGTCTCTGAATCATCCTGCATTCCTGGTTCACAGTGACATAATGAAAATACATTGCTCAGGGTCTAAGGGAAGAGATGAAGCAGGCTCTAAAACTTGCTAGGTATGTGAACTTGGGCAAATTACTTCCCTTTTTAAATCCCCAGATTCCCTATCTGTAAAAAAGACCATAACAATAATATTTGACTCATAGGATTGTTTGAGAGAGTGAATTGGAGAATGTAAGTGCTTAGTAAAATATCTGGCACATAGTAAATGCTCAATAAAAACCAGATTTCATAGCTATAATTATTAAGGTTAAATATATTTTCTATTTTAGGGGTCTGCATTATATTATAAGGTATGTCAGTTTGGGCTTCTGGGTTTCTGCCCTTTGTGTTTCCTAAGCAAGTGTTACAAGGTAGTGTTCTCTCCCTCCTGGGCAGATGAGGTGGAGGCTCTGGACCTTTGGGTAGACTCTTTGATAGCCTCTGTCCCTTTCTGCTGAGAGGAGCCACAAGTTCTCCAATAAGTCAAATAACAAATCTGAATTTAATGCAGAAAATGTCCACTGATCTTTCATGATGAGTTACTTTATATTTCCCTCAAAATATCATGTGGCTATGATTAAAAATTCAATCCATTCTTCTATAGCAATAATGTCCAAGGATGGAGACGGGTGGGAGTTTTCTAGATCATCATTTTGAGCTGCTACAGTTCTAACGTTTATGATAGGTAAGGCTCTGTGGGTTTTGCTCTGTTATAGGATAGTAACTCACTGTGGTAATAAACACAAAGAAGTATCTATTGCTTTTTTCCCATTGCATCTAGAAAGTTTATGGGTGATTTTTGTCTCTTTATATGTTCTGTGTGTGTATATAAGTGCAAGCATGCATGTATCAACATTTTATAGTCCACCTTTAAAACCTTTCCACGTTTTTGCCTTAGGAACATTGGCTGATATGGTAGGGGTGATAGGTATGAGAGATACACAATGTCCTGGGGTAGGTCTGCTCAGGCCAGCTCTTACCCACCCTAAATACACTTTAAATCCTGAGAACGAATGAATTCATCGAGTAGCTATCCAATCCACATTCCATCCGAAAGTGTTTTACTTTAACATGTTAGATTCAAAGAGACAACTGCTCTCTGGCCTAGACAATGTCAAATAAATTATATGCTTGAACTTGCCACTTGTCAACAGCTCGGTTTGGTGTTGTACAAGCTCGGCCATGTAGTCTCGAGAGGAAACAAGCACTTTGAATCCATTCTTCACTTCTAGGAGGGCACTGTGGGTGTCCTTTGAGAAAACAAAGAAACACTATTCTGTTCGTTATCTTTCAGATTTTCTCTTTAATGTAGATGTGAGCCACATTCTAGGAGGAAAATTGTCAGGTGCCTTCTTAGTTACTGATCGAAAGAAACATTTCCAAAGTCTACACTAAACTGGCTTAAACAGGCGAAACTAATATATGGCATTAGAGGTCAGATAGTGGTGAGCCTTTTGGGGGTATTGACTAGAACAGGGCAGCAGATGTCTTCTGAACTGAAATGATTTGCTTCTAGATGTGTGTGTTCATTGTGTGGATGTGTTTATGTGAAAATTCATCAAGCTGCGAACTAATTATTGGTGCAGGTATGTTACACTCAATGAAAGAGTTTACTTTTGTGGCACATCCAGCCAATGGAATATTATTCAGCACTAAAAAGAAATGAGCTATCAAGCCGTGGAAACTTAAAAGCATATTACTAAGGGAAAGAAGCCAACCTGAAAAGGCTACGCACTGTGTGATTCTAACTATGTGACATTCTGGAAAAGGCCAAAAAAGCCCTGGAGGTCATAAAAAATCAGTTGTTGCCAGGAGTTTGGGGGCAGGGAGAGATGAACAAGGAGAGCACAGAAGATTTTTAAGGTGGTGAAACTTCTGTTGCACAGACTCCACAAGGGTGGATACATGTCATTATACATTTATCCAAAACCATAGCATGTACCACCTCAGGAGTGAACCCTAATATAAACTGTGGACTTTAGGTAATAATGACATGTCAGCGTAGGGTCATCTACCATAATAGAAGTACCACTGTGGTGGGGGATGTTGATAATGGGGGAGACTTGGGGGATGGGCAGAGGATATGAGGGAAATTTCTGTACTTTCTACTCAAGTTTGCTGTGAACCTAAAACTGCTCGAAATACAAAACCTACTTTTTAAATCATGCACACACACACACACACATTTTACTTTTAAATAAGAGGCTTTCTTTTGTGTCTTAAATAGAATTGCCTGCTCTCCATCTCCCAGACGCCTAAGTCATGCTGCACAAGCATTGGAAGGGCAATGGGGAAACGGAGAAAAGAAGAGGTTCTTAGAGCCAACCCTATCTCTTTCTGGAGGGCTGACCAGTTACAAGTGAACAGACATCTTTTAAAATAAGCGTTATCTTACTATCGAATTACTGATATATCTTGTTTAGAGCAGCAAACAAAAGATGGGGTCAAGTCGACACATCTCTGTATGAATTACTGGTTACCGAATCCCCAGATTTTTGTTTGTTTTGTAATGATTTAACATAGTTTTAAATTACCTGGAAGAGAAGGTGGACAGGGAAATCACCAGATATGCACACGATCCTGAGCTCTTATGAGTAGTGAAATGTCAGGAAATTTTAAGACCTGCTTGTAAAAGCTGGTGGGGAAAATTAAGGGGATGAATTTTACTGTGGGTGAATTTTGATGGAGGATGAGCCATTAACTCTTTATTCATTCATTTACTATACAAAAACACATAGTATATGTTGATTGTTGTAGAAAGTACTGGGATTCCTGCCCCCAGAACTCACAATCTTTAGGGAAGCTAAATAATCAGACCAATATAAAAAATAATAAAAAATATTAATTAGACCAATAATAGCAATGGGTTATGACATGTGCTATGACAGGGCAGGGCATCCTGAGAGCTCATAGGGCCCCTGAACTAAACAGAAAGAGAGAGGTCTTAAAGCCTGTTGGGTGTGATGGCACCTGACATGAGCCTTGGCCCAGAGAAGGACCTGGGGGTAATTGCAAACTGCTCCCTCAAAATACCAGAGCAGAGGCCTAGTGACTTTGTGTGTGCACAGTTGATCGGAAAACAGAAAGTCCTCAAAAGTATCCAAGTCCCCTGTGTGTCACTCCAGTTGATTCAAGAAAGATATAGAAAAGTTGGGGACATTTTAGAGAAGAGTAATTCAAATAATAAAAGAGATTATCCCCCTTTGGGGGACACTGCATATTTTAATATCTGAGTCAATCTCATGGACTCCATCTATTGATATTTGACCCCTCCTCACCGCCTCCCCACATCCTCTAACCTAACCATCAATTGTTGCTGCTTTGATTACTGATGGACAAACATCAGGCTAGCTGCAATTTTGTTTATGCAATGTTCTGGAAGAAGTCATTCATGGGGCAGGTCTTAGTGGCAAGACTAAAGTTGATCTGTATGATGAATTGAGGCTAAAATCCGAATTTTCAGGTTTGAGAACTTAGGTCTATCTAAATATGCCTTACAACTTATGATATTGTGATAGAATAAAAAGAAATTCAGATTCTTCTTAATCTGAAGCTTTTAAAATGAAGATTTAAAGGACAGATTTTATAAAAACATGGAAAGAAAAGCCAGCCTATGTTTCCATGTTGCAAGACTCCAGGGGTGCCAAGCATCATTTACATTGTGATCAGTACTCCCTGGGCTCTGCAATGTGGTAGCCCTGGAGATGGCGTACATTTGTATAACAAATCTCAGAAACCTGGAACTGTGAGGCAGCTGTAGAAGCTGGGAAAATACAAATTTAAGATAAATGAAATAATTTCTAACAGAGTTCATAAGAAAATCCTAGATAGATCTCAGTTTCTGAAAAAAATTGCACAGACTGAAAATATAAATAGCACAAAATAAATAATGATTGCATTGGAGGATAGCCCAAAGAATAAAATAAACACCCATGAGTCTACAATGATAATACAAATGATGGTCTAGATAAATAAATGGGAAAGAAGGGACAAATCTTCCTTACAGAAGAATTCCAAGTATTACATATTGATATTTTCCCCTCCAGAAAGGAGGGTTTATTAATTCTCTCCCTCTGAAGTGTGGCATGGACTTAGTATCTTAATTCTAAAGAATACAACATGAGGAATGAAAAAGAAAAACCCTACAGTGGAGAAAGCTGGCAGACACAAGCTTAACTAAGTGATCGGGGTCAACAGCACCAGGGATAAGCCATGTCCACATCATGTACCTCTAATTTGTGAGGAGATGGTCACCTTACCCTTTGGTATTCTTTCCAGAAACTCACAACTCTAATCTAAACATGAGAAAAACGTCAGAGAAATCCAAATTGAGGATCATTCTACGAAGTATCTGACCAGTATTCTTCAAAATTGTCAAAAGTCGTGGAAAACAGGCAAGTCTGAGAAACTTGCAGCTCAGAGGAAACCAAAAATATATGACAATTAAAGGCAATCCAATGGCATCTTGGAACAGAAGAAGGGTATTAGTAGGAAAACCAGTGTAATACAAGTAGGTCTGGAGTTTAGATACCAGGTCTGTAGCAATGTTAATTTCTTTGTCTGGACAAACATATTTGGTACATAAGATGTTAAAATTGAAGCTGAATGATGGTCATATAGGCTGTATTTACTATCTTTACAACTATTCCATAAATTTAAAACTACTCCAAAATTAAAAGGATATTTAAAATATATAAATATATTCTAGAAGTATTTAGTTAGGTTAATAAGTGATAGATCCACAATGTAAGATTACAGGAAGCTGGAGGTATTTAATGCAAATCTTTTATCTTTGGGGTATTTACCAAGAATTGAAATCAGCCCAATCTATCACTTACTAACATAGGATCTTACACAATCTAATCTTCATTGTAAATGCATGAGAGTGGGTAACTATGCCTTCCTTCATAGAAAACGCATATTTTAAGTGTTTGGGAGCGTGTTCTTTTTTGTTGTTGTTGTTCTTGTTTTGGTTTTGCTTTGTTTTTTACCTCAAAGAGGGATCGAAGCAGAAATTTTAGTCACCATAATATAGCCAAAGGAAAAAGTAAAAAGATTTGGTGCAGGGAGCAAATGTGTACATATGTGGCTTGGCTGAAGCCTGGATCGGAGAATGGAGAAGCAGTATGGTTAACGACAGCAGAGGCCAGGGACTGAGGAAGAGAACAGGGGAGGAAGTGACTGGAAATGTGGTTAGTGAACAGAGCTCATCCAGAGGAGGCTTTCTCGATCTCAGCCCTACCGACATTTCATAATTCTTCATGGTGGGGCTGTCTTGTCCATTGTAGCAGCAGCTGTGGCCTCTGCCTACGAGATGCCTGTAGCACCCTCCAGTTTGTGACAACCAGAAATGTCTCCAGATATTGCCAAACGTCCCCTTGAGAACCACTGGGTTAGAGGGTCAAACACCCGTGGGTGTTTGTCTATTTGTTCTGTGGATAACGTGGAGGTAATTTCTGACAAAATATCCTGCTCAGGCAGGTGTGTCTCTTGCTGTAGTAGTTTTAATCATATACTCTTAGCTGATTGCTTGCATTCTTGTTTTTCTCAGTAGGACCAGTCACTACAGAGCAGTGAGGTCTTCCTGCTAGAATTTGCAGCTGCCCCATGCTAACGCAGAGTAGTCACATGGCACCTCTCATTATTTTCCTCCTTGGAAGGGATAGCTCCTGGCTGCTCTGTGGGTATGATGGAGGACTGGAGACAAGTCCTGGAAAAGCAGGTCTCTACTTTGGTGTGGCAAGCTTCCTGAAAAGCATTCTCTGCATCTTCAAGGAGGACAAAATGTAATCTGCTAAGTCCAGGAGGAAAACATTCATATTTGCAATTCACAGCAGATTTGGATTGGGTGACGGACACATTTTAGGGAAATGCTTGTCCTTTGATACTGCAATCATGATGCTCTCATAAATGATGAACCCTCCCATGGGGAGGACAGGATGGGACATCCAAATGGAGCCAAGGCCATAGGATCCCTCCATGGGCTTTCTCTTACAAGTTACCATCTTGGCTTCCTTTACTCCCATCAATATGGACTATTAGAAAGTAGCATGACATTTAGAGATTTGGGGAAGAATTATCCATTTATTCAAATCCTTAGCAGGTAACAACTATGGTAACACCTACCAGCCCCATCTCCTACTGGTCTCTGTCCACCTGTTATTCTTTTCTTCTTCCTGTTCTCTATCTCTTTACTTTATTATTGTCAGATTATTTATTCAAGAGATAATTATTGAGTGTTACTTGCAGAGCCTGTCAGACCAAGAAGGACCAGAACCTAAAGACTCTGTGCTTCTCTCAGGCCACCAGGTGGGATCAGCAGGAGAGGAAGGAATCCAGGACAGAAAGGTGAGATGTGAAGAGGAGGTTGGTATCTGGACATGGGCAGAAACCCTAACCTCCTTTCTTCAATCTGAATTGGGGTCAAGGATCTAGCTCCCTTTTGGGAAAAGGACCTGACAGGGACCCCTCCCAAAATAACTGAAGTCCTATGCAACTTAGCCATTAAAAGACCTATAAGAACAAACCAGTGACAAGGACTGGGTGGGGCCAGTCCCCAACTGGCGGAGACCACAGCTCCTTGCCCAGTGCAGGGACACTCTGCTCAGAGGTAAAAGCCTCTGCTGTTTCTGCTGCTGCTCACTAGCCATCATTAAGGCTGATGGATACTGAGCTACGTTGGCTCCTGGCCCATGCTCCCACTCATTCCAGTAGTTCAGGGACAGGACTCGCCCCAAGCTTTCAGGACTGCGACATCTGAGCATACCCTCCCCTTATATGTAGAAGAGGAAAATAGCGTTGAACAAAACGGAAAAGAGAAAGAACACTGATGGCTTGTGATTCTCAAAACTCTGCTTTCTAGCTGGCCTGTGTCCTTACATATGATTGCAGGATTATCCTGTGCAAGTGCGTGCGGGTGTGCATGTGTGCATGTGTTTCGGGAGGAAGGGCTAGAGGGATTTGTTTTCCATTCTCTGGAACAAGTGTCCTTGACGTGGGGTCCACGTGGGCTTCAGGAAGTCTGTGACTCTCTAAAATGATAAGCACTAGAGACTTTTTTTTTTCTTTAACAAGGAAATCCTCAGCTTTCTTCAGAACCCCCTGCCCCATGCAGTCTGTGACCTGCGTGGCTTGAGAACAGCAGTGCTGAGAGAGGCAGCACTCTGATGTGTGACAGAGGGAGGCCTCTCTATTCATGTCGCTCCCTTCCTCAGGTTCCTGCTTTTTAAAAGCTCCCCTCCCCCATCTGCTCCTGCCCCGGGGGATTCTCTGGCAAATCCATTTTAGAAAACACGGGGAGTATAAGTCAGTGATATAGAGTCTGATTCGATTCAGACAGCATGGAGCCCTGGCACGCCATACCAGTGATTTTCATTAACTTATCTTAATTCTCACAACTCTCCTAAGAGCTGATTGTCATTCTTCCTTTTAACTGCCAAAGAAACTGAGACTCAGAGTGGTAAAGCAGCTTACCCGAAGACACACAGCAAGTCCATACTGTACCACCCGCTACCCTCTGATGCTGGGAAGAGCAGGCTATCTAGCTTTCCACTGCCCCCCATAATCCTGCCAGGCTGGAGCAAGAAGACAATGATCACGGTGAGCAGAGGCTTATCTCTGCTAGATGGACAATGCCTCATAACCACCCAACACCCTGCTTCTGTTATAGCTCCCTTTAACCAGAACCTGAGGCCAAGAAGAGCCATTGTGAGCAATGTCAAAAAGTGCAGCAGACTGGATTTCTCCATCTTTGTTTCTTTCTCCCGAGGCCTTTAAACAAATGACAATGATGGAGAACAGTTATTAAAAGTAAAACTCCAGTGTACAAAAAAATCTGTCTTGATAATCTCGGAGTTGACTGTCTTGCATCTCTTTGGGCTTGCAGGGATCCAAACAGGCAGTCTCCCCAGCTGGGAATTGAGGCCATTAATCAGATTATTCAAGGTGAAAAAGCACTATTGCTTCTATTACCTGCAGACTTCAGGCATTTTGTTTTTCTTAAGAGAAGGTTTCTTTGCTCTGGCTTATCTGGCTAATCCCCTCTTTCTCAGCTTGGTTTTGCTTGGTGTCACTCTGATCATAGAGGAGCTGATATTTTTGCAGCAAAACCATGTACGAATTTTGTGTGTGTATGTGGGGGGGGGGTAGTGTACTAAAAAAAAAAAAAGCAATCTTCAGCAGGGCAAGGACTTCTGTGAAATAGGCTTTCCACACACAATTAGGGATACTTGTGCTGTGTGCAAGGAGTGCCTTTATTGTTATCTACAGGCTTCTCGGGCTCCTCTCACCTCATATAGGAAGGCTGCATAATACAAACACAGGTCATGTTTATGCTCAGCTCATTTTGCCCCTGTTCGGTGATATCTCTCTCTCTCTCTCTCTCTCTCTCCCATGTTTCATCTCTTTCTGCTGCTCAGTGCTTCTAAAAGCCCCAACAAATATCTGAAGAGCTGCCCTACGTACAGAAAGTCCGCATCCCGTGATGGGCTGGCGAGACACACACTGCCAGCGCCGCTCCGTGATCTCCTTGTCAAGCCTGCCTCTCCACCTTCCCATCCTCATTCCAGGAGCCTATTAAATTAATGAGCTAGAAGTCCGTGCTGCAGCGGCCGGCCTGTTATTGGTGTACAGCGCCGGGGCTGCTACAGTGCGCCTGTTTTCCCTCCTGGGACATTTAATTTCCGCTTCTCAAATGAGCTGCGAAGCTGTGAGGCCTGGCAGTGCTCGTTCTCGGCCCTCTGTGATGCAGATAATGAGGGTACTGATAGGGACCTAGGAGGCTGTCATGGCTCCAAGAGCAGCCAGGGTCTGATAACGCTTTGTGCCAGCGGTGTCACCGTGGAGCTACTATCATCCCTCAAGGAACGGTTCATCTTTATGTGTAATCCAGCAGCTGTCACCTAAACGGCTAATGGGGAAGCAAAGTAGAACCTTAGTGCTAGTCATCTTTGTCACTTAATAATTTTAAAGGTATCAGGCTTCGGGGTCTCCTGCAAGTTCTAATCAAAGTGCACTTGCCGATTTTATGGGGTTCGTGGTGGATTTAATGTAAATTGAGGAATCCGTGGTGCTGTTCTGCGCAGATCTAATTTAGTGTAATTTGAATAGCCAAGTAATTAAAATGTATTATAGGTAGAAGATGCCGGGATGGTGGAGTGCCTGCATTTAAGAGGAAGATTTATTGGACTCGCAGCATCCACTGTGAACCTTCTACAACCACATTAGCTAACATCTGTTGGAAAATGTCGAGACGCAGGGCTGAAGACATGCGCGCAGAATGTAGGCTTTCGCGAGTTGGAACAACAAACCGGAAACATGGGCAGCACTTGCAAGTTAAATTAATTAGCATTGGGACCTGTGTCTGCATGGATACAGGCGTGCATGCACGAGGGGCAAGTGGGTGTGTGAAGGGGCATGTGTGTGTACACGTAGGTACATACAAACACACAGCCTTTCTAATTAACATCCAACCCCTGCAGAGTAGGAACTGAAGTTTGATTGGATTTAAGGAGCAAGGTAATAATAATGGGACAGTTAATACAAACAATGTCTGTGTTGACACTGCCCCATTAGTATTTCCTGGCAGATTATTTTGTTTGCTTTGCCTAAGTGCACAAGATTATGGGAGGTGATTTAGTAGGCCAGGGCAATGGATTCTGAAGGCAGGCCAAGCCAATTTCAATCACACCTCCAACCAGACTGTTAATCTTTAGGGAGTTACTGCACCTGTGCTGGCAAAGGTTAAGAAGCAAGAGATTCTAGAAGGCAGAGATAGAGCAATTGTCCAGGGGAAGGGGTAGCGATAGAAGGGACCCATAACTCTCTTAGGGGATAAATCAAACCACGTTTCGAAATCTGAAAAATATGCTTGTAGATAAGTGCTAGATGTACCACCCAAACAAACACAAAACACATTCCAAGAAAATATTGGTCAGGAGGCAGTCAAGGGTGCTGGCTTACCAATGAATGATAGTCAAAGGCACATGATATATGTTTAAGCAACACTACATATTATCGTCTTCCCTCTTCACCATTGAGTGGTTTAGGTATATTGTCAAATGGGAGTCTTGTGAGGAGAAAGAAGACTAGGTGAGATGGGGAGCTGAGGTTCCGAATGATGTTTGATACTGCACACCCACCCCGCGACCCTCACCTTTGCCTTCCAAATCACTATGCAGCCTATCCTCCTAAATCTTTGGTCAAATATGAGCAACGCTAATGAGGAATTTCAATGCTGTAATCCAGTTCCCTCCAAGGGCTGATCTTCCCCTGCTGAACTCCCTTACTGGCTGCCCTTCGGCTCCCTGGCATCGGGGGTCCACAGGTATAAATGTTTGTTTACTCAGACCCCTGAAGCTTCCACCACAATTCACTAGTGCACCTCAGAGGATGCAGTGAGAGCTGGCTGTTTTGAATAAATATGTAGATTTTAAATAAGGTTTTTAAAAGCACCCTCTGGCTTGTGATGTCTGAGCCAAAAACAGGTATTGACACAAGTGTTGGAAACATTTACCAACACCTGCAGTCAGGCTCCTCAGTCACATGTCTCTCTGCAAGTAAGAGAAGATGGGCGAACACAACAGAGTCATCAAAAAATTAGATTGGCAATGCAAAAACGAAAACGGTCGCTCTCACCTAATAACACAACGGTCAATGTATATTCAGATTGATAAAAATTTCTTTGGTAGTCATTAGAAAATGACTAATCACCAAAAGCTCTTTGGGAATCCTTACGGATATAATTAATAAGCTCTACGCAAAATCTAACCAAATTGAGCATTCATTAAAGCCCACTTAATATTGAATGCCATATTGTAGGTCAGGTCTTCAGTTCATTGCCATTTCCGTGGGAAGTCCTGTATTTGTGCTTTGGAAATCGTGGGGGGAAAAATGGCTTTTCTGAGATGGAAGTTTGAGAGTCAATATTGTCAGCATTTAAAAAAAAAAAGAAAAAAGGGGGAAGCTAACAGAGGAAATGTCTGACTCCTTCTTCCCTCATTTATTCAAACCAAAGGTTTTGCTCCACATAGAGCACAGAGGTAATGATTGTGCATCTGTTGCCATAATACAGTGAACTGGGAAGAACTAAGTACGTGCAATTCAATAAAGTATATTTAGCATATTTTCATTGCACCAAATATCAGCTGATCCACCTCTTATTAGTATAAATGGCATAGATTAGTGTCAGGCATTTTCAACAGTGAAGAAATTACAGGAGTCTGCAAGGCTCATTAGGCTCTGGCTGCATGTTAACGAGGGGCCAGGCCTTATTAATAAGAAGAGGAAAAGATAAAAACTCAGCTTCGAGGAAAATAAAGGAGCAGAACGCGCCTTTAAAAATTCTCCAGCATTTAAGAGGGAGAAGGCTGCACGGGGTGATTGTTTTCCTTCCTGATTTCCTAGACATTTGCGAAGATGGGTATTTTCCTTTATTAAGTTCTATTTTTTTTTTTTTTGCAATACGTAAGAAAATATAAATATATTGTTTCAGTGAATGTGAAATAGTACAGAAACTATGTTATTTTATGTATTTTATTTTATATTCTTTAGAAACAATGTTATTTTAAACGGGTGATGTGGTTGTTAACTTTTGCTTTTGGATAGCTGTTCTGGAGTCGGGTTTTGCATTTCAATCCTGTCTTCCTTCTCCCACAATGTCAGTTAATGAAGGTGGGAAAGAACCTGCCCACAACCTGCAGAAATAAAAGGATCTGTGTCTCCTCCCAGCTTCCCCACCTCACTGCCTTAGAAAATCTGAGCGGTAATACTGGAAAAACAATCCTTCCTTGGAGAGGAAAGGAAAGAAGAGGCTTTCTGTGGTGTTGACATCCAAACAAGGGGCTTTCTTAACCCCAATGTCATTGTGATGAATCTTGCTTGGGGAAAACCAGCTCCATGAGTAGCATTTTGCTTAAATTTTGAGAAATTTAATTTTGAGAAATTTTGAGAAAGGCTGACTCCAGAGTACAGGGAAAATAAGACAACACACAGAAGAGTAAAAATGAGGGTCTTGACTAGAGGCTGTGTTGATTCAGGATTGTGTCAAAAGGCAAAGAAGGAAAAGCAAAGGAAAACCCTCCAGACTCAGTAGGCACGATGAGATGCTTTTGAAAAAGGGAGAAAGAAAAAGATATTTGTCACAGTCTTCAAAATGTATATACAATTTACACACGTACATATACACACATGCACACCCTCACAAGGAGCAGTTTTATTGCAAAGCTTTTGAAAAGCAACACCAGGATAAACAAAAATAATGGGTTTTTAATGCAAAAATGAAAACTGCTCACATTTTGCATTTGTGCAGAATCTTCCAGCTACGAATATTCCAATGTTCCTTTTAGGCTGAGTTGTTAGAAAAAGATAAGTTTTACATTCAAGGGAAGATAACTGTGCTAAAGTAATAGTCTATTGTTACACAGTCAACAGTAATTAATTTAAGTTTCCGGATGTTTTAAGTCATCCTGCATTATGTTTATGCTTCAAAATTACGTTTCTTTCCTACCCATTGCTCTCCACTCTGATTCACCTACTGATTTTTTTCCCACCGTGTTCAAAATGGAAGTGAAATGATCATAACTTTCGAGACTTGTTTTGAACCAACAGTACCACTAGCAGCTTGACAGTTCCAAAACACTGCAGTTTTTGGTGGATGACAACTGCAAGGCAAGAAGGACCTTTCTCAACACAGGCCTATTCTGTGAAGGCAGCCTGTGTGCCTCGTCCACACCGATATGGAAATGCTGGGATTCTGGGGTGTAGTGTGGTGGGTATTTAGGGCCCTCTAAATTCCACCGTCTGAAATTGTTTGGATTCTTGAAGCCGTAGTAATGGTCATCTTGGCATGCATTATTTTTTTTTAAAGCTTCTTTTCTCTACTTCACCTAGCCCATTTTCACCCACCCACCAAGAATCAGTTGCAGATTATTGTACATATGCCATAATGTTTAGAAATATTTCCCTTTAATAAAATTCTGTGCATATACAAAATTATATCCTCACATATTTGATATGAGCTTCTATGAATACTGATTTTTAGGCATTGATAAGAATTTTCTGAAACAGAAAAATTAAACTTCTGGGAAGACAACTTTTTTTTTTAATAAGAATTACATGAATGTGTCCATTTTAACTATATCAGCTTCATCAAGGCAATTTCTGTAAAATAATGCAGCAAAGTTTCTCACAGAGTCAATGGGAAAGAAGTAATTGTTTCTCTCTCTCTCTCTCTTTTTTTTTTTTTTTTACTCTTTAATATGAGGACATAGAAATATTTTCTGGCCATCATCTTTCAAAGCAGGTTTTACCAATAGAATTGGAACCTGGCTTATGGAAACTTTGAAAAGCTCAAACCTCCAAAATCCCCATCATGAAAGACCGTGTGTATTACTTGATTTTCTAAAGTGACAAGACGTACATTAAAAAATATTTCTCTTATTGTTACATTTCAGGCACGTTTACTGTTAGCTGCTTGGCTTCATTATGTATCATAGTCTGAATCTACAAATCAAGTATAATTAGACTTAGCGAACTGATTGGATTTCTAATTAAGCTACATTGGAAACAATGCACAATCAGTAAATACTCTGACTAGGTACATTTTAAAGAGCAACTCTTGGGCTTTTTGCTGATGACTAGACACCAGTGTCATTAAATTTGTTGGTGGCAAGCAAATTTTAAAGCTAAAATAGAGGCAATTAGTAAAGATCTTGAAATATTTAATCACGTTTGTCCAATTAGTGTGCAATTAGGCAGTGGTGTGGCGTGGGACAGGCATTCTGCTTCAGTGCTTGGTGCAGAAGGATCCCTTTGAAATTTTGCTGTTTAGTTTATTGATATATAAAAAGGAAGTTATGGTTGTAATTTCCAATTTAAAAAAAATACTGTGCAGATGGTCTGACTATATATTTAACAATGTTAAACAAATCCAAACAAGGGAAGCATGTTACCTGAAATTACACAGCTGTGATCTGTGAATAAGCTCTGGATCATGGTAGATTACAGCTGTGCTTATCTCGATCATTGAAACCGCCAGGCATTTTATACTGGAGAAATTGGGAACCTGATAAGCTCATCCAACAGGTCTTAAAATGATTGGCAGCTCCTTACTTGACCAAACGTGCCCTCCCTGGCAGTTAGCTCAGTTCCTCTGACTTCCAGTGGTTTAAATTTTATGCAGAGGGTGAGACAAGAAGAGATCCTGCAAAAGGCTGATTGGGTAAGTATTGATAAGCTGAGCAGCCAAGTTACCTGGTATTCTTATAGCAGACGGACTGCTCCTGTCCACTTAGCTATATCCTGGGGATGCGACAAGGTCAATGGGAGGTTTGGAGTGCCCAGTGCAAAAGGTAGGATGTCTCTTATCTTTTAAACACTTACTTTGCATTGCCCTGCTGCAGAATAGAGTACCACTGTCTTTAGCTTTGCTAGAAAGCGATACTCTTTTCCAGACTTTCTTTTCTGGATAATCTTTGGAAAGCAATACTTCCATTTTAAGGTAAGGGGTATGGAGGGGCCATGGGGCCCTGTGCATCTCAAGCAGCAGTCAGACCCAGGGTTGAATGACCTCAAAGACATCTGGGAAGCGTCGTTCCTCGGAGTTGTCAGATGAGAGGATGAGGTCATGATAAGAGATTCTTTTATGTACTGAGGTACATAAATATTGGTGGAGGTGGAAAGGAAGGGAGGTTGGGGCAGTGGGATGATGGAGTAGAAAGAGTATCCTATGTGCCTTGGTATTCTCTGGAACTTGTGTGGGATCACAGGAATGTCTTCTATTTTCATCTGGGGGTATTTCCTTCATGCTCAGATTTAACAATCCAAATATCAGCTGCAAAAGGAGAAGATGCTTATAAAGAAGTAAATTTGTTTTTCTAGACCCTAGGAATCCAATGTGTTGAAATATGTTGAATTAGGAGATCTAAGGAGAGGTTTGGGATGTAGATCCATTTCTCTTAGGTGCTCCAACATTTCACGTTACCAGATGTAAGTACGTTCTGTTTCGATAACATGGAAACCAGTGAGAAGACAATCCCCTGGGCATCCACAGATGTAAAAGGAAGGGTTCAAAAGAAAAATGAAATAAAGAATGTCCTTGAGAAAATGACAGGTGGATTCATGTAGAGGATGGGATTAGCACACACAGGAATACAAGACCTTGTAATAGGCTTACCAGGAATTTAGTATAGGGAGCCTTTATCATATTTATTTACATACCTACTTTCTTTTCCTAATTTTGAAGGCATTTTTGTCTGCCTAACTTTCATGAAGTAGGTTACAATGATCCTAAGTCAAAGCCAACTATTTTGAAACCTTCGACTATAATTAAATTTTATATTGAGATTTAATTAAATTCTTAATTAAATTCTATAGTTAGAATTTTCATAAATTTGTCATTCTCAATGTAGTGCATTTTAAATAGAAAAAAAAAACCCTCAGAACATTAGTGAGTAAGTTCTCCATGGATGACACCTGTACCTTGCTCTTGTCCCGGCAGGAATGGGATTCTAGATTGACGCTGTCAGCTGCCGTGGGTCGTTGCTGGCATGTCTGGAAGGATAACGTGTGCCCCGGCCCTTCTGCCATCCAAGCTGCTAAGGGAGGGGAGATTCTCTTGATTTTTTACAAGGATGTTGGCAGTGTGGTACCTGAATGAGTTTGAGAAGTCAAATAATTTCCTGTTTGGCACAGCCTTTCTTTGTTTGGTGATCTTTCTACAGAACTCCTCTGACTCCCCTCAGGGTCCCTATGTCTCTGCTTTTTCTGTCATCTGTGCCCTCCTTCCACAACCTGCTCTCAGAAAGCCTTCTGGATAGGCTTAACCAAACTTAGCAGACTAAAATATAGGCTGCCCAGTTAAGTTTGAATTTTGGATAAGCAGTGAATAATGTGTTAGTATAATAAGCACGTCTAAATATTACATGAATATACTTGCGCCAAAAATTATTTGTTGTTTATCAGAAATGCAAATTTAACCATTGTCCTGTATTCAATCTGGCAACCCTACTTCTGAAACATATTCATGTTTAGGTATACATAGTTGAGAAAAGCATCATCTTTCACCCAAGAGCGTGTATATTTTTGTGTCAGTTAGAAACTGAGGGGACTCGGGGGTTGAGCGTCTGCTGTCAGCTCAGATCATGATCCCAGGGTCCTGGGATTGAGTCCTGCATTGCGCTCCCTGCAGGGAGCCTGCTTCTCCCTCTGCCTATGTCTCTGCCTCTCTCTGTGTGTCCTCATGAATAACTAAATAAAATCAAAAGAAAGAAAGAAGAAAGAAAGAAAGAAAGAAAGAAGAAAGAAAGAAAGAAAGAAAGAGAAAGAAAGAAAGAAAGAAAGAAAGAGAAAGAAAGAAAGAAAGAAAGAAAGAAAGAAAGAAAGAAAGAAAGAAAGAAAGAAAGAAATTGAGGTGAGAAGAAGGGAGCCTAATGTTGAAATTTCAGGCATCCATTAACGTATTGATTCTCCACCATGGTTGCATATTATAATTACCTGGGGAGCTTTGAAAATCACAATGGCCAGGCCAAAACCCAGACTAATTAAATCAAAATCTCCGAGGGTGGGACCCAGGCATCGGTACTGTTTAAAGCTCCTTAGTGATTCCAAAGTACAGCCAAGTTTATAAACCACTGAACTAAGGAAGGGTTCTCAACCATGACTGCACATTAGAATCACCTAGAGAATTAAAAAAAGCCTACTCATGCCTAGACCCCAACCCCAGCGGTTCTGACTTAATTGATCTGGGTGGGAGCCTGGCATCCATAATTTTTAAACCTCCCTGGGGGATAGAGAAGCAGTGAGTCAGAAGATATGCAAAAGTGTCCCTTGAGGAGCAAAGGGTCATCCCAATACTCTGTTAATTACACCGGGGTCCTAACGTGCCCATATCCAAAGCTATTACACCGGGGTCCTAACGTGCCCATATCCTAACCATGATGCATGGTTTCTGTGAGAGAAGAGTCCATCTTCCTCTAGTGGTAACAAATTTGTCTACTGCCCGATATAAATCAGGGTTTTATATTTCAGGGACACTTAGAATGCCCCTGACAGTTGCCTTGGGGGAAAAAAATCAGATGTGACTGTACAGTATTGAAAGCATTTTTTTTTAAAGGAATAAAATAGACTATATTCTGCTAGGCCAGATGGGTAGATCAGGGAGTTGCCATGAAATAAATGATTATCAGGAGATCTGGAAAAACCAAAGGCAGAAAGAAGTTAACCTAAAAAAAAAATGGTCAAAGGAAAGAAAAATTTCACAAAAAAGATCAAGTGGGATGGGAATGAAAATATTAAGAAGAATCCAATGAACCAAATGAGCCAATGAACCTTTTAAGCTTAGCTTGTAGGAGAGTTTTGTTTTGTTCTGTTTTTTTTTTGCTGCAAACCGAATAAAACTTAAGAATTTGATATGTCTGAGTGACAAGCAGTAACTGGGAGGGACTGGCATCTCTGAGAAAAGTTGGCTGAAATCAAATGACAGATGCTGTTGAGTAAACCAATGATGGACAGTTGATAGACATTGGCTCCATATCATTGGTGACCTGCATTGTTACCTGATGTGGCCTTACAGCAGGACATATTTGTTCATTTGTCATGGATTGTGTAGTTCAGAAAATGGGAACTGCTTAAAGCACTGGTCCTGAGGAGAGAATAACTATGCTAAGAACAGTTTTGACTGAGGTCAGATGCCAGGGAGGACATAGAGCAGGTGCCAAAGCTCCATAGGAAGAAGAGTAGGAGCATATTGACAGTGGGGCTGAAGTCAGGGTCTGACTGGAAATAGATGTTAAACCCTACTGTGTGCATTTGTGTGTGTGTGTGTGTGTGTGTGTG
The DNA here is from genome assembly GCF_053574225.1 of Canis aureus. Lineage (NCBI taxonomy): Eukaryota > Metazoa > Chordata > Mammalia > Carnivora > Canidae > Canis > Canis aureus. The sequence continues at coordinate 8,270,027 of NC_135647.1, forward strand.
TGTGTGTGTGTTGAGGATGATCCCAGGTGAAAGGCAGCAGGAATTGAGGAGTAGGTAACATAAGAAAAACTTGGAAATACATGCTACAATTACAGAAGAAGTTATAGGACAGTTTTCTGCTGAGTCAGAGCCTCCTTCCAGGACCCCATGATCCTCCTCTGAGAGCGTGGACCTGTTGTCTGATCCAGACTCAGATCAGCAGTTGTACCAGGAGGGTGTGAAGCACCAGCCTTGGGCAGTCTCTTCGGACTGGCCTGCCTTGCCCAGAGCCGCTGCAGAAGGAGCAGCTCCCAGGCCTGTGTTTTGCACCTTGTGACCCCTCACTACCCTGCCCTGCCCATCTCACAGCTGATTGGGATAGAGATGAGTATCCTCCTACAGGACAGAAAGCCCTTGGGCTGGCCCCTACCTGTAACGCTGTTCAGAAATAGAGAAACAGAGTCCATCAGACTTCTCTCTTATAACAAATATATTCAGATGGTGAGAAAGAGGCTGCTCAAGGTAAAATAGGGGTGGGAGAGGCCAGGATGGGTTGTGTTTGATGAGGGGGTGTTGGAAGCCTTGATGCCACAAAGGCAGCTGATGGTAGAAAGTAAAGTGCCACAAAGGCAGCTGATGGTGCTAAGAAATGAAGAGACGTGGAAAGAAAAGAGATAATGCTGCCTTGGAGCAGGAGAGTCGCTGATCCCTGGAGCTGTGTTAATTTCTAGAGTTTTGAATTCTGTGGTCCAGTTCCAGTCCGTGAGGATCCTTACAACAACACTCTGCCCCCTTTTCTTGTATTCTGAATGGATCTCTGTTGCCCTAACCACAAGCATCCAAAGAAAACAGAAGGGCACAAAGCCCTTGTGGTTCCCAGTGGGAAGGGCTCCTAGTAAATGGGCACTTGAGAAAAATCCCCCCTCTTCTCAACACCCTTAATAGGTCACCATAGTGACAGGTCTGGAGTGCCATAGCAGTGTGCTGGGCATCTTCTTGGGGCTGTTTGTTCTCTGGTTCTGCAGCGTAGCCCCCTCCCCCGCCACCCCTCCCACCAGCCTCCTGGTTTGTGAAGCCAGCTGTCCCAGGCTTCCAACTATAGGTGGATATAGTTTATAATCACACAATAATATTTTAAGCCATTGTTAATTTCAGCCCAGTCCCAAGTAGAACACCTATCCAGATGGTCTTGAGCAGTAACTCAAGTAGTTGCAGAGCCACTCTTGGGTTAACAAAAAAGAAGTTCACATCACTTTGGACTTACGCTTTCTGTGCCTCATAATCCTTATCTGTAAAATGGTGATCATAACCATTACTATGAAGAATTAATAGAATAGAGGAAAGAATAAACGAATAAACCCATGTAAAGCATTTGGGAGAGTATCCAGGGAATATTAAACCGTTAACACACAGGAGCGATTGTCTTGCATGCCCCCCTCTACTCTCAGGGACTTCCATTCCTTTTATAAATGCACCCAGCCACCTCTCTAACTTGGATGCTTATTAGAAGTGATGGTGTCCCTTTATGGCAGGCCTAATGTCCTTGATCTAACATCCTTGTTGTGCCGAGTGCCTTCTCCTTCCACTGCAAAATGGAGTCCATTTTATCTTTGATTTTCTGAAAACAATGTCCCAACTTTGCTGACCAACCCATTTGGAATTCCAATGAAAAAGAGTTCAGGCTCCTCAAAGTAGGATTATGCTTGGCATTTCTACCCTCGAAATGATCTTAGACCCTCACTTCTCCCGTTAAACCTAATGGTAGACTATAAGCAATGGCCACTGTGTCAACATCCTAGCTCAGAATGAAGCCATGCTGATCAGTATATCCTCTGGTTATTATCTGGGCTGCTAAAAAGAGATATTTGATGGTGCGGGAAGATCAATAAATGGGTTGTTAACAATTTTGAGCTAAACATAAAAGGACTAACCATGGCTGAGTAACATCAATGAGGTAATAATGACCATTTATTATATATAATCACCCCAAACAAGGCATTATACTGACTGCTTTATACAAATTATCTCCTTTTGTCTTTCCACAAGTCTGTGAGGTAAATGTTTATTTATTTATTTATTTATTTATTTATTTATTTATTTATTTATTTAAAGATTTTATTTATTTTTTCATGAGAGACACACACATACACAGAGAGGCAGAACAGAGACAGAGGGAGAAGCAGGCTCCATGCAGGGAGCCTGACATGGGACTCGATCCTGGGTCTCCAGGATCACGCCCTGGGCTGAAGGTGGCACTAAACCGCTGAGCCACCCAGACTGCCCCCAAATTTATATTTATTGATGGGAAAACTAAGGCTTCAAAAGGTTCACTGACATGTCCAAACTGAACAGCGAGCAAGTGACAAAGCCAGGATCTGAACCCAAGTCTGTCTGCCCGGGGAGCCTGAGCCCCTGGCCTCTGTACTGCATGAGACATGGTGACCCAGGCGGTAACCACTTAGCGGTTCTGTAGAATCTCCAGCTGACATGTGTGTAAGGCCCATTCTGGAGATCTTAGAAACCACCACCAAGAAAAACCAGACTTTAGGAATAAACAGAAGTATGTGGAGTTCACTTGCACCTTCTCCTTTGTGTTCTGTTTTTAAGGGCGGCAATAATCAAGCAGGTTCTCCTTTTTTGGACAGTCTGATTCTAAGTTAAAACATTATGCATATATTTGGGAAATCCAAAAGGGGTAAAGCAGAGATCCTAAAAACAAAGCAGCCCATTGATAGAAAAAATATATACTCAGACATATTGCAAATGAATTTTATTCAGTTTTGAGAATTTTCTGTGAAGTTCCAGAAACCCCTTTACATAAATGATGGCTCTCTGAAGGATCGTGAAAGCAGGCAGGGAATCTCTGTCTCTGCTACCCCAACCCTTACGTCATTTGGTACCCGTACTCTTGCTACAGACTTTTGAGAGGGAAGGAGTGATCACATGCAGCCTGAATTGTGTTTACAAGAGTATAGATGTAGGAGACGAAGATCATTTTTTTTTCCTGAAAGAGTGATTCTTGACATAGCTCTGTGGCTTAGTCACCTTGCTTCCTTAGTGAGATGTTCCCAGGGGACTAAACACAGTACCCATAAGGATGGCAGTTTTTGCTGGTTCAAAACTTTTTGGTGGGGAGACTGTACATCAAACCCTGTCCCTCCTACAGTCATAACAGCTGCCTGTCACTCTGCCCAGCTGGCACAGGGCTTGGCTATTTTGATATAAAAAAAAGAGAGAGAAGATGCCTTTCCCCCTTTGCCCTCCCCTCCCTTACCCCTCCCCCCAGATCGTACAAAACCATGTGGATTTGCTGAACAGGTCTGTAAAATTAATTATACTGTGAGTGCTTGGTAACCAATGAATTGTAAATTGTGCATTATTAAAACAGCATCAGAGCTCTGACTGGTCTATTATTCTTTGGGGAATGAACAAAGATAAGAGCTTTATGTGCTTTAGAGGTCTTTCTTGCCACCATACAGCAGGCATGGAGAGGAAATATCAAGTAGCTTTTCGTTTTGTTTTGTTTTTCTGCAAGTTGAATTAAATAGAAAGTATCTTTTTTCCCCCCTCTCTTATTAAACTGTTCTGTGTGCCTTCTCAGCTCTGTGTGTAGCATCTACTAGGGTAGTGGGCCCTGAACAAATGCTATTCTGCAGTGATTGTGATAATGTGCATCCATATATGCTCATACACAAACGCAGTGCCATGTCAACTTAATGTGAACACGAGATATATGAGATGACATGGCATTGTAATCAAATAAATTGTGTTGATGTAGTGTTTCTCTACGGCAGCTCAGAAGAATTCAGAGGAAACAGTAGGACACATAAAAAAATATCAGCTGAGTGTGTATGTGCCAGAGGCCTTGTGGCTTTGGCTGGAAAAAAAAAAAGAATCTGGAAGAAAAGGTTTTTCTTGTCTCTTCTTTCTAGACACAACAGGATCGCCCCTGGGATTTGCTTGTGCACCTGTCTTCTTACTGAGCCATCTCCTCGATGCAGAATTTCTCCATATCTTCCTACCTGCCCTGATGATTCCTTCTAGGCACTTTGCATAGTTCTCCATGGAAACTTTCTCTTTCCACAATTGCCCAAGCCTGCAAGTCCCTGGGAATGCAGCTGCCAGTCAGCCACGCGGTGTGATTCTTACCAGCAGCCATTCTAGCTAAGAGAATCAGAAACAGGTACAAGGCAAAGCACACGTCATTTCACACGCACACACAGACACACACACACACACACCACCAACACAAACCCCTGCCCCTCTCCAAACATAAATATTTACAAATCCACCATTTGGGGAGGAAATAGGGTGCCTCAGAATAGGGCTGCCCCTGAATGCTGTGCAGGACCAGATATGTAATCTGCAGGGCACAGTGCAAAAAGACAGCCATTCACAATTATTCACCGATTGTGCAGAATTTTGAGACAGCGATAGCAGAGCATTGCCCCGAGTGCAGGCCCTGTACAACTGCGTGGGCTGTACCCCCAGGAAGCTGGCCCTGTGGCAGAGGGACATCCGCCCAGTGCTTTGGGAGGGTTTCTGTATTTTTGGTGTCTTTTCATCTGCTAGCAGCCTAATGGGGCCATCAGGTACTTTCAGCATTTCTTCTGCCCAGAGAACGACAGTGCTACCCGTTCTTTTTCCCAGTAGGAGCCACAGAGGGATGGATCGTGTCTCCCATCTCCACCAAGAGCAGCCATTCCCAGCGTGAGACTGCTCTGGCCCAGGGAGGGCCCAGGAAGGATAGAAGATTCGAGATTCGCCATCTAGTCTGAGAAGGCTGTGGGGCTGGCACGGAGCTCAGTGCAGCATGAGACAGGCAGACAGACACACAGAGAGAGCACCACGGAACAACAGAAAACAACTTACTCATAGACTCTGATCTTAGACAGTCTCCTGGTTTTCCTGAGCGCTGCACTGTTGCTGCCTTCTTGTTCCCCAAACAACTCCTGTGATTTTGAAGGAGAGATGACAAGAGTTTCTCTTTCTTTCTTTTTAATGAGCATGTTCTCACTTATTCCTTCATATATGAATTTAGTATCTGAAGTGGGGAGGATGACCAGAGGCCGTGAGGATGGAGTGGGTAAGATGCTAGGAGGGAGGGCAGGGACAGAATGCATCACACTAATGGTTTTGGGGGTACACAATCACAGCAGAGCATGGCTGGTGGAGGGGGGGCGGGCAGCAGGACAGTCGTGCTGGTGAGCTCTACCCAGCCCTGCAGGCCTACCTTCCTGCAAGGCCTTCGGATTTCTCAGTGACCCTGCCACCTCTGTGAGGACCTCCACCCCTCGCTGTTGTCTTCAGAGGACAGATGTGTTTAGCTGCCCTCCGGAATGGATTCAGACATAAGTCTTCTTCCCGATTCCTTATCACCAGAATTGTAGGCATGCAATTTCAGGGAATGAATAGATCAGCCCAGAGGGGGCAGTGGTCTGGGTGATAAATTTGGTTAAGATAGGGAAATTAAAACAAAACCGAAAACACAACAGAATGTCTTGTAATCCATGTACCGCGTTGTTGTCACAGAAAATGGGTTTTGCTTTCGCCCCAGAAGAACACCGGCAGAGAAAGTAGTATTCATAGGGGTGGGGAGGTGTTGAAGTGCTATTCTAACAGCACCGGACTAGCCTTTGCTGGACCTCAGAAAACTAAGCCAGAAGATCCCACCTGCCCCAGGACAGGGAAAAGAGGCTCTTGCAGCCAACAGGCCCTATTTATGAGTGCAGTGTGCCCTAAAATTCAAAAGAGGGCAGCAGATAACTGACACTGCCTGTAGCACCAGGCAGGCATGTAACCTGAGGAATGTCAGCAGGAAAATTTGCCAGTTTATCAAAACTCATGTCATGCAAGAGTTAGCCATGCCAGAAATTTGTGTTTCTAGACCGTGTGTTTAATGTAAAAGCAAATATTTGATTAATGGAATCTAATGAGCTTTGGTGGCGTTGAGGGCAAGTGTAGGCCTATTGCACACCCCAGCAGCCTCATGCCACATTAGTTAGTGCTGTAAAATCTGTGATGGCAATGTCAGGACGTCAGGGCCCGGGACGAGGGTGTGAGGTGGAGAGACCTACCCATAAGCTCTGTGCTTTCCTGCAAGTACTTTTACTGATCCTTTGAAATGGGCAGGACCCTTCCCACAAAGTGTATGTAATCATTTCCTATCTGGTAAATTCCACAGAGTGTGAGATTCGAAGGATATGGGAAGAGCAGATTCCCTTCGATGTTTCCAGGGCTTCCAGAGGACAGAAAGTTCGTGGCAGTGGGGACAGGCCCAATCTGGATCCCAATCTGGAGACTGGGATTTGGGGGGGAGGTTAGGGGCACATGGAAGAGAAGAGAAAATTGCTGAAGGGGAAGAGGGATGAAGTTCTCAGTGGAAACCACAGTCTTCAACCCAATCCTACAGAGAAAGTATTAGGGTTTCATCCCTGGGATCACTCAGTGCACTGCTTTATGATCCTATTTCCTAAAAAGAGTGGTGATGAGGCATTGACCCCAAACACAGCTTCACGGAGAACTTCTTCTGTGTCTTCTGGCAAGGAGTCACAGAGAACAAAAAGGAAATCTTAATATTAAAATAAACCCTGAAATGAGATTCCAGGGTCTCTGACATCCATGATAGTCTTTTTTTATTTGACCTGGCTTGAAGTAATTATTTTCACCCTGGATTTTTTAAAAAAACATTTTAAAATCCTGTCGATCTACCAAGGGGGCATCAAACTGCATAAGGAATCTAGAAGACGTTGCCTCTGAAAAGTTGAACTCTTTATTTTTAGCATGTTTGTGATTTCTAGAAAGAATTGAAGATTTTTTTTATTTCATCAACAAGTTAGACTATTTAAACTGTGAAGAGTTGCCATTAAGGCTTGAGAAAATGCATATTATCTTTTTTTTTTTTTCACCTAAAAATTAACAGCTGCTATACTGCCTAGATGCACACCTGATGCTAGACAAACGGTTTCTGAGAAACATGCCCTAAAACTTTGGGCTGATTTAATATTAAACAATTACTACAGAGCTGAGAAAATCAGCCCCTTTATAGATGCTGGTGAACAGAGGATTCTCTTTATATGTATAATAATAAAAACCAGACTTGGCAAGAGCGAGCAGGTCTGCAGTGATTGTGCATTTCTTTGTATTCTCTAAAATAATGAGGGAGGAGATTATTTTTTACTGGTGTTTCACATGTCATGAAGTTAGAATCGCAAATTGATAAACAAATTGATAAGGTCCCTAATGTCCTATAGGATCACTAAGGATTTATGGGGCTTTTGTAGGTATCCTTGGAGTCTGCTTGTAATCTAGAATGATCATGAGATCTTTCACTTCAAAATAACTCTACACTAAAAGATACATTTCTCTTTTCCAGAGCAGTTATCTCTAGAGTTAAAAAAAAAAAAAAAAAAAAAAAGTTTTGTTCTCTTAGGAACATAGCCCTCTTGGGAATGACCTCAGTCCTCAAATTACAAATGCAAAAAACAAAAGGCTGTGTTTACAGAATTTTTTTAAGAGGAAAATGATCTGCAAGAAAGAAAAAAAAATGCAAAATACATGGCTCAGGATAAATAGGAGCCTGATAATATAAACAACCGTATTCTCTATTGATCTTAGGAAAGTTAAGGAGGCTACAATTTGGAAGACCTGAGTTTTGCTGGCAGCTCCGGCCCCGCCTCACGTCTTCGTTCAAAAGGCACATTTTTACATTTCTGACCCTCAGTTTCCTTATCAGGAAAATGAGGGCATTTGATTTTACTTCAAATTTCTTATTTTATGATTCACTGGAGTGTTGCAACTGACACAGCAAGCTCCCAAACATTGGTCTCTCTACCTTGCGGAATTAATCTTGGCTTTATTTACGGCCAAGCATAGCTACCAGAGATTATGTGAAACATCTATGATAAAAGGCATACTTTGCTAAGCCATGCAGAAATGCACAGGTTTTATGCTCTTTTGAACTTTACTCTGTCGCTTGTATACTGTAAGTATGCTGTGTCCTGCGCCCGTGTTAGGTCTTTGGTTTCAAAATCGTTTCTCTACCAGGAGATTATTGTTGGGATCCCAGTGTATTTAGCCCAGAGTGTGGCAGTCTGTGGTTGGAGTTCCTCCCCTGGCCCCATCCTCAGCACCTGTCTCCATCCTGCAGCCGTCAGCTATGCATCAGAACGTAGACGGAGGAGCCAACAGCAGGGCACCTGACCATGCGACCAGCAAAATCAGCAGATATGAAGGCCCCCGTTTTCATTTTCCATAATCATCTCTCTTCCTCTGCAGTTCCTTCTTGCTACTCAGACTGCCACCTTCCCTCAAACCCTTCTTCTTCCATCAACGTTTATGTCATTTATGACTTCTGGATGCAGAGTCCCTCTGGTTTATTCAGGAAAGAAATGACACAGAAGGTTGGATATCGGGGTTCTCCCAGAAATGTTGGAGCCTTTATGGAATTCTTTGTCCTCCACACTGAGGACCCAGGTGCCTGTCCACTTCTTGCTCCTCCATTCTCGTGAACCCCATTTTCCTACCGTTAGAGGGCACGCACATGTGTAGGTCTTACAAGATGAGTAGGGGCAGGAATGATTGGAGCAAAGGAACTAAATGATCAGGGGATGGCCCCCGTGCTGCATTAGGAGCTTCCCACACATGATTTGCATACAGACTCCTATTGTTAAGTATTGTGACCTCATTATAAAAGGAAGTTTGAGTGAGGTTCAGAGAGGTAAAGTACCTCGCCTGAGGGCACACAGTCAATGGCAGAGCTCCGAATCTAATTCCACAGACTTACCATTGTTTCCTTTCATAGAGTCCTTACTCAATTTTTGAAGAACTAAAACTATTCTTTCTACTCCTTTTAAAGTCATATACAATTTTACCACAGAGAAATCTGTTAGATGAAATTAAGGCACAATTGTATTCTTTCCCAATTTTTCATGCGTGCAGTATTTGAATGTTTGATAGCCATTAATGAGGACAGCTCAAAGGTAAGCACAGCAGCTGGAGCAAGACCAGCGAGACTGTTTTTCAACACCATGTTCTAGGTCATGCTTTAGGATGACATAATATACTAGGGAAAATGACATATTTTTTTTTCTAAATTTGTTTACCCAGAAGACTCTCTTTACCATTAAAATAATATGCTTATTGCTGCCTACACAAGCATACCTCCTCCAGGCATTTGCTAGGTCATCACATAGATGTCACGAGAGAATGTCATGATTTGGAATGACACAGAGGAAGGTAGAAGATGTCTTCTTTCTTTCGTGCTTTTCTTTAGAAAATTTAAGATATGGGGCAGCGCAGATGGCTCAGTGGTTTCGCGCTGCCTTCAGCCCAGGGCGTGATCCTGGAGACCCGGGATTGAGTTCCATGTCGGGTTCCCTGCATGGAGCCTCCTTCTCCCTCTGCCTGTGTCTCTGCCCCCCCCCACCGTGTCTCTCATGAGTAAATAAATAAAATCTTAAAAAAAAAAAAGGAAAATTTAAGATTTAGTATGATAGGTAAAGCAAAGGTTATTCTGAATATTTTGGGGTTTGGGTTTTTTTTCGATTTATTTATTCATGAGAGACAGAGAGAGTGAGAGAGAGAGAGGCAGAGGCAGAGGGAGAAGCAGGCTCCCCGCTTAGCAGGGGAGCCTGATACAGGGCTCCATCCCAAGACCCTGAGATCATGATTTAAGCCGAAGGCGGATGCTTAACCGACTGAGCCACTCAGGCACCCCAAATATTTTGATTTAAAGAAAGATTGAAATAAGAGTATGGAGAACTCAGCATCTTGATGGCTCACTTGTCCCAGAGACCATACCACAGTCTCCCTTTCCAAGCAGCTCCCTCCTAGGCATCCCCTACTAGTACCGACTTCCTTTCTCCTGTTGGATGTTTTTGCCGTGATCTTCTGTTGATATATTAACTTCTCTTCTTCACTTAGAGCTTCTGCGACTTTGGAAAGTGATGTCAAAAAGGAGGACAAATACACCAGATGTGGCGTAACAAGAACAGCCTAAGACTCTGTAACATTGTATATATTACAACAGTGTTTCTCAAAGTGGGGTTCCTGGGAGACTTGCCTCAGATTTGCCAGGGAAAAGCTAAAATGCAGATACTTGGTTCCTACCCTATACCTAATCAATCAGAATCTCAGTGGTTAGGAGGAAGGGATGAGTGGAAGTCAGGAATCCAAAATTTAAAAATCTCTAGAGGTAATTGTTATATATATGTATGTATATATGTGTGTATATATATATATATATATATATATATATATATATCCAAATTATCCAAATTATAACCAGTGTTATAAAGTATTTTCATCTATGTTGCTTCCTTTGTCTCTTTCGGGAGCCCTCTGTGCTGGGTAATTATTAATATCCAGCCATTTTACAGATGAGGCCTTTGGAACTTGGAGAAGTGACTTACCTGAGGGGACACAGCAGGCTGAGGAGCTCTGAGCCCATCAGTCTGTGCCCCTCCACCACACCACACTGCCTCCGTAGACCACAGGGGTCCACACGCACAAATGTGCAGGACAATAGGGTTGAAAGTCTTTTGTGTTTTTGGTTCCATATCTAAAAATTCATCATTAGACCCAAAGTCACATAGATTTTCTCCTATGTTTTCCTCAAGAAGTTCTACACTTTTGTACTTATATCTGGGTCTAACTAAGATCCATTGTGAGTCAAGCTCTTTGAAAGGTCTAAGGTCTTGGTCGCTTTTTGCATGTGGACCTCTAATTGTTCCAGCACCAGCTGTTGAAAAGACTATCCTTTCTGCATTGAATTGCCTGTGCTCCTTTGTCAACAGACTTTAAAATACTCAATATGTGCTATAAAAGCACATCACCAGGGCCCCTGGGAGGCTCAGTCGGGTAAGTGTCTGCTTTAGGCGTAGGTCATGATCTCGGAGTCCAGAGATCCAGCTCCAAGTGGGGCTCCCTGCTCAGAGGGGAGTCTGATTTGCCCCCTCCCTCTGCCCCCCCCCCCGCTTGTGTGCTCTCTCTCTCTCAAATAAATAAATAAAATCTAAATATATATATATATATATATATTACCCCTGTTTTTTATTTTAAAAGTCAGTCGGATCAGTCCTACATTTAATGGTTATTTGCTTAAGATTTGAACCCCAGCTTCTTAGGAGAGAACACCAGTCAACTTGTAGATTAGAATACAGAGCGAGATAAACCACTTAGGAGTAAACTGGAATAGAATCCATCAGTATTGAGTTTGTGGCCTTTGGATTAGAGACAGAGAAACCATCTGAATCCACCACTCCACCTTTCAGGCTTCTGTCTTCTACACTGGAAAATAAAAGGCAGGTTACCAGACATATTCCAGGTTGCTAATCATCTGATTCTACTTCTAGGGCCCCAGAGCATAGGAGTGGAAATGAAATTTTCATCCCTAGAAGGTTTTCTTTCCCATTGGAGAGGCAAGTCTCATCCTTTAGAACTGACTTGTGAGGATTCATTGCACCTACTGTGGCTGATCTATCCCAAGTGTCTTCCCTGGCCTATGAGAACAGAGACCTGAGGCACATCTGTAGAGACCTGAGCATACAATCTTCCTGAGTGCCCCCTGCCAGCTGCTTCCACCACAGACCCATCTCAGTCTATTTCTGCAGAGTCATCCCTCCTTACCGCATGTTTTCATCTCTGGCACTGAGGCATCTTTGTTGACTCACCCCAACTTGGGTCAGTCATATTTCTTTCTTTGGGATACAGGATCTGCTCTGCCTCTCTCTTCTCAATCTCTCCTTCCAACTCTCTTTGCCTAAGGCTGACCACACTCCCTTATTCTCAAGAACCCACAGCTTATCTGTTTTTTTCATGTTTAAGGCAGCCAAAGGCTTTTTACGAGATAATGAAAACCCCTCAACCACAATTTTGAGTTGCAAAGAATTTGCTAGATTTGCTGGCACAGAGAGTTACAGGAATGTTCTTCTGGTACTTTGTGGTCTGGAATCCCTGGAGGGTCAGGGATCTACAGGGAATGCAGACATGTGAAAATAATAACACTATAGCATGGGAGGGGTGGCTGTTTTGGGGGTGAGGAAGAGAGGCATCGTATACTTTTTGCAGAAACGGTGATAGTGGGCAGCCCTGGTGGCGCAGCGGTTTGGTGTAGCTTACAGCCTGGGGTGTGATCCTGGATACCCGGGATCGAGTCCCACATCGGGCTCCCTGAATGGAGCCTGCTTCTCCCTCTGTCTGTGTCTCTGCCTCTCTCTCTGTGTCTATGAATAAATAAAAAAAAATCTTTAAAAAAAAAAAAAAAGAAAGAAATGGTGATAGTTGAAGGATGGTGAGTTTAACAGCTGGCCAGGCTGAAAGTGGGGATCAAAGGCTCCAGACAGAAGTAATACCATATGCAAAGGAAGGGAAGCATGCATGAGCATGAGCACATTACTTTGGAAGCGGACAGGTTAACCCTTATCCACAGATGGGCAAGTTAGCTGATTCAGGTGGTTCGGCAGGTGTCCCTACCCATGATCCATGTGTGTCCTTCTCTTGGGAGATCAACCTTGCACTGTCAAGACTAGGGAGATAAGCATGTTTTGCTGTGTAGCATGTACAGGACATGGCATAGTTGTGGCAAAGGCATAGAATGTGTACTTGAGGGCGGCCAGAAGTAGGGGAGAGAAAGGATGGCTGGGGCGGGACGTTCAAAAAATCCTTACATCCAGGCCCTGGGGCAGGTAGAGGACCTTGCTTAGCCTCTGGGTTCCTTTTGCATCTATCTTATAGTGCAGCTTCAAGGAGGAGACCACATGCCAGGTGTGACTGCGGGGATCTGAAGGAAGCATGTGACTTGCTCATCTGGTAACAGGCAGTGACTTCTGGGAACCTAATAGGCTGGTGCCTTGATCTTGGACTTCCTAGCCTCCAGAACTGTGAGAAATAAATACATGTTTAAGCCACCGGGTTTATGGTACTTGGTTACAGCTGCCCCAACTGACTGAGTGAAGAAGGGATCTATCTACAAACGGTGGCAGGTTTGGCAGGGGGTCCATGAAATCTGGTTTCAAATCCACTGTGCTTCGGAGGTGGAAAGGACCAGAAGGCAGTTAGATAGAATGGTCTGAAGCTCAGCTGTGAGCCACGAAAATAAATAGGCAACGAAAGAATAACCGAGGGCAGTACCAAGAGACTCTCTTAGGGGAAATGTTCTTAATTCAGTTCAACGAATATTTTATAAGGTTAGGCACTGAAAGACATGCAAAGGAGAATCACACAGAGCCTTCTCCTTCAAAGAGCCTGCCTTGTTCTAACTATAGCCATGGACTCAGGTTTCCACACCAATGAAAAGTGTTTCTAAGAACTCTTGCTGAAATAAGATGTCAAATTCATGTCTACAAATCTAGGTCTGTTTCCTGGGCTTTCTGTGAGTTTGACATATTGGTCCTTTTTTCTTTCTTTCTATTTTCCTTCAGATTACTCATGAATTTCTTTCTTTTTTTTTCTTCAGGTTACTTATGAATTTCAGACAAATTCTAGGTTATGATAATTGATGTCCTTCTTTATTTTCCAGCCTGCTTTATGCTTAAACATACCATGATTGACTTATAGCCATCTGAAAAGATGGGGAGTGCATTTTTTATGGAAATTTTCAATCTTTGCAATTAGAGTGTAGAGAAAATGGAAGGTTAATGCAGTTCGTTTATTTTTTTTAAAGTGTAACTCCTTTTTGAAAAATACTTTTCTGTATGTTCATTAACTGTTTTTAGATAAACACACACAGACATATATACAACTACAGTCTCTCAGTTGACTGCCAAAGTTTGTGAAGAAAATAATAAATGTTTTAGAAAACGTTTAAAATATTTAAGAAAATATTTAAAACATTTAAGCAAATATTTAAATAAAATTTAAGAAATGTCCTAAAATATGAATTTGCAAGAGGACTGTATGTAGACTCCAATATTTCCATTGGAAATGAAACTTTGCAACTAAAGAGAAAATTTCAGGAGCGCCTAGGTGGCTCAGTGATTGAGCTTCTGCCTTTGGCTCAGGTTCTGATCCCGGGACCCTAGGATCGAGTCCCACACTGGGCTCCCTGAACGGAGCCTGCTTCTCCCTCTGCCTAGGTCTCTGCCTCTCTCTGTGTGTCTCTCATGAATAAACAAAATCTTAAAAAAAAAAAAAAGAAAATTTCAAAATGTGAACTTAATACACATGCTAAAAGTGCTAAGTCACACTTTATAGCATAAGGAATTGAGGAACCTTAATTTAAAGCAAATAATTGTGTCTTGTCCCACTAGGAATTTGCATATTTTGCTAATGCTTATGGATTCTGATCTCAGAAAATTCCTTTCTAAAGTGTGAGATTTCTTATTGGGAAAAAAATTCAGATACAAGGGGATTAGCATAGAAAAATTGGTCTTGCTTCTCTCTATTTAAACATTTTTAAGTCCAATTCTTTGTCAGTTAACATTTTAGCCACTGGAATACAGGTAACACGTCTTGTTCTTTCCCCCAGAAACTGGTGTGTTTACTTTTATGGACTCAGAGGGGCTTTTCAAATTAACTTCAAATTTTTATGGCCCTTTTTTTCATATCCCATGTGTGAATTTGCTGTGGAGACTTAGGAATGATGGAACTGCACTCAGCAGCCCACTAGTGAATTGGTTGGCTTAGGTGAGTGTTGAGGACCTTTGGCAATGCGGCGCAGGCCTGAGTTTTAGCACTGAAGCAAAAGTTTTTAGAGCAGGCCAGGTTATGAATCAATATGAAGGAGGCACTTGAACACAATGTGCACTTTAAAAAATTCATTGAAAATTTGAGAGCATTTTCAATGAAAGTCGATAGGACTGCAATTTGTCTCCCTTGAACAGATTTGTTCGCTTTTGTTAAGAGTTTTGTCTTTTAAAGTATTGATCAAATCAATGCTCAAGGTAGAACTAGGTCCAATTACAATCCTAACACCTTTTTGGGCAACTGTTCTAATAATATAATTAATATTTTAGCAAAACATCATGGATCATACCTGAAAGAAATCACCTGGGTCTGAAGAATACCTACTGAGGGCAGCCCTGTTAAGATTAACTCTGAGGTGTGTAGATTAATTTCCTGGACTTGCAAAGCAGGAGAGGGAAGGTTTTCCTTCCTTACAAGCCTGGAGGGTTTGGTGTTTGGCCCTGTTGAGACCCTAAGGGCTATTTGGGCTGATTAACATATATGTAATTAAAGTGCACCAGCTAGAAAGGCAGAACCAGTTTTATTTGGCTCTGTACTTCTGTGAATAATTTCTTTCTCTCTACATTATTTACCTTCTGTGTCCGTGTGGGGGAGGGAGAGGAGGGATCTAGCTTCCCTGGACATCCTTCCACTGCCTTGTTTAGGATTATTATTATTGCTTCCTATCCTGGCAGACAGAAGGGCAGCCCCAGTGGCCCAGCGGTTTAGCGCCGCCTTCAGCCCGGGGTGTGATCCTGGAGACCCAGGATCAAGTCCCACGTCAGGCTCCCTGCATGGAGCCTGCTTCTCCCTCTGCCTGCGTCTCTGCCTCTGTGTGTGTGTGTGTGTGTGTGTGTGTGTCTGTCATGAATAAATAAAATCTAAAAAAAAAAAAAAAGAGTAGACAGGCTTTGCCTAGCATTCAAACTAGATTTTCTTTCCATTCATATCACCATTTTTAAGCCACATTTTTCATCACAGGGTAAGAAACACTGTAAATAATTGAGGTGATCCATCAAGAGACCCATTCTTGATAATGAAAAATTGCATAACTCAGTAGAAGTCAATTAAAAACCACAAACTTCAGACCCCTTTGCTCAGTGAAGATTTATTTTTATAGTAGGCATTTAATACGATAGATTATGGAGGTCAAAATTTTTTAAATTTCTAAAAATTCAGTTAGAGCTTGACAATCAACAGATTTATACAGTATCAAAGTATATTAGTTTTTATTTTTCTCATTCCTTTAACTTGAGATGTTTGAGGTGTTCAGGATTTTATAACCATATTAGAAATGACATCCCACTGTGGGATACTTTTTTATTCCTTTGCAGGTTTTAAATGCTTCGTACTCTTTGTCCCTATAAAATGAAAACTACCTAAACTAAGAAGTTAGGACATTTTCATCAGTTAAACCAAGTATCTGAATACTTAGGACTAGATAAACAACTTGAAATGTTTTTGTTGTCTGGTTGCTTGGTTAGGTCACAGACCATACATAGAATGTAATATCTTATACAACTCCAGGTAATTAAAAAAAATAAATAATGCCAGTGTCTTTAGAGATATCCAAGCTATGCAAGTGGCCAAGGGTAAAATGCCAAGTCTCTGAAATATGATGTCCATTATACTTTTCTTCCCTTTCCGTGTTTTTTTCATGCCCTAAACCTAAAATGAACTAAGGTGCAACATCTATCTTCAAAAACATAAATATTTAACTATTTGTTTTAAGGTTCATAATCTCCCATTAGAACTTTAAACTGTATCTAACGGCTTAGGTAGGGTTTGGCAGTCAGGCCTGGCAGATGCCTAACTCCAATCAACAGCACACATGTGATCTGCTTCCTCCTGAAATTAAACTGCCAAGGAAAAAAGAGGAATCGTGCTCTTTATTTAATAACAAAGAATGCTATCGTTAGAATTCTCCAGATTTGGAATTCCAGCAGTGTTTCTCTGTTTTCTTCTTGATGTGTGACAAGAACGAATACTATAAAAAATAAAAATAAACCTCATGTAAACAAGCAGTTCTTTGACTTTATAAGGCTCAACATCAAATATATCAAATTCTAAAAATACCAAAGACCAGTGAAATGTCAAAGCTGAGGGGATAACATGCTGGGGATAGAACAGGTTTTTAAGTCTTTCGATTTATTTGAACCTACTAGCATTAACTTTATGTTCATAGTTGCCACTTCAACAGACTACTGGAGTCCATGAGATTTCATATTCATATAAATATTTGACTTTGACCTCATAAAAAGTCCCTTGGGTCTATAATACTTTTATTCTTGTATAATCTGAAACAAATCCTTTCCTTTTAAAAATCAAACAGACCACGTTACACACACAGTTGACTAACTATTTACAAAGCACCCAATTAAATCCTACTTAATTCTCTCTCACTCTAAAAATTCCATCTAACTGGTGTGCAAAGTACTGACCACATTAAATGCATCATGTTCACAGGCCCTGATGGTCCCTATCCAACCTGGAAAATACTGACTTCATTAAAGAGAAAAGAAAATCTTAAAAAATAAGTAAAGCGTTTTGAAGAAACGAGACCAGAAATCACAGTACAAGACAGATAAATCTACTTTAATATGCACATGTAAAAGTTACACATCACAAGAGATTGGACAGTAGTTTAGCCATAACTAACATAGCTATAGTGAAAATCATTTTTATAAAAAAATAATCTAGATGCGGTCATCAGAATTTTTGGTCTACTTAAGTTAATGTTTGAAGATCGACTTTTATCCCTGCTTGAAGGATTTGCCATTATGCCTTGTTTTTTTTTTTTTTTTTCTTTTTTTTTTTTCTCCCACTGTCGCCTATTAATATTCTTTGGAGGAAGGAAAGCAGAAAGTTTTCATTTCCAAGAGTTTGTCCTTTGGTAGCAAGCAGAGAACATTTTTCATTTCTATGATTTAAATAATCTGTACAGACATGAAACGTACGGACATTAAGCTTTAGTGTAAAATGAAGGATGATAAGCATTTTTTTTCCACTTTGATAAAACAGTAGATTTCATAAACTCCTTTAGGATCCAAGCATTTCCCCATCCCATATGCAAAACCATTCAGAATCCATTTTGACCTCAGTTAAAAAACAGGAAAGCAAACACTTACTCTTTATATATTACACTATCAAACCCTGTACTTAAGAACTGATAAAGTATATTCCCAACATGTATGCTTCAAATACAAAGATTTCAATCTAGGTTAAAGAAAACACATTTGAATGGACTCAGAGCAAGTTTATTTTGTGATTAAACATCTCATGCAGTCATGCAGGACCACTAGCTATAACGATTACTTCCGAGTCTATAGGACACTGGATAGAACAAAAACAAATTAAAAGCTAGGCCAAACAGAAGAGACATTCAAGATATCAGGAGCTCTGCAACGGAGCTGAAAAATAATTTTCCAAAAGAAATATTCCCATAGATTAAAAAAACACACACATAATATTTACAAAAAATATTTAATTAAAAATATCTTATAATTACAGTAGTCTATTAAAGCATATACTTTCTCACACTTATAGAACATCTCTATATATACATGGTATGAAATGTCACTCAGTTATCTATACAATATGTAACATTCTTGCAGGGAAAAGAAAGTTCCCCGCCCCGTTATAATCATCTATTTTAAACAATAGATGTCAAAAAAAAAAAATATCTACAATGCTCTTTTATATTAGTAAAGCTTCAAAACAAAAATTGAGCTCCTTGGTCACAAAGTAGGCTTCTAAAGTCGATTTACTCTTCATCTTCTATTTATCAGTCCTGTCACACTTAAGCTTAAAAGTTTAACTGCACCTCCGAAAACACAGAAATGTACATTTCACAGCGGTTATAAATGAAGAGACAAAAGAGAATACATATGCAGAATGTTTATGAACGTGCAAAAAAAAAAAAAAAGGATGAAAACTGTATTTTTCTTCCCCCCCCCTCCCCTCTCTCTCTCTCTTGGAATGACGAATGAAACGTTTCTAGGATTTGCTGATTTTTTTTTTTTTTTTCCTTTCCTCGGGTGGCTTTTTCTGCAATTTCTGCTCTTTCCCCCTCCCTTTCTAGTGCTCCTGGCTCGGGCTCAGGCGGGCCGCACACCTGTGGAAGACGAATGAATAGAGGGGGTGTGTGAACCTTCCCGCTGCAGACTAACTGGCGCCACCGACCAAACTCAAGACATGCTTGATCAACAACCCAAAACAAACCGCCAGGTCAGACAACACCCTCGGACCAGCAGGCAGCTGGCGGCCGGCCCCCCGAGGAGCCGGGATCGGGGATCCACTCCCAGGCCCTGCCGCATCCCGCTCTGCGGGTGTCAGACGGCTCGGGGCGTGGGGTGGGGGGCGCACAGCGGGCAGTGCCCACGCCCACGCCCACGCCCACGCGGGGGCCCTCCCTCGGGGGGGGCAGGCGGTAGGAGCCCGCGGGTCGCGGGAGGGGCTCGGGGGCGGCGGGGACCCGCGTCCCTCCAGAGCGCACCCCGGATTAGTGAAGCGAAGTACGGCGGCACCGACGGGGGATGCCCACCTCCCGGGGCCTGCCCTCCGCACTCCGGGGCCGGGAACGCGGCGGTGCCGGGCCGCCGAAGCCAAGCCCCTGGGCCGGCGTCTCGGGGCCCCGCGCGGGGAGGGGGAGGGGGAGGCGGAGGGGGAGGGGGAGGCGCGCTCACCTGGACCGCGCGGCTCAGCGGCACAGGATGCTGTCGCCCTGCTTGTTCACCGCGCCGGCCTGCAACAGCAACGGACACCGGGGCACAGGTTAGCGGGCGCGGGCGCGGGCGTCGCGCCCCGTACGGTCCTGGGCTTGAGCGCGGAGGCCGGGCCCCCCCGCCCCGGGCGCAGGCTGGACTTGACAGCCCGGGATGCGCAGGGCCGCCCCCGCCCCCCGGTCCCCGGTCCCGCCCCGCGCTCCCGCCGCTGCCCCCCCGCCCCCGCCCCGGGCTCCCGGGGCTCCCGGGGCTCCCGGGGCTCCCGGGCAGGGCTGCATCCCCCGCCGCCGCCGCCGCCGCCGCCGCCGCCCGGAGGAAGGGGAGCGCCCGCGTGCGGCCCCCGCCCCCCGCCCCCGCCCCCACCCCGCGGCGCCCGCCCCGGGCCGGCGTCCGGCCTCTCACCGGGTCGGTGTTGAGCGCCGTGAGCGGGGTCCGCGGCGGCGCGGCCGGACAGGTCCCGGCCGGGTGGTGCGGCGGCGCGGGCGGCGGCGGCTGCCTCAGCAGAGCCGGGTGCGTCTCCAGCGCCAGCTGCAGGTCCAGGATGTAGTCGATAACGTGCTGCAGGATCTCCACTTTGCTGACTTTCTTGTTGGGCGGGATGGTGGGCACCAGCCTCCGCAGGCGGCTGTAGCAGTCGTTCATATCGCACTGCAGGCACAGCGCGGGCTCGTCCGCCGCCGCCTCCGCCGCCTTGCAGCGCGCCGCCGCCGCCGCCGCCGCCGCCGCCGCCGAGCCTCCCAGGCCGTGGCCGTGCTCCGCCAGGCAGCGCAGAGCCAGCTCCCCGCCGCCGCAGCCCGACGGCGCCTTGCGGCCCGAGGGGCGCACCGGGCTCACCGCCTTCATCGCGCGCCCTGCGCCCTGCGCCCTGCGCCCTGCGCCCTGCGCGAGCGGACTCGCCGGCGCGAGCGAGGCAGGCGGGCGGGCGGGCGAGCGAGCTCCGGGCCCCCGCCCGCGGCCGCGACCGCGACCCGCTCCGCTGCCCCCGCCTTCGCGCCCGGCGCGCACGGTCCGCGCTCGGGGCACCGCGGAGCTGCCGGCGGCCCCGCGCCCAACACCTGACGGCGCGGCCGCTCCGGGCCTCGCGAGGGGACCTGCGCTCAGGGCGGCCCCCGGCCGGGACCGAAAGGCAGGGGAAGCAGCCCCCGGTTCCCCCGCCACCCGCTCCGGAGCGCCGACCGCAGCCCGGCCGCCGCCGCCTCCCGGCTCCCAGGCGCGCCTCCCGTACGCTCTCGCCCCGCCGGCCGCGCAGCTGCCTTTATAGAGCCGCGCGCCCCGGGGGCGGGGCCTGCTCGCTGGCGGGGTCGCCGCGAGAGCCGAGCGGAGCCGGGCCGGGCCGGGCCGGGCGCGCGGGCGGGTGCGCGGAGGGAGGCGGCGAGGGCGGAGGCTCCGCGTGGTGGTGGTGGGGGGGGGGGCGGGGAACCGGGCGGCCCGAGCGGCCCGGCGGGCGGGGGCGGGGGCGGGGGCGGGGGGGAGCGGGCAGCCAATCGGGCGGGCGGTGCCACCTCGGGGAATGAGGCTCGGGCCAATGGGAAGGGCCCTCCGGTGGGTCAGCGCCGTGGGTCGGGGTTCTGAGAAGAGCGAGCGGAGTGGGAGTCGCGCCAGGCTGGTGTGCGCCCCAGGGAGGGGAGAAGGGACGGAGAAGTTCCCGCGGACAACTGCGGGGATGCGCGGCTGGAACCCGCGGTCCGCCGGCTGCGGATGCTGCGGATGCTGCGGGGCGCGGGGCGCGGGGCGCGGGACCCTCGGCCGCCCGCCACTCCAGCCCGGGCTTGCAGCGCCTTCCGAAGGACGCGGTTCCAGAAGGCGCGCTCGTCCTCTTCGGTATTTTCCCTCTCCGTTTCATTATTCGCCTTTACACAATCGCCGAAAAAAAAAAAAAAAAGAAAAAAAAAAACCCGTAATGATGGAATGGAATGTGCAGCCGTTCCGTTTTCCTTCCTTCTTTCTTTCTTTCTTTTTTTTTTTTTAAAGGTTAAAGCTTAACAAAAAAAAAAAAAAAAAAAAGGAAAAGAGTGCCGAACGCAGAGATTTTTGAAGGGACATACAAATCAAAACGTCGCAGGGTTTTTCTTTTACCCATCTACATGATGCACAAGTGAGCTCCAGAAATGCAATTGCCTCAAAGCATTAAATGAGGGCACGTAAATATTAAAAATGCATGGGCACGGAGTGTTTAAAATTCCACCATGACATATAATATTAATCCGTTTTATGTAAAATTCATACCTGTAACTTAATGTAGGCCATTAGCGCAGAGAGCCTCACGTGGTAGTGTACCCCGCTTTTTTTTTTAATAAGATGCTGAGAATGTCCAGAGTCTCCTTTTGCAGCAAAGCATTAAAATTCACACTCGCAGTTCCTGGAGTCCTGCTCTGGCCACACCCTGCAGAAAAGTCTGTTAATTAAGAACGTTTCTGTGGCTTCTCTAATAGAAAAGCTGTCCCACAAGTGTTTGCACAAAATTGCAAAATGCGCTTTGATGGGATCTTCTTGGGTGCACTCCTCGAGGGAAAAAAGACCCCTTTGGTTGAGAAGTGAGTATAAAGACCCTTCGGTCGTTGAGGGTATAGATTGTGAGTGCCTTCACCCTGCAAACCCCCCACCTTTAGAAAAGCTAGGAGATGAGTTACCTCCGGAATTCTCGTTTGTGACATGATATAGATTGGTGCCTTCGTTTTTATAGATCCTTAAGAGACAGAGATACGGACCTCACCTCTTTTCCCGTCTACCCTCTGCAAGGACGCCCTCCCTCCCTGCCCAGAACCGAAATACCTGCATCAGGCAGGTAGGTACTTTGCTTAGCCACGTGGATATTTTATAACTATGGCACTACTATTTCCCCAGAGCACATTCCTTTTTCCTGATGAAATGAGGAGTAACTATGTAATGCTGACTTCACAGGAAGATGCAACAACCTTCCTCTCCCATAATACTCACACTTTACTGCCTCTAATGATGGTTTGGAAACGAGGGACATTCTCACTCATATGCATACCTACATGGTCGGCCTACGCACTTACCAAGAAAGGGAGAATTGTCAAACCTCACAGAAAACCTTCTTCTAAATACAGGCGTAGTTTTGTATATTCTTAAATTAGAATAAATAAACACAGAGAATATTGTCATTTTAGATAGAAAGGTGGGCCAAGTAGGATTCGTGGGGATTAGCTACTGTCATGGAGCTTGTCCTGTCCTCACAGATGATAATAGTAAGTGGATGTATGGACGGATGTTTCTGTTCCATTGATTTTTTTTTTTCTTGGTTAAACTTTAAAAGCTGCTCCAACATTTAAAACCTGATTTTTTTTTTCCCCTCGGGGAAAATTGAACATGCTAATATACCCGGGGCACACTCATTTCAGAACTTTACAGAGCCTGAGTTGATTACACTTAAAATTTAAGTTTTAAATACGTGACACAGAGGAACAGAGACATCTATCTTGTTGGACTTTGATAAATCTCAGAGAGCCGTACCCTGGGTGTGACAAGTGCCAAATGCCAGAGTTTCAGGTTTTGTTGGAGTTGCTCTGTGTGAGTAGCTTAAAGTCAGAATAGCCGGGTTAGTGTGCAGCCTAAATTCAAAGGAATGTACTCCGACCACATGATCAAGAACACCCAGGAAAAATGTGATCCCCCAGATCCTGCCAGGAGAATAGGTAGAAGCAGTTATTATATTCCTCGTTTTGAAGGTTGGAAGACAATTAAACAATTCAAGGCTAGGAAAACATGATACGATGGAAATAAAGAATCCAATCCTGTCCTTTTTTGGCCTAAAAATCCTGAGAGTACCAGAGGCTAAGCAATGTATGTTTCTGATTCTCAGACACAGTCACTTGCATGACGTCAAAGCTGAAGTCACAAGAGACTCCCGGCACTGGTAGTTCAAACCAGAGTTTACTCAGCAATTACCAGCTTTTGGGAAAACCTCGCATGCCACATTACTTCTACTGTGCGGGGAGATGGAAACTTAGTTTCCCACGACTCTTCCTTTTACATCAAAATCCTTCAGTTGCACTTGTAAAAATAAGATGGGCTAGCCAAAAGTCCTTTGCCATGAAAGTGCCGGAGGCTCCCAGAATGTTCCGCAAAGGGAACCTGGGATGAAATAGTCGTAGGAAAATTGCTAGGGAGCCCGGGTGACCAGAGTCATGTGTACACCCTTCCTCCAGACAAAGAATTCTGCAGCCCTTTCTTGGGATGCATTTTAGACGCTAATCAGAGCCTCGCTGAACTGCAACACCCAGGCTCTTAGAATTCACAATCACCCTGTGTTTACATGAAGCAAGGGTATCCAAGCATATTGCGCTATTCAGTCCAAATGCCTTTTTAGGACTTGATACTTCTTTCCCCATGGCTTGCAGTGAAGCAGTGGGTGGGCTCAGACACACAGATAAACATGAGCGTTCCCATGCCTTGGTGCCTCTCTAGATGTAAATGGTCACTGGAAGGAGGCGTGTGCATTCTTTCTAGGCACAAGGAACCAGTATGTACTCTGCTGTGGGATCATCCCTTGCTCCAAAAAAGCAAATTGGGCAATGTGGCAGTTCATGCTCAAGGCTGCTTTATCTGGCACTGAGTGTTACAGACTTACTTGTGCTACCCTTGGATTGCTGATACCAGTCCCGGAAGCACTGATAACCTTTTGATTTGCCCAGTCTTGGAAAAGTCTGGGACAACTTAATGTCCCTTAAAAAGGGACATTATATATTGAGCACAGACGAGCAGACATGGCCATCAAAAATGCCTACCTCAGCAGTTTTGAAAGGTAGTTTGTTGAAATAAGGAGCTGATTTGGAGAAGAAAGAGGTGTCATTTCTTTTTACCTTAGGATATGTACGGAGTGTGGATTTAAAAGTCAGAACTCCGGGGCCCCAATTTTGGCTCCTTGGGTTAGTCACTTTATATCATTAAGCTGGATTTTTAAATTTCTGTGCCTTTCTTATATGAAATGAGGATAGAAATTGTATCTGCTTTGATACGTGTTCACATATATACTTAAACTTGTATAAAATTCTTAGAACAGTATCTGACACTTAATAATTTGTTAAACTTTATTATTATTTTTGGCAAATGCTATTTCCCAGTCTGTGGCTTGTCTTCTTGTTCACTTAACAATCTTTTGAGAACACAGATTTTTAAATTCGATGATGTTCATTTTATCAATTTGTTTTTTTTTATGGAGCATGCTTTGGTGTTGTATCTAAGAAATCTTTGCATTATCCATGAAAATGAAGGTCTCCTCGTGTGTTTTCTTCTAGACATTTTATAATTTTTAGGCCAGGTTGGTTTCATGGGCACACAGTATATACAGCCACATAGGGTCCCATACATAGAATGGTCTTGTGCTTGGTTTAATGTTCTAATGTTACCATCTTGAAATTCGCAGTAATTTTGGAACAAAGGGGCGTGTGTTTTCATTTTGCCACATGTAGCCAGGGCTGGTTTTAGGTTTAGGTCTGTGATCCATTTTGTGGTTATTTTTGTATGTGGTTCAAGATATGAATTGAAGTTTATATTTTTGCATATGCATGCCCAATAGTTCCATCACCCTTTGTTGAAAAGACTCCTTTTTCTATTGGACTGGCTTTACATCTTTGTCAAAAATCGGTTGTGTGTATATGTATGGTTCTGTTTCTAGCCTCTGAATTGTGTTTCATGAGTCTGTTTGTCTGTTTTTATACCATACTGTCTTGATTACTGTAGCTTTATAGTAAGTCTTGAAATCAGGTGGTGTTGAGTGACTGATCCTCCAAGCTTTGTTGCTCTTCACTCCAAAGTTGTTCGGCTAATCTGCACATATGTTGCATTTACATACGAATGTTAAAATCAGTTTGTTAATGTCTTCAAAAAAGAGCTTGTATTCAAAATACATAAAGAACATATACCACGAACATGTGGAGATCTCCCAAACTCAATAACAAGAAAACAAACAACCCAATTAAAATGTGGACAGGGCAGCCCAGGTGGCTCAACGGTTTAGTGCTGCCTTCGGCCCAGGTTGTGATCCTGGAGATCCGGGATCGAGTCCCGCATTGGGCTCCCTGCATGGAGCCTGCTTCTCCCTCTGCCTGTGTCTCTGCCTCTCTCTCTCTCTATCTCTCTCTATCTGTCTCATGAATAAATAAATAAAATCTTTAAAAATAAAAAAAAAATAAAATGTGGACAAAAGACTTGACCAGACAGTATGCTAAATAAGATATACAAGTGACAGATGAGCACAGGAAAAGATGCTCAATATCACTAGGCATTTGGGGTACACTTCAAAGCTACTATGAGATAGCACTGCATACCTGTCAAAACAGCTAAAATTAAAAAGACTAACCACACTAAATATTGGTGAGGTTCAGAACACCTGGAACTCTCAATACTGCTGGTGGGAATATAAAATGAGAAAAACCACTTTGGAAAATAGTTTGGCAGTTTCTTAAAATGTTAAACTTATGCACACCGTGTAACATTCTACTGTGAGGTGTCTATCTAAGAGAAGTAAAATAGTATTTCGAAGGACACAAGAACGATGGGTACATTTACTATCTGGATTGTAGTAATGGTAATGTCAAAATGTATCAAGTTGTGCCATATATATATATATGTATATATACGCATATATATGTAGATATTTATGTATAAAGGTATATAGGTTTGTACGTATATATTTGTATATGCATAGGTAATGGTGATGTCAAAATGTATCATTGTTGTGCCATATATGTATCTATGTAGGTATATATGTGTATATGTATGTGTGTGTGTGTATATATAGCTTTTGTCATTGTATATGGTATGACAATTATATTTCTGTAAAGCCTTTTAAAAGTATTAATTTTAAAATAATTTTTTAAATTATGATTTGGATCTCAGAAGAGCTTCCTCCATGAATCCACTAGCATTTGTTCTTTAAGTTCTGTCAATAGGTGCTTTATAGTCTCTCTCTCTCTCTTAAACTTTGTATCATAGAGGTGTCAGTCAGGGATCATAGCATTAACTGAATGCTGGCAAGGTGTCCTCCAAAGCAGGCATGAGACATGTGTGCTTGACTATTTCAACTGTGTGTGTTGTTCTAATGTGACATGGATCTGAGGAGGACTCAACCTAATTATTGGAAATACTTTTTCCTTGTGCAAAGTGAAAGCTATGCTCTGGGTTTCACTCCAGCTGTAGCCTCTGCTGCCTCAGGTACCTGTATTAGCAGCTACCTTGGGGGCACAATCACACTGGATGGGAAGGATAAGAAGTTCCATCATTCTGCATTCAGGATGGCTTACCATTTCTTCTGCTGACCCTTTCTGTCTCAAGAAAATAAACAATCTAACAGGATTAAATGCATTCACCTCCAGAGAAGGGAGTTAAAAAAAAAAAATATCCCAGCTGGTGTCATAGTTTTGCCTCTAAAATCTTATGGCGTAGTCTATAGCTTCAACTTCTTCATCCGGCAAGAGGAGGGGTTTAGGAGGATGGAGTGAGGATTAGTTGCATTGGACATTCCAGGAGAAGGGCAGTAAATAAACAATAGGAGGTAGTAGACTTGTGTATACTAGATACTCAATATCCACTGGAGTCTGTCCATTATTAAAAGGGGTTTGTACTCAATAAAATGGTTATAAAGATGCCAAAGAAACAAGTTCTTGTTTTAGCTCATCATTGTTCTTTAGGAAAGAAATTCAAGACAAGAATGTATGTATGTACACGTATATGTATTATTTGAAATTCATCCTAGTAGGAGCACCTGGGTGGCTCAGTCGGTTAAGCATCTGAATATTGATTTTGCCTCAGGTCGTGATCTCAGAGTTGTGATATGGAGCCCCGTGTCAGGCTTCAGGTTCAGAGGGGAGTCTGCTTGAGATACTCCTCCCCCTGCCCTGCCCCCTACTTACACTGTATCTCTCTCTAAAATAAATAAATAAATAAATAAATAAATAAATAAATAAATAAGATCTATAAAAACTTTCATCCTGATAAATGCTGACTTGTATCCATCTGCTGCATCTTTTGAGCAGGAATGCCACAAGTGACATCACTGCTAAGATCTGTTCTATAAAGTGCAAACTGGTACTAAACTTCACTGATGAAGCGTGTCAGCTACATTTTCCTTTCTTCTACAGTAAATACAGAATAATCCTCCAGTATAGAAAAAAGCACAATTAAATGTATTTTAACTTCTTAAAGGAAAGGTGCTAGCCAAACAGTAATTTGGTTCACATCTTGGGATTTGATGGCTGGACAGGAGCCCATCGCAGTAAATCTGCCTTTGCTGAGGAGAACTTTCCCATTTTGTTGATATCTAGGTCATGGTTCCTAAGAACAGATACAATGTTCAAGAAACAGTTGCACTTTTTTCCCTGAGGTAGAATTTTTGAGACATTTTTTGCAGATCTTACACAGTTGTCATTGTCATTGGATGGCTCCCAATGTCCATGAACTATGTATCTGCCATGGAAAATGGTTCTGGAAAGTAGATGAACAGCATGAAAACCATTTGTATGTGAAATAATTAAACTAGCACATTTTTCTCCTACCAAACATGTGCAACAAAACACTAAAGGAATTAAAGATGCAGAATTAAAGGAAAAAGGGACTGAGTTAACTCTGAACTTTATCAGCACTGATAATTGTATGTGAAAATTGTCCAGTTTAAACAAACCTTCCCTTTGGGAGGGGTTATAGTTAGGCCTATTTTCCTTTTAATAGAATTAAATGATATTTATAGTCTTGAAAGACTGAAAGCTTGAATGAGAGTGTTTTTTTTTTTTTTTTTAAGTCTGTTTGACAGATTAATCTAAAAAAAAACCTGATAAACCCTTAGACAATACTACTTGGTCTGAGAGAACCCTATATACCATTTTTAAAATATCTTGTTCATTAGATCAACATCAATGTATGATTCTCTTTGTTTGATTCATGTTCTAAAAATGGGTAAGACACATATTATTGGGAAAATTAAGACAATTACTGTGACACTGTAAACATGCTACATATATTGTCTTTGAGGCTTTGGGGAATAATAAGGTTGAAGTTGTGGGATATCCAAGTAACTTGTTGAAAATGCTTTAACATTGGTCATCAACCCACTGTTCTGTCTTTATCAGAAATCTACAACTTGTACTACATAAAATGAGTTTGCCCTTTAGCAGACTATTAAGTGGGCAAGTTTGGCACCTTCCTATACTGTCCATCAACACTCTTCCCAGAGCTGCCGACTCTTGATCTCTGGTGAACATGGAAGAATAATAATGCTTTCTTTTTATCCAGCTTCTAGGAAAAGCATCCTAATATCCCAAAGAGATTTATGCTTAACATTCTGTATTATGAATTATATAAGACCTAACTCTTCAGCCTTTAAGGCTCTCTGTCAACTGATCCCTTCTCCAAAATGGTTTCAATTCAAGTCTGCTTGACTTGAAAGCCTACAAAACACGTATTGTACACTTGTTATATGACAAGACTTTGTTCAAGAAAAAGAAGTCTCTTGCCCTCATGAAGCTTGCTGTTGAGATGATGGCTTACACAAATTAAAAATTAATTAATGAAATACAGCACATTCTTGTACCATAGAACAGGCATGGATGAGCCACAGTGGAGGTAAAAAGCAAAGCCTGAGTCAAAGGAAGCTTGAAAGAGGAAGAGTTACTCAAGCTCCATCCTGAAAGATGACTTCATCAGTGGTGAAGGCTTTCCAGTTAGTGGCAGTGGCAGTAGAAGCTCAGAGGAGCGAAAAGCAAAGGTCTCCCTTGTCATTCTTCATGCCTCAGTCCAAACGCTCAACATCCATTGCTTTATGTTCAACTAGTACTTTTCTTCCTCATCCCATCATACTCTTCCCTTTGAAACCATTTTTCTTTTTCTTTTCTCCCAATCTGTGGCCACAAGTTCCTTTAAAAAACATGGTTTCTGCATCCATGAAACTATCTATCATTAATTCCCTCACTATAATTATTTACAAGTTACTTTATTGATTTATCATTTTATAATGAAATTGAGAAACTACTGGAAAACATAAAGATGAAAATAACCCACACCTAGAAATAACCACCGTTCATATTTTGTCGTGCATATTTCCCCATGAATGTAGATATAATATCTTGAGCAAAAATTTGTAATGTGCAGTACATACTTCTTGGGAATCTAATTTTCACTTTATATGGCATGGACACATTTTCCTATCAGTAGTTACTTTTCTTTGTCATAATTTTTATAGTTGCTTGGTTCTATTATGTGGACATGCCATAACATATTTAACAAACTATTACAAATATTTTTATTGTTTCCAACTTTTGGCTGTGTATTCTCACTACATCTGATGCACTTGTTTTAACTCAGTGTTACATGGCAGTTTGCATTTGTTGGCATGCTACTGTGCAGTTCTCTTCAAGTTGTGTCAGAATAGAAGCATCTTATGGCAAGTCCATTTCTTCCTTTTGCTACTTTTTATTGGTCGGTAAGGAGATTTATTCATGTGGAAAGTACTCAAGTGGCTACTCAGGTGGGTTGGCACAGTCCCCTATGATACATTCTAATGAAGAACTGTTCAGGGGTGACCTGCAGATTTTGCACATATTCAGAGAGTGGCTGGCTTGTTGAAATGGGAAGTGTTGGAGCCAAGTAATGGTGGATCCACTGGGTCTGCTGACATCCCACGAACGTTCTGGCCTACTTAACAAAAAAGCTCTAGCAAAGCTGCTAAAACTTTAAATTATGAATTTGCTGGAGATTTCTCAAGGGAGGTAAATGGTGGGAAGGAGAAGTCATGGGATAGAAAGCAGAGAATGTGACCTGCGTGAGTGAGCAATGGAACTGTTATGTGTACCATGAGTCGGATCATGTCAGTGCTTCTGCTACTGTTGGTTCTCTCTCTACTCAGGGTTTATTTCTAGGCTGAGCTTCCCATTCCTTTCTTTCAATTCTTTATTTTCTTGCCCAATCATCTCCTACAACCTGAATTTAAATGCAGTTACAAATATTTTGACAATGAAGTCTATGTCCCCTCTGCATACCAACTAATCATTATATTTACCCACATTGACCCAAACCCTTTTATTCCTGTGGTTCAAACCAGTTTTCTTTTGACATCTGTAGTCACCACCCTACTGTAATCCAATAGCAAATGATAAAGTGCCTGTCCTCTTGGTCAAAATGTAAATGAGGGATAAGTAAGTAGAGAAAGCAATTTTTATCAAGTTTCTTTTTGGAGATTCAGGTATTCATTCATTTCATTGAACAACCAAGGACAGAGCTATGTAACTCAAGTAGGTATAAGGATCCCCTTCAGTAGTATGAGTTTAAGAAATGCCTATTATAATAATGTCACCAATATAATTGTTTATTTTGCAAAATTTGTCTTGGAATAGAAACATCTTTAGTATAAGGACGAGTCTTTATTTTCTCAATTGTAATATGATTAATGTGTTGATGAGACAGCAGTTTTATAATCCAGGTGGTCAGATATCCATTATTTAATTTCTGAAAGGATATGAAATAGCAAAGGCAGAGCATTCTTTTTCATCCTGCCATAGTATAATTGCTGAGCCATCAGGCTCCGATCTTTATATCTGTCCTGCCGAACTGAGGAAGAGTGGTTGTCAATGTACTGAAATGGTGGTGCTAAGGTTTTTACGGCAGGAGTAACAAGGATCTCTTCCTTCCTTCTGACTTGGGTAACCAAAAAAAAAAAAAAAAAAAAAATAGTGTTATCTGTTTTAGGTCTTGATCAAACTTAGACTTGTTTCAAAAAATGTGAAAAAAGCATTGACCACAGCTTTATCTCTTCAGTTCTTGTCACTGGATTTTCAGACAATTCCAGATTTTAGAGGTGAGTAGGCAGGTGGAGCAAATATGAGAGCCAGCTCCAAAGACCCTTTCTAAATAGTGCATCAGCTTACTAGTGGGATCATATATGCTAGAGGAAGGAAACTGGCTGAAGGTCACGCTGTTGGTTCTCATTCCCTCGTCATGAGTAAAAATCACACATCTAAACCAATATGGCTTTTCATCTTGGATATTTAGTCTTTAGATTTCTATCAGTGACTGTAACATGCTAACTAAAGTCTACTTTATAGTTAGCAGAAGCATTTGAATTAGTGACTAGGAGCTATCTGGGCACTAATAGAGCAAATAAATATTTCAGAGCAAACTTTTCAGAGATCACATAGAAAAGAAAATATGAGGGGTGGGGCAAGAATCCAGGTCTGACATTTAGGAAAGTAAATACAAGGAGGGAAAAAATATTAGAGTTGGTATTTTGAATGAATGAGCTATTTTAACGAGAGTTGCTAGAATGTGATACTAGATAAACATAGAATTTTCCCCGTTTTCACATATTCAAAGCAGAATATAATGATCTGGGTAGAAGGTTGGAGTAGAAATTATCTAGGCCCCTTCCAGATGTAAATTTCTTGATTTCATGACATTCTTTTATCACCATGCATGCTATTCCTCCTTAATTTGCAATCTCCAATTAGCTTTGCAATTATAGTTTTAGTAAAATGCTTCACAGGTCTTCACTTTTAAATGCCTAATACCACTTTAGTACAGGCAGCAGAGATAAACAGGTACCTTGGTGATGAAGGTACTTGGCCTATGTCAATAATAGAAATATTTCATCTTGCAGAAGATTCAGCACTTATTTTAAAGCATCCTGTTTGCTTTGTGCATGCCTTGTACATTACCATCTAGCACAAGAGTCTCATCTATAACTTGGTAGACATTTATATTCATGTAGTGGCTATATTTTTGAAATACAAAGTATGAGTCTTTATTATCAGTTCTGATTTCCATAAGTCATCTGAGAAAACTAGTCTCATTACTCCATAGTCCTATTGCACAGATAAATCCTGGTTATCTTCCACATTTTTATTGACTTTTTTTTTTTTTAGGAGGTAGAGTGTCTATATAGTTCGAAAGGATTTGCAGCAACTCACCTCATATACAACAGCACATTGTTGGACTCATCTTCTAATTAAAGCAGGGAAATAAATAGCCAGTTTCCCTATAACTATGTCACTTGGAGTTCACAATTTAGGGCAGTGCATGCATTCACTCTTTCATCTCTTCAAATACCAAATGTACTTAAACCAGAGGAGGTTTTGAATCCATTTGTATTATCATTCATTCAATATCTACCAATTTGTACTAGGTCCTTCTATTTCCTCTGGAGATTTAAATCTTTACAATTGTAATATGTATTTTTTATAATTATTAAGTTATAGAGAATTATACTCTACAAATATGGATTACTTTAAGGATATGGTAAGATCACTCTCTTTCACCATCTTAAAAATCAATGGCAAAAGTGATGGCATCGCTGAAACAGCTGGTTCTCAAATGTTGGTGCGCAGAATGATCTGCTGCATCCTTGCTTTAAATACAGACATCTGAGAACCACTTCTACCTCATTCTGCTTCGGTGATTCAAATGTGGTGAATCAAGGACCACATTTTGAAAAATAATGTCTAGTTAACAGTGAATGTAATAATAAATTTGAAAAAAATGAACATATGAGATGTCCTCAGCCTGTAGGTAAAGGTAGATAATTCAAGACAGAATTTTTCGAGTGTTAGATGTGAGAAATGAATGGAAATGAGTTGGGGAGGGAACAAAGTGGAGACAAGTGTCAATGATGAAATGACAGCACATAGCAGCTATCATTTATTGAACTGTAATTATGTACTAGGCACTATGAGATCTACCTTCACATATGGATATGTAATTCTTACAATCCTCCGAGGTATCCCAAAATGAAGGACTGAGTGAAATTAGTTAGCAGTCGCAACCAACAGAGTAAATGTAGATTAAGAACTTTGAAAGAGGAAAAGAAAAAAAGTGAATCAGAGGCAAAGAGATTAATAATCTCTATCTATAACTATGCCAATACCCAAGTACTCATTTTCAGAAGTCTGAACATGAATCATGTAAATACAGTATTCATGTGCATGCTGCATTTTCAAGTTTAGAATTAAGCCAAGCATTAACCACGGGGGAGAAATTGTCAAAAAATAAATACAAAAAAACCAAGATGAGCAGGGTAAACTGGTTCTCCAAATATAGACTCTTAGACGTGAAAGGAGGAGTAGCATTTACCCAGCCAAGTTTCACTTTGGAGGAGAACTCCCAGTACAGAGTAACCACCATGGCAGCTTTGGCATTACTGTTTATTGTAGCCCGCAAAGGGGAGGGTGGAGCGCTTTTTCTGACAATGAAAACACTTCACAGAGTTTGGTGAGAACAACATGAGCTCACTCCCTAAAAGATCTCAAAATTCAGCAGAATTATGTCATGAAAAACATATTACTAACTCTAGTATTTATTTTAAAACTGAAGTTACATATAACAACACTTTTATTTATTTAATTAATTAATTTATTTTTTTTACAACATCCTTTTATAAAGGTGAACTATGTGACTTCTATAATTAATAAGTAGACTGAAGATAGAATCAAAGGGCACAATGTTTCAGTTATGCAAGATGAATACATCCTAGAGATTTATAGATAGAAGTAAAGCATAGTGTCTATAGTTAACACTGTATTGTATACTTAAACATTTTCTACAGGGATAAATGTTACATTAAGTACTCTTATCATACACATAATAGTAATAATAATAATAAAATAAGGAGAGCAGGAGGAAACTTTTGGAGGTGAAAATATATTTGTGGCATAGATAGCGATGATGGTTTCATGGATGTATACTTATCACCAAACTCATCAAGTTATTATACATTAAATATGTAAAATAAAAAAAAATCAGCTGATGTGGGAGGGAGGGTGTGACTTACAATCTGCAAAATATTCTGAAAAATCCGTGGATTCCTAGCTCTGGAGAAGTGATAAGGCCTATACCCTAAACTTCAGTCCTAGCTGTACCACTGACTGGGTCAGGCTTGTCTGATTCTACAGCTTCCCCATCTGTCAGTGTAATGAGAGGCTAGACTTGCTTCATCTATAAGGTTCCATGTAACCCCAGGACTTGATGCCTATGATTAATTAATTCATTTGTTCACTTTGCGTGTTGTTTTCAAAAAGTGTTAGGTTGTGAGCTATCGTGATCTACCTTCCTGAAGAATAATAGCAAAGCCTTAATGCTAGTTTTTAAGTACTGGTCAGCAGAGAGCCTATAGCTGCTGTGATGACCCCATTCTCTAGAACAAATGGACAGAGGGAGGCAGGAGGCTACTTTAATAATCCAGGCTTTGACCTGGCTGATTCAGCAGAGGTTGTAAGAAGTAATTAGATCTATTTTGAAACTATGACCTATGGAATGAATGCGGGTTGTTAGAAGAAAGAGAAGTGAAAATCTTCTGTAGTTTTTTATCTTAACAAGTGGGAGGACAGAGTTGACGTTTATTAGTGGAGAACCCCACTATGTGGGGAGCCGGATTGGGATAAAAACAGTTTAGTTCTGCCCATATGAAATTGAAATGCCTGCTAAACATCCAGATTGCAATGTCGAGTAAGTAACTGAATGTCTAAATCTGGAGTTCAAGGGAGATGTTTGTGTAGATGATCATCTCCACATGAAGGCTGGATACCATCTTCTAGGGAGAGAGAATCACTAGAGGGGGAGGTCCAGGAATCATGTTTTGTATCACTTCAATGCTCAGTGGTTGGGGAGATGAGGAATAAGCAGAAAATAGTGTGAGAAGAATGACCAGTGAAAATATGGAAGCCAAGGGAAGAAATAGCTTCAAAGGGCAGACAGAGACTGCCTTAGGCAGGTCAAGTGCTCTTACTACGGTACAAGCTGAAAGAAACTTCACAAGGGGAAAAAACCTTATCTAACTCATCTTCTGGTTTATCCTTCGTACCCTGGGTCAACAAGCATAGGACAAAAGGAAGACTGCTAAATTTGATGTATTCAGATGAAAACATATCCATTCGCATAAAAAAAAAAAAAGACCTCCTCCCTCTACATTTGGTCTGCGAGGTTACCATGTAGTAACTTCTTCCAAGAAGAAATTATGTATTTCTGTATTTTCAGTATTTTGATGGACTTGATGTAGCTATCCGAAGAGCCTACTTTCCAACTGGAAGAAGTCATTGTAGAAGGATTTATTTTAATCTTTAAGAAAAAAAATTTCCTTCTTGTTCTTATTCATCATTACAACTCTTTCCTTGTGAATAGGGTACATGAAATGAGTGCATGAGCTCTAATAGTCTCTACCAATTAAAGGATACATGCTAGGCTTGGTTTCACATGGATCTGTGGCATGTACACAGCTCTCTGGGCACCTTGTGCAGCCAGCACATGGTGACACTGAGATCTGTCATTTAAAACACCTATTTTATTTGTCACCTTCCTTTCAGCTCTGACTGGCCCTATCAGGTGTTTGCCAGGTGGTCTATGAGGTCACATGTATTTCTGCACTTCCCCCACTGTGGGCAGGACACGGCTCTGACAGCAATCCAGAAAATCTGGGTTATAGGTCTGGTCTCCTCACTTGCCTGTTTGCTTTGTAGGGGGTCAAACCAAATTCTTCCCATATAAGTCATTGTCTCTTTTTTTTTGTTTTGTTTTTGTTTTTGTTTTTTTTTTATTGGTGTTCAATTTACTAACATACAGAATAACACCCAGTGCCCGTCACCCATTCACTCCCACCCCCCGCCCTTCTCCCCTTCCACCACCCCTAGTTCGTTTCCCAGAGTTAGCAGTCTTTACGTTCTGTCTCCCTTTCTGATATTTCCCACACATTTCTTCTCCCTTCCCTTAAGTCATTGTCTCTTGCCTCTCCTCTCTTTGATCCTTTTTGCCCGTGGATTTCCAAATCGCATTCAGGAGCGTGATATTTTCTCATGTTCTTGGAGAGAATGCTTCTTCCTGGTAGATTTTAGGAGAAGAGGCGCCTTGACTGGCCTGTGATTTTTGGTGTAATCATTTTACTACTTTATCATTAGACTTTGATTCTCTACAATGCAGATAATGCAGCTAGTTTTGCTAATTATCTGAGTTGTCAAGTCATTGGATTTTTAAAATTTTGGGTTCTCAGTTATGTAGATTGTGTTTGTGTAGGTGCAAACCATGGAAGTAACTTGGTAAAATGTGCTTCCCGCTATGTTAAGTTGTGTACTGTTTACCTGACATTACCCAGAAACATCTGCTTAGCATAACATAAATTAGCCTTTTGTTCTGTTTCCACAGTCACCTTAAATGCCATATAATGACAATGCATTGAATGTTTCCTTTTCCCTTTATCAAATTAAGGGTTCATTTTTTTAAAAATACAACAAAATAATTTTTTGTCTTCCTTTCCTGAATTTTTCACAACATGAATTCTACAACATGAAACGTGAATTACTGGGAACAACAACAACAAAAAAAAAAAAAAAGAAAAAAAGAAAAATATACCACCAAAGAATTTACTATAAATGTTTTTATTTTTTTCTGTTCTTTATATAGTGTTATTATTAAAAGAGTATGGATTATTTCCTAGTAATATTTCTAGCTTAATGAGGGATCCTGGGAATATCAGTTCTAGGTAAAGACAATAAGCATATAAAATGAGATACATGTGAATTTTCCCTGGAATACAAATAAAATAGGTGATGGGAACTAAGGAGGGCACTTGCTGTGATGAGCACCAGTGTTGTATAGAAGTGATGAATCACTGAATTGTACACTTGAAACTAATATCACACTGTATGTAAACTAACTGAAATTTAAATAAAAACTACAAGCAAAACAAGACGACACAAAACCAACCAAACAGAAAACAAATACAAAATCCAGTCAGTCTGGAAGGCAAAGAGAGACACAGAAAGATGTTTATAAAGGAAGCCATTAATACCCTGCATTGTTGGGGTGCTTAAGACCTATTAGGTTGTAGGATTATATCATGGGTCAATCAGAGTGAATTTGATTTCTCTGTAGGTGATATGTATGCTCTGAATATAATTCTTGCCACACTCCAACTTTTTTTTAAAAAAATAAACTTTTTACTTGGAATAGTTTTAGGTGTACAGAAAAGTTGCATAGATAGAACAGAGGGCTCCTGTGCACCCTTTACTCAGTTCCCCCAGATGCTAACATCTTACAAAACTATGGTACATTTGTGATGATTAAGAACTTAACCTTATTGTTTTACTATTAACTACAGTCTTTATTTGGAGTTTACCAGGTTTTTCAGTAGTGTTCTTTTCCCTTTCAAGGATCCAATCCAAGATACCAAATTGGGCCTAAAGTTCCAACTGTTGAGAAAAATTAGGACCAGAGTTAGAGCTATAATGGGATAGTGACTGAGATTTGGAATGAGGAAGAGTAAATAGAAATAGCAGAGTTGTAAGCCTTGGAGAAACCTTGACTTCAAGGATGTAACCATCATTATGTTTTATTTCAAGCCATTTATATTTGTGATGTTGCTGTCAGGTCAGCTGGTATTTTCCTTTATTATCAGAATATAAAAGGTTCTTTTAAGTCAAAATATTGAAAAATCTGTCTACCATGAAACATTCCTCTAGTTAAGTGAAGGACAGTATCTCAGAGGTGTAGTAGTATCATCTATAGGAACATGTGTATATAATATCCTAAGATACAGTTATCTTCATACATAGATAGTACCTTGTGTATTTCATCTCCTTCCAACTTATCCATTCTCCCTTGACCTGTCGTTACAATAAGCATCACAGTGTTTGTTTCTTTGATTCATTCATTCACCCCCAACCCAAGGATATTGGGAACCTCTCCGTGCTAAGCACTGGGCTGAACTATTTGATCCAGAGTCTTTTAAATGAACCAAGGTAAGATAGTCAGGCTTTATTGCACAGTGGGCAGGTGCTAAAAAATGTATTCCTGAAGAACTGTAGAAGGAAGCATGGATGCCATGATAAGGCAGAGGAAACTCATGCAGATGACATGGAAGCATGAAGTAGCATCATCTTTTGAGTGTTCATGTCCTGACTGGAAGCAGGAGCTGGGACTTGGTATATGGGAGAGGGTTCAAAATGATGAAGGCATTGTATGTCACCTGAAGGGTCTGAATTAATCATGAAGAGGTTGGGAAACCAATGCTCTGATTTTGCTTTGGAAATGTCAATCTAGAGAATAGATTGCTAGAGGAAAGAATTTGAGGCAGGGGAGCCAGGGGGAGTTTTGGGGAAAGATGGTTTACACAAGAAACCATAAAAACCTTTTTCCTATTCTCTACCTAACACCAATATCATCATTTTAAGGGCACATTGAAATGCTACTTCCTCTGAAAAGCCTTTTTTTCTTTCCCCTACTCTTCAGACATACCTCCCATAGGTCTTCATTCACAACTCCATTGTCATAGTCATCCTGGAGTGTTACAAATATTGTCTTATAAAAAAACAAAACAAAAACCCAAATATTGTTTTCTGTGTCTGTCTTCCTATTACAGTGAGCTTCTCTGGTTCTGGGACTATGTCTTATTCGTCTTAGCATCTTCAGCATTTAGGATGGTGCCTGGTACAAGGTGTCTTCTTATATATATTTGATGGGTTTAGAGACAGAATGAATATTTGCCAGCTGTGGAGAGAATGCATGGGAAAGTTGGCCTTTCCTCCAAAACTGAACACTCACTATCACCCAAATTAATTTTTGCAAAATTCCATGCACAAATATTTAATCAGTTCAATTGAGGAAACAAGGAAATGAGACTCAATTAAAGAAGAAATTGTAAGTCTTTAAGCAATCTCCAGATTAGAATTGCTTGGTCATGAGTGAGATAATCAAAATTTGTGACTTAGCAAGTAAGAGAGATGTTTATGGATGCAAACTTGTTGCAGAATACATTATAAAAATGATGTGTGATTTACATCAACCATATTCTGTGGACAGAAATTTCTTTAGTTCTGAGGGTTATCAATGGGAGTAAGCAAAATATCTGTATTCTGGGAAAAGAACTTTAGTTAGCCTTTTTGGACCCCTGTTGCAAGTTTATAAACAGTCACTGGAACCAGGGGTCACAAAAGCAAATGTTATTAGGAGCCAGGAAAGTAGCAGAAATGAACAAAGGTGACTGGTGTACTGAACTAGGATGTTGGAAAGTCTTATGAAATAGAATCATTCCTGATCAATCTCAAGATGACAGCCCTTACTCCAATCAACAGATTGTAACATGCAGGAGTTGGGGTCAGTTTGCTATAACTTTTATTTTTTCATTAGAAGCCAAATATCTAAATTTTTAAAAGAAGCTGTATTTTTGTATTGACAATAAATAATTTTTAAAAACCCACAGTGGATACTGTATGGGTAAAACCACTTCCAGGAATGATAGACTGGGTTGTTTTAGATCTGCTTTCCCACCAAGAGCAGCTAGAGAAGCTGGACTAAGTAATACAAAAATAAAAAAATCTAAAATAATTGCAGAACCAGCAAGGAATGAAGAATTGTGAGGTCAAGATCTGACAAAGGATGAGAGTCGTTAGGGGTGAGCCTGATATTTGGATATACTTTTCCCTAAAGTGATTACTAATTCTGAAATCTGTGGCTGAGAGGATGCAATCTGACAAAGCTTTGGGCAGATTCATGGAGGTGGGAGACCAAAAATTGGAGATCATAGTTTGCCAAGGAGGGGGGATCTTGGTAAATACTTCAAGCAGTCAATTTGGATCGAGAAAGCCTATCTCCAGAAATGACAGTGAGCTGGAAATAGATCAATTCTTGGAGGAACGGGAGCCCAACATCAGATGACCTCCATTTGGCAACTGGGCTAGGGTGTGTAGGGGTTCCTAGTGCCGCTAACCTAGCTGCCTGGTAAAAGCATATGCACATTCTCTCTGGAGGAAAATAGCATTATTTAGGGTCTCTTGATAAATTTCACATACAGTGCCTTGTAACCAGAAACAAGGAGACAAGATGTCATCAAAATCCAGAAGAAAAGTAGCCTAGAGAAACAGACTCACAGGTGTTCTAGATAATAGAGTTTTCATACAAAGACTTTAAAACAACCAACACTCATATTTTAAGAAGGTAAAAGACAAGATGAAAAATATCTACAGAGGACTGGAAACAATAATAATCAACCACAAGAAATTTACAGAATTAAAACTGAGCCATAAAAACATATATAGGAAATCAGACTTTAACTACTGCTCTGCACATTCTGAGTGTAGCTATAGCATAATGGTCTACTAAAAATTGTCCTGGTTTATGGTATATAGCATAAAGCATTTGGCAAAAGTAATGAAATCTTTCTTTATGGACCAGAAAGGATAGCAAAGATTATAGATCAAAAAAGATGAGGGAAATGATGCAATTTTTAAAAAAAAGATTTTATTTATTTATTCATGAAAGACAGAGAGAGAGAAAGGCAGAGACATAAGCAGAGGGAGAAGCAGACTCCAGGCAAGGAGCCCGATGTGGGACTCAATCCTGAGACCGCGGGATCATGCCCTGAGCCAGGGGCAGGTGCTCAACGGCTGAGCCACCCAGGCATCCTGGAAATGATGCAATTAGCGTCAATAAAATGAGTTTAGACTTTCAGTAACTCTAACAAATATGAATTAACTTATAAAATCTCCAATCTAAAATCAGACTTGAAATGTTTTAACAAGGAAATGCTGAGGGATAGTACAGTAGGTACTAATATAATAATCTATGGGATCAGATAGATCTAGGTTTGACACCTGGGTCTATTTCTTATTGGATAGGGAAGAGGATGACCTTGGACCAAGTACTAAGCTCTCTGAATGTTATAGTTCTCATTTCTAAAATATGGGTAATCAATTTGTTGAAGTTTTCAAGAAACTTAGAAAATGCGTATGTAATACCCAAGCACAGTAGGCACATAGAGTAAACATGATAGTTCACTCAGATTTGTTGGCACAGGTAAGGACCTGGTCTTCTTTCCTCTCTTTATGACCTAGAGCTCTTTCCAACCTGTTGCCTCTCATCACATGCATTTCCTCCTTGTCTCCTTTTACTAATTGCTTTTATTCATTTTAAAAGAGAAATGGAAAATTCATCTCGTGATTAATTAGCACATCTATCTCATGGAGTTAATTAGCATCTTCTGAGATTAATATAGTTTAATATATTATCTGGAATATATTTTAATCTATACCTGGAAGAAAGTATATTTTGAAACATCATTGATTTACATTTATTCTGAGAGTACCAAAAAATGACCTTTTTACTTTTCTCACACTGTATCAAAAATATCAGTATGGATTGTCTGTTCAAACTAAAAATTCTATTAGGTTTTTTTTTTTTTTTTTTTTTTTTTTTACTTCCTTGCCCGGGAGAGAGATTTACAGCTTTATATTTGTGTGCTTGATAGCCTCTTTTGTGATAAGCAAGACAGCTTAGCAGAGTCCTGAGTCATCAGCAAGACCCCAACTGCTTCAGTCATTGCACAGAACGCTGGCAGAAGAAACATTTTTGAATTCATTATCTGGAACCTTTATTTTTTGGCCATCTTTCCTTTCTTCATTTTTTTTTTAATTTAATTTTTTAAATTTCTTAAATTTATTTAAATTCAATTTGCCAACATATAGTGTAACACCCAGTGCTCATCATCTCATCAAGTGCCCTCCTTAGTGCCTGTCATCCAGTCACCCCATCCCCCATCCACCTCCCCTTATGCAACCCCTTGTTTCCCAGAGTTAGGAGTCTCTCATGGTTTGTCTTCCTCTCTAATTTTTCCCCACTCAGTTTACCTCCTTTCACTTTTAGTCCCTTTCACTATTTATTATATTCCACATATGAGTCCTTTCTTCCACACCTTCTTTTCGTGTAA
The DNA here is from genome assembly GCF_053574225.1 of Canis aureus. Lineage (NCBI taxonomy): Eukaryota > Metazoa > Chordata > Mammalia > Carnivora > Canidae > Canis > Canis aureus. The sequence continues at coordinate 8,312,081 of NC_135647.1, forward strand.
ATGTCTACCATATTGCCATATTGAAAGACAAAGGTCATGAGATATTTAAATTTAAAAATACAATGTCTATATTCCAAATTATTTTGAAATATCCCTCATAGAAGAAATGCTATTTGTGTATCACTTGCCAAGAGATTTTTCACTAAACTAAAAAACATACAAGAGAACAATTTTTATATCAAAAATATATGAGCACTTTCTATTTTTACCCTATGTACTTCAAATATTAGTACTTAGGATAATTTTTATATGTTTGCTCCCTTTTATATGAAAAGAAACTGAACCTTCATTCTTTACTTAAAACTATTTAGACATTTTATACCAGATCTCTATGTATTTTCTGCCTCAATTTTAATATCTCATTATTATAAGGATGGTTTTCCTCCAGGTGAACAACAGAAAAATGGTAACATTTTTAAGAATGGAGTTTGATTTTTTTTTTCTGCACTGAGATAGTAGTTTGTTTTATAACATTTTTCCTAAATGTCAGGGCAAAAGCTGTTGAACTGGATAGGCCTACAAATTTTTTTTTATCGACTTAAGCAAACAAAATATATTTTATAGTTTTATGTATCAGAAGAAAAAGTGTTCTCTTTACCACCGCTTGCTACTTCCTTATTGGAAAGAAATTTTAACTCAACAACTTTGCATGTACCAAATATTAAAACCAGATGTGGGAGGGTGCCTGGGTGGCTCAGTTGGTTAAGTACCTGACTCTTGATCTCAGCCCCGGTCATGATCATAGGGTCCTGGGATGGAGCCCTGTGTCTGGCTCCCTGCTCAACGGGGAGTCTGCTTCTCCCTCTGCCTCTTCCCCTCCCCTTGCTCGCATTCTCTCTCTCTCTCTCTCTCACAAATAAATAAAAACCTTTAAAAATAAATAAATAAAACCAGGCACTGCAGATATCAGCATGAATTGGTCCTGCACTCATGGGATTCATGGCTGCAGGTGCATTGAATGCTTCCAGTGTCCTGAGAGTTTTGAAGGAGACATTTTCAAAGGTTAGGGTTTTCTTTTTCTTTTTCTTCTCCTTTTTCTCTTCCTCCCCCTTCTCTTTTTCCTCCTCCTTCTCCTCCCTGTTTATTCTTCATAAACTTTAATGTTTAGAGCACTTTTAGATTTACAGAGACATTGGGTAAGAGAATACAGAAAATTCCATAAACCCCATGCACTGTTTCCCCTGGTGGTAGTATCTTACTTTCATATGATATATATATATATATATAAAATTATAATTAATGAACCAACCCTGATAATTATTATTAACAAAAGTCTACACTTTATTCACATTTCCTTAGTTTTCAGGTAATACTCTTTTTCTGTTCCAGGATCCCACTCAGAATACCACATTACCTTTAGTTGCCATGTCTCTTGCCTGGGATGATTTCTCAGATACTTCTTGTGTTCAATGTTCTTTGATAGCTTTGAGGAGTTGTGTGTTTGTGCTTGGGAAAAAAATAACTAAACTAAAATACTTAATCATGCTGAGAATCATACCCCATGATTATTTGTCTAGTAAAGGCAGGAATCCGATTCAACTAGATGGTCCTCTCTTGGGAGCTGCGAAGAGTTAGTTCATTAGGGCTCGGGCACATTTCAACAGTGCCCCTCCTGGGACACCTCCTGGCGGTGACAGTGGCTGTACTTTCACACTTTCTTTGACTCTGGGCAGTAATGTTTGGCCTCTCAAAACCTTTTCCAGTCTTCCTCGGTCTCTCTAGATTCCAAATATTTCTTTTAATTAGCAATGACATCCAATTTTTCATCAGCAGAAATCCTGTACCTCCTTTTTAAAGGCAGAAAGAGCAGAGTATTCAAAACCCACAATTGTTGGAATCTGCATCCTGGACAGGAGAGGGGGTGTTCATATTTCATCCTTTCAGAATGCCTAACAATTTCTAATAAAAAAAAGAAAAGACAAAACAGTTGAGACTGAATGTTCATACTCTGCCAAACATAATCCCAATAGTAAGTAGAGTTAGCATTGTTAACAGAGGGGTGTGCAAGATGCTGGAGGAGTAGAGAGAAGGGAGACACTAAATCTATTGCTTAGGAAAAAGAAGAAGGGGAAGAAAGGGATCAGCAGAGACTGTAAGGCTTCTCACAGGTGATATCTGAACCAAGTCTTCAAAAACATGTGGTGGATAATGCCAGCATCCCAGGTAGAGGAAATAGCCTGAATGGGAGTATGGAATGATGTGGTATGTTTAAGGACCTGCCAACAATTGTAAAGTGGTACAAGGCAGAGGGAGTATCAGAGAGCAGTAGGAGATGAGATTGGAGAGGTAAGCAGAGATTGGTCAGATTGGAAAGGGTGTCTTGGGCCACTCTGAGATCTAAGAACGCTATGATATTAGCTCACCTAAGTGGCAGAGCAGTGAGGTTTAAGATTTAGATTGGAAAGGGTTAGGATAAGAAGGTCAGGAGTTAGTGCACTCAGGCAAAAGATCTGTCCATTTGGTAAAATGGTAAAAGAGCACATTTAAGTCTTGACTTAAAAAGTTCTTAGCTTGCTGAGACTGGGTTGACTAGACGTTGGCAATGCCAGAATTAAAACTAGGTTTATGAGACACTGAAACTTTGGCTGCCTGGAGAGATGCTCCTTGGTCAAAGAGAAGTCCAGGAGGCTATTTGCCCTCTAGTGGCAACCACAAAGCATTTTCTACTTTGCTAGCAATGGGACTAGAATCTACAGTACAGAACAGATCCACTTGGGAAGCTAGCACTTGTTATACTTCGGAAAGCTATTTGAATTAGTTCCTAGACTTGAATATCTAGCTTAATACATAAACCTAATATGAGGTTATAGATATATAATAATAAAAATGTATCATACATACTGCTGTGTTATATTACTCATTGAAATTATTTTCAGAGTTTTTCAGTATTATACTTAATAGGTAAGAATGTAGCTAGTATCAAAAATGTTATCTTTAAAAATTTTTAGTGCGATTTATTTATTTTTAATGAACAGCATAAGATATTTGGAGGTAGATAAATTTCCCTGCATATCCAAGCATAAATTTCCCAGCATATCTATTTTAGATCTTCTAATTTGTTCACTTTGATTTTATACTTGCCAGCTAGAGAACTTTGGCCACACAATTTAGCATTATAGAATTTCCAGTTCATTTTGTTTATTTTTTCCACATAAATTGTTTACATCCATTTGAGAAAACTTTGGTATTACTTTTGTTTAATATCAGTTTTTAATCTTTAAAATGTTCAGTCTGAGAAGTAATGCTTTCCCCTGCCTTTGCTAAAGGCACTTTGCAGAAACATCTCATTATTTATTTATAAGGGTAAGTCTCCAGAAAAAGGTAACATTATCACTGGCCTACTCTTGCTTCCACACACATGAATACATTCATAATTGATGAGATGGTCTATACTAGTATTGCAACTAGAACAAACCTAAGGTCAGATCTCTGGGAGAGCAAAGCATGTCATTATTTTTGGTAAGAAATACATAAGGGACAAACATTTAAAATTATCTGAAAGGAGATGTACTGGTAGGGGGAAAAGAACCGGTGTGGGAAAGTGAAAGGAAGCACACAAGTCTAGAAGAATATTTTGAATCGTGTCTTGCAAATAAAGTGATTTTGGTTTTCACAGTGGTCTCCCTTATTAGGGCAGGTTAATGATTGACCACTATGTTAGCCAGTCTCTCTCTTTTTCTTTCGCCTTTTCCCTTTCCTTTCTTTCTTCCTTCCTTCCTTCCTTTCTTCTTATCCTTCCTTCCTTTTTTTTTTTTTTTTTTTTCCTGGCAGTTATTCCCTCAAAGAAACTGAAATTCTTTGAGAAACAATAGGTTTAAACTGCTGCCACAAGTTCTGGCCAGATGAACATCAAAGAGACAGGTGAGATTTCCCCTGGAGTGCTTCTGCCTAGGCTTCTTTCTCTTGGAGCTGAAATGATCTTATGAGGGGGTTCTCCAACATACAATGGGTTACTAGTGATGAGAATGTAGAGTCACTGACATAGATATTCACTTGTGTGGCTAACGGGCTGAGATGGGGGTGGTGGAGAGCAGGCATAAAATATATGCAGGGCATAATACCAATTTTTTTTTTAAAAAAGAAAACCGATGTGTGTGTGTGTGTGTGTGTGTGTTTATGCATAAAAAACTAACTGGATTTGCTCTAAATGTTAATAGGGATTGTCTCAGGCTGATGCGGCACTGGATAGTCTTAGTCCCCCTTGCTACCTTTTCTAGTTATCTGTATTTTAAAAAGAATACAAAAGTTTTCTTAAAACAGAAAAGATAGTTACATTGTAGGTATAAAGCATTTGTAAGTACTCAGAGTTATGTACTCATATTTATGGCTTATTTGGGTTTTAAACACTACTTAAAATCCTTAGGTACTAGAAAAAGATAAAGGTGAATACTATTATGATTTTAGAGTGGCATAGGCTTTTTTTATGTGTTAAAGCAACAAACAAAAACCATAAAAGAGGGGATCCCTGGGTGGCTTGGTGGTTTAGTGCCTGCCTTCGGCCCAGGGCGTGATCCTGGAGTCCCAGGATCGAGTCCCAGGATCGAGTCCCGGGATCGAGTCCCACATTGGGCTCCCTGCATGGAGCCTGCTTCTCCCTCTGCCTGTGTCTCTGCCTCTTTCTGTCTCTTTGTCTCTCTCATGAATAAATAAATAAAATCTTAAAAAAACCCATAAAAGATTGATATTATCACATGATTTTTAAAGCCTCTGTAGATTTTTAAGTGAAAATAGTGTTTAAATAAGGATTAAAGACACATATCAAACATATATATTAGTATATATATGTATATATATAGTTAAATGGTATACCATATTATTTAAAATATATATTTATACAAATACATATCATTCTTTACTTATCAAATGAACAAGAATTCATAAAAAAAAGAAAGATTGTTTCTAGTACAGGCAAGGTTTCAGAGAAATGGGTACTTATGTACTATGCAAATGAGAAAATAAATTGGTACAGGATGATTTGTCAGTATCAAAAAACTTAAAAATATTTACAGCTTTCAACCTAGCAATCTCATGCCTATGAATTTATCTTGAGGAAATTAACATATACTCTTTAAAGACCTAGTGACTTCACTTGGAGGAATTTACTCCACAAACTCATACGGGGGTGCCTGGGTGGCTGTGTCAGTTAATGGTCTAACTCTTAATTTCAGCATGGGTCATGGTCTGGGAGTCATGAAATCGAGCCCCAGTTTTGGCCCCGTGGTGGGCATGGAGCCTCCTTGGGATTTTCTCTCTCTCTCTCTCCCTCTGTCTCTCCCTCTCTATCTTGGTAAAACAAAACAAAACAAAAGCAAATAAACTCCCACATGTGTAAAATGAAACAGATACAGGGTTTTTATGTAGCTTTGTAATAAAAGATTGGAAGTAACCTAGCTCACCATCAATAACAGTAACATAAATTATGGGTACTTCCAGACAACAGAATATTATGGAGGAAGAACAAAATGAAAAAGAATATATTTGATATAGAAGGAACCCCCTTCACGAGTACTTTTAAATTAAAAAGATACGGAACAGTGAAAAAAAAAAAAGAATATATTTGCATTTGCTTGTTTACTCATAAAAATACTCTGGAAGGATATCTCAAAAATTAAGAATAGTGACTCTCATGGGGTGTAATTGTGCAATTAGGCAAATGTAGAAAGAGAATGAGAGGGGAAAATATTCTCTATATTTTGGTTTTTGAAGAATTTTGTAAAGTACTCACAAAATGGAACTGTAAGATCATGTAGAAAAACCAAGTACCTGTTAAGTGTCCAAACTGAATAAATAGAATGCCTGAAATTAACTGTGCTTATCTGTTCCTCTTTGAGAGCAGAGAAAATGCTTTTCCTTCTTGGAATCCTCAAGCCTGAAAAAGTACCTGACACATAGTAGGTACTCAATTAATTTTAGAAGAATAAATGAATCTGTGAAGGTTTAAAGGTTGTTAGTAATCAAGGAAAAAGCCACAAGAATATCTCACTTTCATGATTTTTTTTTTTTTGGCAAAAACTAATTTTTGAGAGAAGACCAAAAAGTTCCAAGAGTCCAAGTAGCGATTTTAAGTACTTCTTTCATCAACTCTAATCCTAAAGAGCCTGTTGATGCAGATTATTAAGGCAAAAGGAAAATCAAATAAAATGGCTGCAAGGCAATGCACTGCCACACTGTGGTACCATATAGGTTCATAAACCGGATCTATCGTTTCTATCCAATAATATGCCAAATCACTTTTCCTTTTCTTGCAAATGAGAGGTATCAGGATATGCTCACAACTAAGTCATGACAGTTAATGAGGGGTAGAAGACATTGAACTTAGGGAATATGCTATAAAACATCAAAACCCACCACAAAACACACTAAGTATCAAAAATGATCTAGTGCCAGTGTAATAGTTAACACTTGGGGAAATATTCAGGGACAGAAATGAAGTCTATGAAATGAGCTGGTGACTATATATCTGATTAGTGATTCTCAACACTGGCTGCACATTATATTCATCTGGGGAGCTTTTAAAAATACTGATGCCAGGGCTCCACTCCCAGAGATTCTGATTAAATTCATGTGGGGTGGGGCCCAGGTGTTCCTTTTTTTTTATTATTATTTTTTAAGCTCCTAGGGGTGATGCTAATATAGAGTCAGAGTTGAAAAACATTATGTTAGAATGGAGAGGGATGGAGGAAATTCTCTTATAGTATAAGGTGACTTAATCAACTGCTTCCAGCCTTTAATTTATGAACAAAGTTTTTCAGATTAAACCTTTCATTTCCTCATCTCCCTAGAACAGACCTTGCCCCCAAACCCATGCTTCAACTGTTAAATTATTTCCTATAGGCCTGTCTCTCTTGCTTTCATTTTTTCCTGCATGGTTCCATTTGCACCACAATACAAATGGTTTTCCTTCTATCAAGGACTTGGCTGTCTACAGAATGTATGCAACCTAAATTCCTCAGCTTGGCTTCACCCCACCCTACCATCACCTAATGAAATCATTTTGTTGCACAGTTTCCTCATCCACACCCAATTGTTGGGATAGATAACTTCTGAGAGCTTTTCAACTCTGAAATTGTAAGTTCCCTGGTTTATTGTCATACTACTCACCCCACTCGTAAATAACAGATCTCATCTTTTATAGTTCCCTAAAGTATTTCTTAACTGAAGTCAAACAAAATCCTCTCCACTGCCTCACTTAATCCATGCTCTTTTCCCTCCAATGATGGTTTTTATGCCATTTGCTCTCCTATAAGCGTTTTCATTCCCCTCCCCCAACATATCCTCAGTTACCTGGCTCAAGTTCACCTTGAGGTTTTGGGACATATTACCGGTTTACCTCCATCATATTCTTGATTTAGGAGTTCCTTGGTACTTTGTAGTATAGACCCTCTTTATTAAAAGTATGGTCCACGAGCCAGCATCACTTGGATGCTTGTTATATACATCCAGTATCCCAGGCCTCCCCACAGTCTGCGTTTCAAGCAGATGGCAGGTGACTCAGTGCACCTGTAACTTTGAGATGCACTGGTCTATAACAGCTTATTAGCGTCTTTTGTTTACTTTTTAAAAAACAATTTATTTGAGAGAGCATGCAGGGAGAGGGGGAGAAAGAGAGGGGGTGATCTAAACTGAAGCAGACTCCCTGTTGGGCATGGAGCTTTATCTCAGGACTTTGAGATCATGACCTGAGCTGAAACCAAGAGTCAGATCTTTAACCAACTGAGACACCCGGGGACCCCACTTTTGTTTTCTAGTTTCTTTCTTTCTTGCATAGGAAGTGCTTTCAGTTCAGGGATCCTAGAACACAGAGAAACAGGGAATGACATGAAATTTCTATTGATGCGCAACAGCAGTAAAATCTCATAGTGTTCCAGCTCTTTGGTGTTTGGGTAGGTTTTTCTCATTCGTCCTTGAGAGTTGCATGTATGGAACTTCTAACTTTAAAAATCTTTAACTAAACCTTCTAGTACTTAATACTCACCTAGCAGTTCACCGTGAGCTGTTTGTTGAACGAAACAGTAATCATCGCGTTTACCAAATGCAACTGGAGGGATAGTGAACCCAAAATTTAATTTTAAAGGTTGATACAGTGGTGGGCTTCTAGCATTTTAGAGGTCTTTTTCTTTTAACGATTCTATTTATTTATTCATGAGAGACAGAGAGAGAGGCACTTTAGAGGCCTTGAGAGAACATCTCCCAGGGTCGACTTCTTTTACAGATGAAGAAACGGGAGGCCCAGAGAGAGAAAGGACTACAGCAGGGAGGGCAGAGTTGACATCCTCTGTCGTACTCGGGCACACTCCCCCAGTTGTCCAGCGTCAGTAACAATGCATCATCAATCTTGGACGCCGCCAAAAACCGGTAAGTAAGCGCCCAAAATAGATGTTTAGGAATTCAAGGGTATTCATTTTACTCCAGCCTTTACCCAGAGATCATTGGCTCTTGCAGTGTAGATGATCCATCACATGGTCTTTACCAGCCACCTGAGAGCCTGCATCTTGGGGATCCAGAAACGGCCGTGACCCCTGGTCTTCGGGAGGTCACCGCGCAGCAGACAGCAAGGTGCAGGGAGGGCAACCAAAACACAAGCCCCGAAACCCTGGCGCCTTTTGGAGTCGTGCACTTGCCTTCCGGACCCTCAAAAGCGCCGTCCAGGAAGGACACAATGGAGTCGCGGGAGCAACGGCAGCCGGCTCCGAGCCTGAGTCGTCGAGACTTTACATTCCGTTCTTCCCTGTGCAATTCTGAGCTTTTTCCAAACCTCCGGGGTCCTCTGTAGTGATGCCAGCGCAGGGCAGGGCACGCGGTTAAGGCCCCAGCGAACTGAGGCATCAACACTTTCAAAGCCCACTTTCTCGACAAGTTTTTATTCGGTTTTCCCTTTTTCGTGGGTGAGTGGAAACGAGTGGAGAGCGGATGCTCCCTCAGCCAGCCAGGCCGAGGCACGCGGGGCGCGGGGAAGGCGAGCCCGGGGCGCTCGGGCCGCTGGGGGGCGGGGCGGGGCGGGGCGGGGCGGGGCGGGGCGCGCAGGCGCAGGAGCAGGCACAGGAGCAGGCGCAGGCGCAGGCGCAGGCGCAGGCACCTCCCGCCCGCCCGCCCAGGCCGCGCATTCCTGCGCCTCCTCCCGCGCGCCGCGCCGCCTCCCCCGACAGCTGATTCATTGGCTCCGCAGCCCAGACTGCCTGGCGCCGGCCGCGTGACGTCACCCATTCACCGAGCCCGCCTCCCCCCTCCGCTGGCGCCGGCCGGGCGGTCGTCTTGACAACGCAGACGCCAGCCGGCACAATGACTTCCAGCTGGAGCAGCCCAGCCAGCCCGCGCGCTCGCAGCTAGCGCGGGGCTGAGGAGCGCGGGGGTGGGTTTCTTCTTTCTTTTCCTTCCCTTTCCTTCTCTTTCCTTCTCTTCTCTTCTCATTTCTTTTCTTTTTTTTCTTTTTTCCTTTCTTTTCTTTTCTTTTTTCTTTTCTTTTCTTTTTTCTTTCTTTTCTTTTTTTTTCTTCCTTTCCTTTCTCTTTTTTTTCTGTCCTTTTCTTTTTTTCTTTTCCTTCTTTTTCCTCTCTTTTCTTTCTTCTCTCTCTCCTTCTCCCTCCCTCCCTCTCTTTCTCTCCCTCCCTCTCTTTTTAGGCTCCTGCGGGTTCCCCCTGCCCGGAAGGGCACTCGCTCTGGTTTTCTAGGGCTCCGGTCCCAGGCTCCTCCGAAGCGCGCTTGCAGGCGCCCTTCGTCAGTCGCGGTCTCCCTGGGCTCTGTGTTTTGCTGGGCAACACCCCATGCTAGGCTCGGCCGACCTACTGGCGGTTGGGTTCAGCCCTTGCAGCGCCAACACCTGCAGAGCTGAGGCTCCTGCCAAAAGGCATAAAGCAAAGGAGGAAAAATTCATCGCCGTAATAACGAAAATGATAAACCTCAGCTGTCTTATAGAAGAATGTCAGAGTAGGTGTCGATTACCTCCCACAATCACAAAACGACTTGCTTTAAAAGAATTCGCTCTATCCCTTATTAAAGCGCGGTGGTTCTCATTTGCTTTTTAAGTCGTACTTTATGACAGAAACTTAAAGTTGGGAATGAGATCGCTCTTCCAAAAAGATAAATCTTCCCAGAAGAGGCGGAAAAGTCTGGGAAATTGTAGTGCTCTAAATTAGCATGGGGAGTATGTGAGGATCCTATTTGGAGTGAGCTAGGGAGAAAGAGCAAGGAGGAGGAGGAAAACGAAGAGATGGAAGGGATTCGTGGTTTTGGAGTAAGGCAAAATCTTTAAACTCTGGAGCTAGGGGGGAAAGAAGACATAACTGTTGACCAGAATTAGGTAGGAGGTGATTTCCTATGCCTCATTTCACTTTTTTGGCCAAACCTCTTGGTTCAAAACAGCTGCAGTTTTGGATCTAAGTCCACAAGTGAGAACTAAGGGCAACCAACCCTCCTACGGAGAGGATAGATCTACATTGTTGAAGCTGCTTATCTGCAGGATGAATGAGCCCAGGAGATGCAGACTCCCTTCCCACCTCATAAAAATACCTCCAGTGAAAACAAGCACTTTGGCCTCTTTCTACTTTCTATTAGTCCAGATTTCACCATGTCTTTCTTTGCCTTGTTGTTTAAGTTTATATATTTCGTCTAGTCCTCAAACAGGTTTTAAACCCTTTGAAGGCAGAGGACTCTTTCTGAAAAATTTTTAAATCTGGCCTGGCTGAGGAAGATGCATAGTGCAGTATCTTTTGATGATGGTGCTAAGGACACAAGGCATTTAGTTGGTCAGGTTGTCATTTATTGGCTCATAATAATCCTTGGATTCCATGTCTTCAACATGCTTCCCAAATAGTTAATTACAAAGAGTTACTAGGCAATGGTTGGTGATTATTAATAAAAGTAACTAATATATTAGAATCCCTGGTCAAGATAGGAAATAATTGTCATATATTCCCCCAGGGTTATAGTTGGTAGTTGTCAACAGTTTGTTAATTTTTTTTTTAAAAACACCCTTGAACCCATTTTGTTACCCATCAAAAATGAGGACTCTGTGAAACATTAATTTTCTAAAATTGCTGCCTATTTAAATGTGATTGTAATTGCTCCTTAGCGTTTTAAAATTATAACATTGGTACCAAATGCTGTAGAATCCAAAGAACAGTCTATCGGGTTTGGCATTTTTGTATAAAATGGTCTATAACATAATGGATAGCTGATTATCCCATCCACATTATTTGGATTCAGCTTAAATGCCAAGGCTTCATCATTAGGGTGGAAAAAACAACCACCCTCAGGAGACTTAAAATATATCACATATTTAGTTATCTCTTCACTTATCCCACTAGACTTACAGGTATGCTGCTCACTTGTAGTTTCAGTAATACCACTAGCTACCAGTGATTCCCAATCCTAAACACACTTTAGAATTACCCCCACGAACTTTGAAAAAATACTGTTGGCTATATTCCTTCCCTAGAAATTCTTATTCACCTGATCTGGGGTGTGGCCTCAAAATCTATGTTTTAAAACAAAAATTTTCCTTTGAGTTGTAAATTCACAGGAAGTTCAGAAGGTAGTGCAGAGAGGTCCTATTTACCCTTCAGGTTGTTTTCACCATTGGTTACATTTTATATATCTATAGTACAATAATAAAAATCAGGAAGCTGATTTTACTTTGTTGTAAAGTATTTGTGTAATTCTGTGTCAGCTCATTACCTGTAGACTTCTGTAACTGCTACCACAATCAAGACAAAACTATTCCAACACAAGTTTCTTCCCTTTTTAGTCACCTCCCTCCCCACACTATCCCTAAACCCTAAACCCACCAATCTCTTCTCCATCTCTATTATTTTGTCATTTTGAGACAGTGTTATGTCATATAAATTGATTCTTACAAGCTTATGACTTGAGGTTTTTTTTTTTTTCTACTCAGCCCAATGCCCTTGAAATCCATTCAAGTTGCTGCATATATTAACAATTTATTCGTTTTTATTACTGAGATGTCTTACATTGTATGGATATACCACAGTTTAATTATCTGCCTATTGTAGGACACTGTGGTTGTTTCCTTTCTGGGGACTGTTACAAGTAAAGCTGCTATGAACATTAATATACATACAGGTTTTTGCTTGTACATACATGTTCATTTCTCTGAAATTAATGCCCAGGAGGGGGACTGCTAGCTCACATGATCATATATGTTTAGTTTTTTTAAGAAACTGCCAAACTATTTTACAGGAATGCTGTACTATTTTCCTTTCCCAACAGCAATGTATGATAGAGCCAGTTTCTCCCATCCTTGTCAGTACTTTTTTTCCAAACAATTCTGATAGGTGTGTAGTGATATCTCACTGTGGTATTATTAATTTGCATCTCCCCAATTATTAGTGATGTTGAATGCCTTTTCATGTCCTTATATGTTATTCACATATCCTCCTTGATGAAGTGTCCTTCGTATCTTTTGCCCATGTTTTACTGTTGTCTTGAGAGTTCAGAAATTCTAGATGTGAGTCCTTTATCAGACATTTGGTTTGCAAGTATTTTGTCTTAGCCTTTTCATCTTCTTAAAGAGATCTTTTGGAGAGCAAAGTTTTTAATTTTGATAAGATCTGATCTTTTGATTTTTCCTTTCTGAATCATGCCTTTAGTTTCCAGCCTAAGAACTTTCCATCAAGTCCTAGGTCCTGAAGATTGTTTCCTATGTTTTCTTCTAAAGGTTTTACATTTTACATGTGAGTCCATGATCCATTTTAACTTAATTTTCATATAATGTGTGAAGTTTAGATTAAGTTTCATTTTTTGCTCCTGAATATCCAGTTTGTTGAAGGAGACTATCCTTCCTCCATTAAACTGCTTTCGCATCTTTGCAAAAATCAGTTGGCAGTATTTATGTGAGGTGTATTCTTGGTTTCTCTGTTTTGTTCTATTGATCAGTATATCCATCTCTCCAGTAATACTACACTGTCTTGACAACTGTAGGTATGCAATAAGCCTTAAAACTAGTAGACTGCTTCCTCTGAGATTATCCCTGCATGTGTGTGTGTGTATGTGTGTATGCAAATATAGAATATATGTCTATATATTCTAGTTCCATTCCCTTTCTATACAAATTTTGGGATGATCTTATGTATATCTGCAATAAACCTTGCCTGGATTTTGATAGGTATTGTGTTTAAACTATATATCAATTTGGGAAGAATTGACATCTTAGTTACTATGTGAGGTCTCCCAATTTATAAACTATATATCAATTTGGGAAGAATTGACATCTTAGTTACTATGCGAGGTCTCCCGATTTATGAGTGCAGTATGCGTCGCCACTTATTCAGATCTTGTTTGATTTCTTTCATTAGCATTTTGTAGTTTTTATCATATAGGCTCTGAACATGTTAATTAGATTTATACCTAAGTGTTTCACCTTGTTGGGCAATTGCAAACCCTATTGTATTTTTAATTTCTGTTTACATGTGCTCACTGTTAGTATGTAGAGATTTACTTGATTTTTGTATGTTGATCTTTTATTCCATGACCTTGCTGTACTTACTTATTTGTTCTGGGAGGTTTTTTGGTAGTTTGTTGATCTGTTTTGGATTCCTTGGGATTTTTTTACATAGAGAATCATGTCATCTGCAAACAGGGGGCTTTAGTTCTTTGGTTTTTTTTTTTCTTTTTCTTGCCTCATTGTATTTGCTAGAACTTCCACTACTATGTTGAGCAGCAATGGTGAAGTGGAACATCCTTGCCTTATTCCTATTCTTAGAAGGAAAGCATTCAGCTCTTCATCATTAAGTATGGTGTTATAGATTTATTTACTTTTTAATTTTTTAAAATCAATTTGAGGAAGTTCTTCTTTATTCCTGTTTTCTGAGAGTCTTTATCATGAATTGATATTGAATTTTGTCAAGAACTTTTTCTGCATCAGTTGATAGGATTATGTAGTTTTTCTTATTTAGCCTATAAATATGGTAGATTATATTGATTGATTTGCAAATGTTGAACCCTCCTTGTATCCCAGAAATAAATACCCACTAGGTCACAGTATAAAATTCTAAGCTGACATAGTGCTAAATTCTGTCTGCTAATATTTTGTCAGGGATTGTTGCATTTATATTCACGAGAGATATTAGACTATAGCTTCCCTTTTTTTCTTTTTCTTTCTTTTTCTTGGTGGGGGGAAGGGAAGGACAGTATTTGTCTGATTTGGATATCAGGATAATACTGACTTTCTAAAATTAATTGGAAAGTATTCTACTTCTTCTAATGTAGGGAAGAAAGTGCATAGTAATTGGTGTTGATTCTTTTTAAATTTATTTTATTTTTTATTTTTTAAAAGATTTTGTTTATTTATTCATGAGAGACACACAGAGAGGCAGAGACAATAGGCAGAGGGAGAAGCAGGCTCCATGCAGGAAGTCCGATGTGGGATTCGATCCCGGAAACTCCAGGATCACACCCTGGGCTGAAGGCAGACGCCCAACTGCTGAGCCACCCAGGCATCCTGTTAATTCTTTTTTTAAGTGTTTGGTAGAATTTTGTGATGAAACAATCTGAGCCTGGAGATTTTTTTCCTAGAACTTTAAAATTACACATCCAATTTCCTTAATAGGTATAGGGTTATTTATAATATCTGTTCTATGTTGTGGGAGTTGGGATTGGGGGTACTTTTTGAGAAAATGGTTCATTTTACCCGAGTTGTCAAATTTGTGTGTGTAGTATTCTCTTATTATTATTTTGATGTCTGCAGGATCTGTAGTGCTATCAGATATTACTGTTTCATTCCTAATATTACTTTTTTTTAATTTTTTTTATTTATTCATGATAGGCACACAGTGAGAGAGAGAGAGGCAGAGACACAGGCAGAGGGAGAAGCAGGCTCCATGCACCGGGAGCCCGACGTGGGATTCGATCCCGGATCTCCAGGATCGCGCCCTGGGCCAAAGGCAGGCGCCAAACCGCTGCGCCACCCAGGGATCCCTCATTCCTAATATTACTAATTCGTGTCCTCTCTTCTGTCTTTGCTAGTCTTGCCATTGATTTGTCAATTTTATTTGTATTTTCCCCAGAGAACTACCTTTTTGTTTTTTACCAATTTTCTCTATTTTCTGTTTTCAGTTGCATGGCTTTCTACTCTTATCATTATTATTTCTTCCTTCTCTTTGCTTTGGGCTTATTTTGCTCCTTCTTTTCTAGGTTCTTGAAATATGATCTTGGATTTTTGAGAATTTTCCTGCCTTCTAATATAAGTTTCCAATACTGTAAGTTTCCCTTTCAGCACTGATTTTGCTGTATCCCATAAGTTTTAGTATGTTGTATTTTCACTTTCACTCAGTTCAATGTGTTTTTCGATTCTCATTGAAACTTCGTCTTTGTCCCTTGAATTATTTAGAAGGGTGTTGTTTAGTTGCCAAGTTTTGGCTTATTTTTCGGTTATCTTTCTGCTAGTGATGTCTAGTTTGACTTCATTATTATCAGAGAATACATTCTGTATGATTTAATTCTTTTAAATTCCTTGAGGTTTGTTTCACAGCGCAGAATTTGACCTAGCCTCATGTATGTTCTATGGTTGTTAGAAAAGAATGCTGCTCTTCTTGGGCAGAGTGTCAGCTTCTGTTGGATGATGATGTTGTTAAGTTCTTTTATACCTTTTCTGATTTTCTTTCTGGTTGTTCAATCAGTGGTTGAGAGGAGTTTTGAAGTTCCAACTATAATTGTCAATATGCTTATTTCTCCTTTCAGTTCTACCAGTTTTTGTTCACATACTTTACAACTCTATTATTTGGTGTATACCATTTAGAATCACTATATCTTCTTGGTAAATCCACCCTTTTATTATTATGTGATGTCCTATCATCCACCCAGGCTGCTCCAGCTATTATTTTTTAAAATACATTTTTCAGCCCTATCCTCTTTCTCCTTTCTTTCCTGGTCTCCAAGGATGTGAATGTTAGGTATCTTATTATTGTACTAACAGTATCTGAGGCTTAGCTCATTTTTAAAGTCTATTTTCCTTTCTATCTTCCACATTGGGTAATTTGTATGATTGTGTTCAAGATCACTGATTCTTTTGTCCTTCCATTCTGCTGTTGAGGTCATCCATTAAGTTTTTTGTTTTGTTTTCTTTTTGTTACTGTATTTCCATTTCTACAATATTCTTTTGGTTCTTTTTTATAGCTTTGTTTTCTTTGTTGAGACTTCCTAATTTTTATTTGTTCCAAGCACATTCATAATTGCTCACTAAAACATTTTTATGATTGCTGCTTCAAAGTCTGTGATCAATAACTTTAACAACTTTGTCATTACAGTGTTGGTGTCTATAAGTTTTCTTTTCTCATTCAAGTTGTGATTTTTCTGATTCTTGTGATGAAGAGTGATTTTCTGTTGAAACTTGGATGTTGGGAGTACTATGCTGGGACTCTGAATCTTACTTAGAACTTCTGTGTTAGAAGGTCTCTAACACAGGTATGACAGAGGAAGTAGGGTTGGGGGGGGGAGGGAGAAAGGTGCTGTCTTGTTGCTGGTAGGGGTTGAAATCCATGCTTGTGTTGACACCTGAAAGGAATGGGCCTTTCACTAAGAGTTATGGCTCCCCACTAGGTCTCTGTTGGGCATGAAGGCTTCATTACTCTTCATTATTGTTCATTACTGTGGCTTCCACTGATACTGTGGAATTGGGATGGTCTTGTTATTGCTGAGTGGTGGAGAAAGTCCTGACCCTCCAGTAGGTCTTCTCTGATACCACTCCAGTGGGGAAAGAAGGAACACTATTAATTCTGAGTGGAGTGCTGGTCCAGGTTCCTCACATGGTCTCAATGGATACCACTGGGGAGACCCCCTTATTTCCTTGTGGGGATGAGAATCTTGGCTTTGTGCTTTCTTTCTCTGACACTACTCAGGTAAGAGTGTTGGGGTACCCGACAAGGGGAGAGATCTAGGCTTCTGCTCAGTGTTTGCTAGTGGGGGAGGGGATGGAGTCACAGTTTTCTCTGCGGTATTTGAAGTAAAGCCATGACTGTTTAAGCATTTTCTCTCTGGCTACAATGCCCCCTTGTCCTCTGCCTAGAGAGAGCAGGCTTTTGTTGAGACTTTTTTTGGTTTATGCTTTCTGGCATTTCTGGATTGCTAGCTTTCTAGCACTTCATCTGGGATATTTGAGGCAAAAAAAAAGGCCCAGAGATTGCACTGCATCTTGTTCCTTAGGAGCCAACTTCCCTAGCTGGTTTGCCCATTTCTCTTTGCCTTGTCTTCAGTATTCTCATGTTTATTTTTTTAATAATGCTTAGAGCTTTTAGTTGTGCTTGGGGAGAGGAATACAGAAAAGTGCTTCTAGTCCATCCCTCTGGAAACAGAAGACCCAGTGTTTTCTAAAAGCAGCATAGGTGTTTCTAAAAATGTATAGTCAGAGTTAAGAACTGCTGAGCTATGCCTATCTGTGTAACATTGTAGGTTATGAAGGGGTCTCAGTTTCTATTTCTATTAGGTTTGGGACTATTTTCAAATAATTCTAACATAAGTGGATTTTCTCTTGGCCAGAATTGAAGATACTTTGAAGGAGGGAACAGCACCTTCTTATTCTTTGGAAGGCAGCTAAGCCTAGTGGTATGGCTAAGACTTTTGGAAGGAGAGTAACTATATTTTAATGACATTTTTCGTAAACTACTTAGCTTTTAAAAAATCAATAAAAATTAATTCACCTTATTTCTGAAATTAAGTATGGTATATGTAAAAAATATCACAGAGCAAGACCAACAAATAATATATGCTCAAATATTAGGTCTTTCTTCCCATGGTCATGCTCAATATAGTACTTGCATATTTGATTATAGAAGCTGCATACTTAGGCTGGGTTCTTGAATCAGAGGACTTATCCTGGAAGCCTTTTAACCTCAGATTCAGTGATAGCCAGAAAAATAGTTCTGGGGAAGGTATTGTAAAAATAGAAATGTGGATTTTTATTATTATCTTTTATTGACCCAGGGCAGAAGTTATATAAGGTAGTGGTGTAAATCAATAAGAAAGACTATTGACATTGCAAGAAAGAGGTAAAAGTGACTGTGGTCTAAATGAATAGGGAAGAAAGTAAAACCATAACAGGAATTCAAGAACTGGAAGAACATTTAGAAGTTAAGGACCTGGAAGCTTCATTATGTAAGATTCTTCCTACTTCACTTTACTTTCCCATTCTCTTTTGTGAGTTCCTTTTCATTACCAGTTCCTTAAATGTTGGTGTAATTTGAGGTTTTGTCTTCCTCTTCCCACGTGTACTGACCCTGGATAATCTTATCCAATTCAAAGTAGTACAAAAAAGCTAAAAGTTCTCAATTTTTATTGCCCCTTCAAAATCTCTCCCATAAACTCTAGATTCATGTAGTGGGTCTCTGATTATCCCTGGAGGTCTCTCTTTGAATGTGTCACTGGCTTTCCAATCTCATCATGTCCAGATTCTCCCACTCATCTGTGTTCTTTGTCTCATTAACCAGCATCTCCATTAGTTCAGATACTCAAAGTAGAAACTCAGGTATCTTTTTTTTAGGCGACAGTCAACTCCTATTGGTTTTTCCTTCAGGAATCCCTCAAAAATTATATTGAGCACTAAGGGAAGTAATGTTGGAAGGAAGCCAAAATATGTCGGAATGGAACTAAAATAACTCCCCCAGTTTCAAAACTAATATCCCCTTACCATCTGTATATGTTATGAGATACCTGATGGAAATGTAAGTATTGTTCTTGGCATTGAGACCAGTTAGTTACTTCTAGTATTTGAATTTTTAGTTTCATATTCTTTCTAGAACTCCATATCCTCATATACCTTCTCTGTTTTTTTGTTTCTCCTTTCAGCTTTATGGTAATCACTGCTCTAAGTGGACCTCTTACTTTTCTCTAGTCATTCACTGTATTAGTTACCTGATAGATTATGTTAAAGAAAATCTTAGTTGTTAGTAGAATCAAAGGTTTATTTCTTGCTTCTGCTGCAATCCATTCTCTGTTGGTTAAAGACACTGCTCTGTGTCTTTTTCTTCCAAGTCTTTTTCTTCCAAATTTGAGTAAGGCTTATGGAGCCTCTACCATCTGGAGAGTTGTCTGTTGCTGTGCCACAAAAAGTGGTGAAGCAGGTTATCCTACATCGACTCTGAAAGGTTTCTGCTTGGCAGTGATAAACATCAATTGGGCTCATCTAATAACTAAAGCATGCCACATTACCATGCTCAACTTCCAGTAGGTTGGGAAGTGTCATTTTACTCTATATGCCATGAGGATAGAGAACTGGCATAGCTGGTGAACATCTCTAATGACTCATTCAAGGCTGTTCTGCTGGCAATTCTCTCTCCCCTTCTTTCTCCTTCCCTTTCCCTCTTCCTCAGTCCATCTCATACTCTCTCTCTCTCCCTTTCTTCCTTCCTCTTTTCCTTCCTTTCTTTGACCTTTTGCAAATGACTAGAAAAACATTCCTGGAATTCTTGAAAAAAACGGGAGGCTAAGCATTCAGTACTGTAGGATTGTTACAAATATTGAAAAAAGATTGATTTGCTAGTACATTGCATTGTAACTGCCTAGCTAGTGGTTCTAAATGTAATCTGATGATGCACAGACAATAGAATCAGAGTCTGAACAGACTGTAGACAAATTAGAGTTTTAGCAAAGACCCAAAGTGCATCTCTTTGACCTTATCCTGGAGCTCTAGGATGCTGATGTTCCCTGTTAGTTGTATGAATCACCATGGCAATTGATCAATATAAAATTTAGTGTATATTTTTTCCTTGAGTGTTTTAAAATGTTTGGTTCTGAAGAATACCTTTTCCCTTCTGTGTCTCATTCTGTCTCTGTCTCTCCCTCTCTCTCTCTTTCTGTTTTTCTATTAAATCTAGGCAACAAGAAAGCATTTTCTCTTTTCTGTAATTTAAAAGCTTTTTAGCAGTTCAATATATTTGAAAATGTCTGAAAATTGACTCCTGACAAAACAGAACTCCATAGTTACACTCATTTTATAGGCATTTATGTCAAATCAATTCCTTTCACGTTTTCTTATTGGTATGCTCACATTCACTGCTAGGACTATGTCTCCAGAAGAGAGAATGTATCACAGGTGATGGCCAGTTTTATACTGTAATGAGGAAGACCTGTTAGAGATGAACTGGGGTGCCAACCTTATCATAGACCACTTGCTAATATTAAACCAATGCTTAAAGTTAAGCAGAATGATATAAAAGGGAATCCAGTCTATTATACATGTCAATGATAAATATACACACGTATATATGTGTGTGTGTGTCTGTGTGTGTGTGTATTTTTTTTCTCACTTTGGTCCATATCCCCACATCCACATATCTTCACGGAGTGCTCCCAATCATTTGCTGTCAGCACCAAGCCACATTCATGTCCCTTAGATTCTGGGCAGGGAGGGCTCCCAACCTACTGTGCTTGGACTCAGTAGAAAGTTATCCTACAACCATGTATTAAAAAAAGAAATAACCTTACAATCATTTTGAAACAAATGCTAATTATTACTTTTAAAAAGGTACCTGCTTTCAATTAAGCAGGAAATTATCTAAGAAGCCACTTAATTTGCTTTGGTCTGTAGTCCCACAACTGCTTTATGCTGAGTGGAGCATGAAATTAAATATGTAAGAACTCTCCTAATGGTTGTGTTTCAGAATGCCAGCATTTTAGAATCTTAGGTATTCTAAGTGGTAACAAATACAAAATCAAAGAATATGAGAATTGGATTTGAGAAAAAATAGAAAATATTAATGTCCTCTATATTTGCATATAGATGATATGTGTTTTAAAATGGTAAAGTTTTGAAGAATGTATTGCCTATTAATTTTTGCATACAGGAAGGGTAGCAGTTCCTGTATGGAAAAAAAAAATCTGGCTTACAATAAAATGCCACTATTTTCCCCCTTGAAAACTCTTACACTATTTTCTTGGGCCCAAATATAAAGTAGATTATGTAGGGATAGATTAAAAGAGAAGGTCATAATGAATTTTTACCATTTGCTGAAGAAATGCGAATACTAATCCCCTGTTGGAGGTATCCGTCTTTGTTAAGAGCCAAGAATACATACTGTTTGCGATGGAGAAACTGTTTGTGTAGACATATAAGGGCACTAGTTTATGCAGGAAATTTTAGAAGCATTACTAAAATGACACTTCAATCAGTACTAACAATGTTGTAAATGCTAGATGGTTCTCAGAGCCTCTTATTTATTTAAAACATTTTTTACAACTTTAAAACTATTTTTATACTAGATAAATCTTTTCAAACACTAATCATATTACAAGTAAACATTTAAAAAATCTCTGTATAAATGCGGATAAAAGCATACTTGTTCTTTTGCAGTTTGTATTCCAAATCAACTCTTTATTTCTTCTTTTTATACTAGGTTAGACATTCTGCCATTTTACCAGGAAATCTTTACAAACATGTAGAAAAATGTGACTGATATCTCTTCCCCTGCGGATGGAGCAACGTAAGTTTGAGCTGAGATAGTGTGTGCAGTCCTAAAGTTGCTCTAACATTCATTATTTCGTTCTCAGGATGCTTAATATTCTAGTTTCTCTCCTGCAATCTACCTATACTTGATGATATTGTTAATGATTTCTAGTTTTATAAAACTCTCAACCATAAAAATTGAGAAGCTAAGAAAAAGATATGGCAATTTATGGGGTTTTGGCTGTTTTTCCCAAACCAAAGTTCTCCTGCATTTGCTCTTGAGCCTTTTCTGATCAGAGGAAGAACACAGACTTTAATCACAGAATCTTGGTGCCAGGATCTGAAGAGAACTGCTTAACTTTTCTGGGCCAGAGGGCTATAAACTGTAGCATTGTTTTATGTACACAATGGGAAGAATGATAACTGTCTGTCAGAATCATGAGCATTGCTTGGGATGGGTAAAGAGAGCATCGCTTAGAGTGGCTGACACATAGTGGGGCTTCATTATCATGACTGGAATGTCTTCAGTTAATTGGTGGGACATCTCGGCTTCCTTTTCTCGTTTCTGCCCGGCTATGGCAGGTCTTAGCAGGTCTTGGCAGGCAAGTCATGTCATTCTTTTATCCTCCCAACAGCCGTGTGAGGTGGGTGTTGTTATTATCTCATTTACAGAGGAGGAAATCAGAACACAGAGACCGAGGGTAGCTTATTTGCCATTTCAGACAGAAATACACAGGTGAGGGTGACACTTTGAGTTCAAAAGGCGTTGTTTTTTTTTCTCCTGAAAGTCAACCAAAGTTTTCCCTACTAATAGGATTTAAGGGGGTCGCTATCAGCTTGCAAAACATTTGCCCACTTAACCATGTGTCTTTTGGCAGGGAACATTAAGTACACCAAGTAGAGGATAATAGTTTTAACACTACAGGCATAGCTAGTTTGATTGCACTTTGCTGTATTGTGCTTTGCGGATGTTGCTTTTTTTTTTCCTTTTACACACAGGGACATATGGTGATCCTGTGTCAAGCAAGTTTATTGGCATATTTCCGACAGGATTTACTTATTTTGTAGCTCCGTGTCACATTTTGGTAATTCTCATAATATTTCAGACTTTGCATTATTATTATATGTGTTAGGGTCCTCTGTGATCAGTGAACTTTGATTTTACTATTGTAACTATTTTGCAGATCCATAAACTGGGCCAGTATAAAGTGTCAAACTTAACTGATAAATCCTGTTTGTGTGTTGACTATTCCACCAGCCAGGAGTTTCTCTACCTTACTCCCTCTCCTCAGGCCCCCTTTTTCCCTGAGACACAATAATATTGAAATTATCCCAATTAATAACCCTATAATAGCCTCTAGTGTTCAAGTGAAAGGCATAGTCAAATATCTCTCAATTTAAATCAAAAGCTAGAAATGATTAAGCTCAATGAGGAAGGCATGTTGAAAGTCAAGATAGGCTGAAAGCTAGGCCTCTTACACCAAAGAGTTAGCCAAGTTGTGAATGCAAAAGAAAAATTCTTGAAGGAAATTAAAAGTGCCACTCCAGTGAACACATGAATGATAAGAAAGTGAAACAGCCTTATTGCGGATATGGAGACAATTTGAGCAGTCTGGACAGAGGATCAAACCAGCCACAATATTCCCTTAAGCCAAAGCCTCATCCACAGCCAGGCCCTGACTCTCTTCAATTCCAACAAGGCTGAGAGAGGTGAGGAGGCTGCAGAAGGAAAGTCTGAAGCTGGCAGAGGTTGGTTCATGAGGTTTAAAGAAAGAAGACGTCTTTGTGACACAAAAATGCAAGGTGAAGCAGCAAGTGCTGATGTAGAAGCTACAGCAAATTATCCAGAAGATCTAGCTAAGAGAATTAATGAAGGCGGCTACACTAAACAACAGATTTTTAATGTAGATGAAACAGCCTTCTATTGGAAGAAGATACCATGTATACCTAGAGAGCAGAAGTCAGTACCTGACTTCAAAGCACAGACTGACTTGTTAGGGGCTAACGCAGCTCCTGACTTAAAGTTGAAGCCAGTGCTCAGTCATCATTCCAAAAACCCTAGGGCCCTTAAAAATGATGCTAGATCTACCTTGCCTGTGCTATGTAAATGGAACAACAAAGCCAGGATGGCAGCGCATCTGTTCACAACATGATTTGCTCAATATTTTAAGCCCACTGTTCAGACCTACTGCTCAGGAAAAAAAAAAAAAAAAAAAAAAGATCCCTTTTAAAATCTTACTGCTCTTTGACAATGCACCTGGTCACCCAAGCACCCAAGAGCTCTGATGGAGATGAATAAGAGGATGAACCTTATTTTCATGCCTGCTGACACAACATCTATTCTGTAGCTTATGGATCAAAGAATAATTTTGACTTTCAAGCCTTATGATTTAAGAAATACATTTCATAAGGCTAAAGCTTTCATAGACAGCGATTCCTCTGATGGATCTGGGCAAAGTCAATTGAAAACCTTCTGGAAAGGATTCACCATTCTAGATGCCATGAAGAACATTCATGATTTATGGACTAGGTCAAAATAGCAACACGAACAGGGCTTTGGGAGAAGTTGACTCCAACCCTCCTATAGACTTTGAGGGATCCAAGGCTCCGCTCCAGTGGAGGAAGTCACTGCAGGTGTGGTAGAAACAAGAGAGCTAGTCTTAGAAGATAGGACTGCAAACTCATGATTGAACTGGAATCAATTTTCTTATGGATAAACAAAGAAAGTAGTTTCTTGAGATGGACTCTTGTTCTGGTAAAAATGATAGGAAGATTCTGGAATGACAATGAAGGATTTAGAATATTGCAGGGTTTGAGACGATTGACTCCAATTCTGAAAGAAGATCTACTGTGGGTAAAAGGCTATCAACCAGCAACACACAGAAATTGTTTGTGAAAGGAAAAGCCAATGGATGGGGCCAACTTCACTGTTATCTTGTTTTAAGAGCTTGTGACAGCACCCCTTACCCCCATTCAGCAACCACCATCCTGACCAGTCAAGAGCCAGCAACATCAAGACTGACCCTCCCACAGCAAAAAGATTAGAACTTGCTTGAAACTTAGATAATACTTAGAATTTTTTAATAATAAAGTGTTTTTAATTAAGCTATATTCATTGCTTTTTTAGACATGATGATATTGCAAACTTAATTTACCATAGTATAGTGTAAACATAACTTCTATACACACTGGGAAACCAAAAAAAGAAGCAATTTGAGTCACTTTATTGCAGTATTTGCTTTATTGCAATAGTCTAGAACTGAACCCAGGCCCTCAGATGTAGGCCTGCACTATGTTCGGCTTGGAATGGACAGGTTTAAGACATAGAACTTGTTCTGAGCATAGCTAAATCTTTGCTGCAATAAAGGATATAGAACAGTCCAACTATATTTATTAGACAAGCACCAAAGTACGAATTTAAAGATAAAAATAAGTGCCTTTCTATAGCTGAATGTGTGATTTATTTATACACGAGGGGATTTAATATTCTAATTAATGAGTGGGCATTATGCACATGATGTCCATTAGTGTTAATGAATAATGTGTGTGTGGCATAATAGATTGCTGTGCTAAACACATGGTGCTCCCTGCTAAGAAGCAGATCTGTATATTATAATTTGTACGTGTGATATCACACCTATGAAATCAGGAAAATGAATTAATTACATTTACAAGTGTTTGGTAGAACGGTCATTTCAAGAGTTAGCCAAATCTTTAAGAAATGCATAGGGGATAATGTCTTACCAGGAAATAATTGGCCAATAGTTTAAGCATCTCTACTTGGAGAAAAAAGATACTTAATTTGGAAGGAGTGAATTGGAAGATAGGGCCCAGAAAAACATTCCAGACTCTGAAATTCTGACATTCACAAGTCAAAATTGGCCAAATTTAGATTACAGCAGGGATGTCATTTGATCTAAGAGGTGTGGGGCCAGACTTAGCTATCCAAATATTCACTCCTGAGAGCCTGACTTGGCCCCAGGAAATACAGTTTCTTGTTCTTTCTTTCAGTAGGAAGTTGCATGGAAAATAGAACAAGAAAATGAAAATAAATTTGGCTTCAGGGAGCAATAACCAACCCTCAGCTGGTAAAATATACCAGGTTTTAAAGATAAAGTACCTACCTCATAGCATTTCCTTTACCCAGTGTGCCCTCCAACAGGGCTGGCCATTCTTAATGCCCTGTGGCCACCCTGAAAAGCAAAGAGAACAGCTTTGAATAAAATAGCATAATTAAAAAAAAAAAAAAAAAACAATAGTGTTGGGGGACCTGGATGGCTCAGTGGTTGAGCCTCTGCCTTTGGTTCACGTTGTGATCCTGGGGTCCTGGGATCGAGTCCTTCATCACGCTCCCTACATGGAGCCTACTTCTCCCTCTGTCTCTGCCTCTCTCACTGTATCTCTCATGAATAAATGAATAAAATCTTTAAAAAAAATAGTATTTTATTTTATTTTATTTTATTTTATTTTATTTTATTTTTAGCCAAGGGATGCACTCTGAAATATCACTCATCAACTCATCAACACTGTTTAAGTAATTGTTTAAATCACAAAACGAATGTCAGATTCCAACAGCCCTATGAGTAAATGTTCTAGAGCACTTAGGTAGTTCCCTAATCTTGGCTATTAAGGGCCTGACACAGTCAGTCCTCGATAAGTATATCTTGAATAAGTGGAAGAACTAATGAATAAATGAATGACTATTTCAATTTTCACATCTGGATTAAATAATTAAAGGCCATGGAAAAGAGATAGCAAATAATGGGGCATGCATACCACTTGTCTATCCTCCCTTATTATTTGATTAGAGCTTTTTGTCCTGCTGAGAAGGAGGGTAACCCTGGTATCTTTCTCAGTGCAGGACCCCAAAATATCCCCATCAGCCAACTGGAGTTCATTTAAAAGAAAGCATATTTGCAGTCCTGAAATATTTAGAGAGTGAACAATTAAAAGGTGAGGGTTCATGATGGGCATGACCCTTATATGGGGTCTGTTAACCCTGGATAATCTTCAATGTTTACAACATACCAGGATATGCAGGACTCCAAAGACATGAGTTTCCCCAAAAGACATATCAGTTTTGTTTTGTAGGACTACAACGTGTAACCTATTGTGTGATAAGAAGAGAAAACAATTGGTAAGGAGAGGATTGAACATAGAAATGATCCATAAATTACATAGCAGTATTGTTATTGCTATCAATGCAGGTAGAAAGGGTTGGAACAAAGAAGGAAGGAAAAGAAATATCCTGTCCTTCTTAGGCCATACAAGAGTTCAAAGCTGGACTGGGCTTAAAATGAACATCTCTCGATTTCAAGTAATTCAGTTAGTTTTATTTATTTATCTATCAAGACTCTGAGTTTATATGTAACTTGTAAGTACTATGTGTGTATACAAAATGAAGATGTGGAATTGATATTGGACATGCAAAGATGGATAAGATGTGGTCCCTGTCCTCAAGGGGCTCCCAGTCCAGTGAGGAAAGTGAGAGGTACAAAAATAGTCACAATTTAATGTGGACATTCGAGAGTAGTCCACTTATTTGGTAAACATATTGAGCGCTGGACCGTAATGCCTCTCTTACACATACTAGTAGAGACCACTGTTTCAGGCTCAAATATACATTTCAATTAAAAAATAAAATATATTGATATTCAATTCTTAAAAAAATTGTACCAGTATATTGCTTTATTGAAATATATATGTGCTTCGTATAATTTGTAAAATAGAATTTATGCCTGAAATGAATTCACACTGTCAGAAATTCATTTAATCATAAATGTTTCAATGCTATGATGACTGCTTAAAAAGAAAATACAAGTGAGGTTTTCAGGCTTGTTTTAAAACTAACTTAAAGTTTCATTCATTCCTTCAACATGTAAATTACCTAGCAGTGACTGTGGTCAAAATGCTATTCTCTCTTTGATGGAAACATTTACATTCTAGTGAGGAAATAAAATCTGTACCTGATAATGTTGCTATAGGGAAAAAAGTAAGGTGTATCATTAAGGGGTTATAACTTGTTATACATTGGAAAGTCATACATTGGAAACCTAATGCCCAAAGTGATGGTATTAGGGAGTGGGGCATGAGAGGTGATTAGGTCATGAGGGTGGTGCCCTCATGAAGGGGATTAGTGCCCTTATAAAAGAGGCTCCAGAGAGTTCCCTCACCCCTTCCACCATGTGAGGACACAGCCAGAAGTCAGCAGTCTGCAAGACCTTCACTAGAACCAGACCATGCTAGAACCTTCCAGCTTCCAGAACTGTAAGAACAAAATTTTTGTTTAGAAGCCACTCAGTCTGTGGTATATTTGTTGTAGCAGCCCAAACAGACAGTGGCACAAATAAAATCTACTGAATTAAGGGTAAAGGGAATAAATTCTAGCTTTGTAGAACGAGGGTGTGGATTCCAGACAGCGTGTAATGATGGCACATGGGTTAGGGCTCAAAGTAAAAAAACAAAAATAAAAATAAAAAGATCCTGCTGTTCCATCTGTCTGTCATCTATTTATCTATCAATCAGTCGTCTATCATCATCTATCTATCTACACCCACACATATAGCATATAGTAATTTTTAAATAGAAGCATAGTACACATGTAGAAAAGAATAGTGTATAGCTTGGACAATTTTCACAATATACATACAACCCTTTAGCCAGTATTCAGATCAAGAAGTGGATCATTTTCAGCACTTAGTTTTAGCTTTGTTTTTTTTTTTTTTTTTTTTTTTTAGTTTTAGCTTTTACTTAGTTTTATTGCTATTGTTGCTGTTTTAATAAGATTTGAAGTAGAAGTAAAGGATCATTTTTTCCCTTCATATGGTGATTCAATGATTTAAGTACCATTTATTAAAAACATTTTCCTTTCGCCATTAGACTATCTTGGCATATTTGCCAAAATCAGTTGACTACATATTGTAGGCGGTCTATTTCAGCATTCTGTTCCTTTGATGAATAGAAATTCCTTTTAAACATTATAGTTAGTGCTTAGGTGCTATTTATAAAATTTTTGCTTACTACAAGATCATGAAGATATTCTCATATATTTTCTCCTAAAAGCTTTATTTTTTTACCTTTCACATTTAGATCTACAGTCCCTCTGGGAAAGATTTTTGTGTGTGTATGTTATGAGGCAGGAATAAAGATTTACTTATTTCCATGGCTATTCAACTGACCCAGAACCATTTGTAGAAAATTCTGTAATTTCCCCCACTGTATTTCAGTGAATTGCCTCTTGGTCATAAATCAAATGATCTCATTTGTGTGTTTCTGGTTCTGGATTCTATATTTTTTTTTTTTACTATATTTTTATGGCAATTTATGCTGTCTTAATTAATATAGCTTTACAATAAATTGGAATCAGTAGTGTAAATTATCCAGCTTTTTGTCATTCAAGATTGTTTTGGTGATTTTTGTGTGTTTTTTTATTTTTTTTTGTATTTCCAGATAAATGTTAGAATTATTTGTCAAAAAAAATTATTTGTCAATTATATAAAAATCTGCTATGGATTTAATTACAATTGTATTTATCATTAAATTTGGAGAGCATTTTAGCTTTGTAATATTGAGGACTTTCAATTTATGAACACGGTATAACCTTCCATTTCTTTACATTTTATTTTTTATTTTTTGAGAGAGAGAGAGAGAGCACAAGCATGTGAGCAGAGGTCGGGGAGTGGCAGAGGGAGAGAGAGAGAGAGAGGAAGAATCTTAAGCAGGCTGAATGCCCAGCATGGAGCCCCATGTAGGGCTTAGTCTCATGACCCTGAGATCATGACCTGAGCTGAGATCAAGAGTTTCATGTTCAAGCGACTCAGCCACCCATACGTCCTTTCTTTACATCTTTTAACATATTTCTCCTAGTAGTTTCCAACGCAGAGGCTTTGCAATTTTGTATTTTTATATTTTTAGATGGATACCTAGCTATTCAATTTTTTAAAGTATCTGTGATAATGTTTTCATGTGTTAACTTGAGTAGACTACAGTCCCTCCTACACTAATCAAGGTCTTGCTGTGAAGGCATTTTGCATTTGTAATTAGTCACTCTAATCACTTGACCTTAAGGGCAATTATGTGGGTGGGCCTGACTACATCAGTTGGAAGACCTTAAAATCAGGGCTGAGGTTTCCCTTTCAGAGAGAAGAAATTCTCTCTGTGGATGATAGCTCTGGTCCATGGAGGTTCATTTTGCTTATGATCCTTCCTGACTGCCTGGCCTGTGAATTCTCACTTGCTTACTTTGCTTTCACAACTGCAAACCAATTTTACATAGTAAATCTCTATCCATGTATCTATCACCAACTTATCTATTTATCTATTTGTCATCCATCTCTTACTGGTTCTTTTCTGGTTAAATGCTGATACAGATTTTGGTCCTAGAGATGATTCTGAAAGAAGAGAATCTTCAGGATGAGTTCTCTGAATTGATGCTTGGCAGTCCATGGAAAGATATAGCAAAAGGATTAGTAAAATTATTGTAATTGCATGCCCCTAAACAAGTACCATGCATGTCCCTAATCAAGTACCATGGCCTCAGAAGTATTAAAAGACTTTCATTAAGGTCACCAGATACTGAGGATCCCAGTCAGGAGTCAAACCCAGACTAAGGTCTTAACAGCTATGCTATGCTATGCTGCCGCCTCATAAGGCACTGGGGGTTTAGTTAGATATAAATCAATATTATACTATTTATACCTTATATAATGCTGTATCTAAGCATCTTTTAAAAAAATCTTTTTTTCCCCCAAAGGTTTTATTTATTCATGAGAGATGCACAGAGAGAAAGAGAGAGAGAGAGGCAGAGACACAGGCAGAGGGAGAAGCAGGCTCCATGCAGGGAGCCTGATGTGGAACTCAATCCCGGGTCTCCAGGATCACGCCCTGGGCTGAAGGCAGGCACCAAACTACTGAGCCACCCAGGGATCCCCTAAAATGTTCTTTTTTAAAAGTATTTATTTATTCATGAGAAACACACAGAGATATGCAGAGACATAGGCAGAGGGAGAAGCAGGTTCACTGCGGGGAGCCTGATGTGGGACTCCACTCCAGGACCTCAGGATCACGCCCTGAGCCAAAGGCAAGGCACTCAACCACTGAGCTACCGCGTGCCCCTTTTAAAAAAAGCATCTTTTAAATGACTTTTTTCATTGGGTTGTTATTGTAGAGAAGCATATATGGTTGTGGGGGTGTTGGACATGGGGAGAAATAGAGTGGGATGGACTCACGTTTTCTGATAAGATATGGAATATTAGGTTCTATTCAAATATTCATCCACTCACTTCTTAGTGACTTGTTTTCACTCTTCTGATGTCAAAGACCATATTAATTTGCTCATATTCAAAAGCCAAAGAGATTTAAGAGCCAAAGAGAATGCATTAAAAACAATTTGCTTGCTGTTTATAGCAGTCTGGTATTTATGAGTCTTTTCTTCTTGAAAGGAAGGATGAGCACCAGTAGCTCTAATGGACTTAATTTCCTTGGTCAGCATGGGCAGAATGTTTTTGCATAGAGATTTGCAGGAACAATACCTGCTGCATTTTAATTTTTACAGAGATCTAAAGAATGTGTGTGCTGAATGCACCCCCTTTGAACTTTGCAACCCTAATCTCCAAGGGGACCAGGAACTTAATGGTGCCTCAGCCACATCCAGGCCAGACTGGGGAGTGAGTAGGGCTGAGGCAAGGAGGGCACAGAGCTTGGTCCCCTAGAGGACTGTTTTGTCTTCCTAATTCCTAAAGGAGGTGGTATTATGGGGTATGGAGACTCTATTAGAAAAGAACAGCCTAAGGCAGCCCAGGTGGCGCAGCAGTTTAGTGCTGCCTTCAACCCAGGGTGTGATCCTGGAGACCTGGGATGGAGTCCCACATCGGGCTCCCTGCATGGAGCCTGCTTCTCCCTCTGCCTGTGTCTCTGCCTCTCTCTCTCTGTCTCTCTCTCTCATGAATAAGTAAATAAAATCTTTAAAAAAGAAAAAGAAAAGGAACAGCCTAAAGAAAAAAGAGGGGCAAGAAATGGCAAAAGTTTGGGTTCAACACTCTAGCTAAATTAAAAGAAAAATATATGGGAGTAGAGAAACAAAGAGCCAAAGGTGCAGCCAGACAGGATGAGGGAGAGAGACAGCAGAACTAATTCTGTTTTTCTGTATTGCAGTAGAAAGATTGCTGGCTCTTTATGAGCAGACAAACTTGAGCTGCTTTTCTAGGAGAAACATTTCATTAGTTAATGCCCATTTTCTGCTGGCCTTGGAAATCGCAGAAGGCTGTGGCAGTATCTTTATTTTCATATCTCATACTGATATAGTGAGATGGAGTTAGTGTTCCATTTTCCAGACAAGCTGAGTCCAGTGGCTTGTCCAAAGATCCCCAAGGAGGCTGAGAGACACATCTCTTAAATATTTCTCAAGTAGTGTCTTGAGGAAATAATGAAGGCTTATATTTGCAAAGTATATTTTTGTGAGTCACCTTTGTTTCTCTGATTATCAAAGAATACTTTGAGGAAGGCAAGTGTTGTTATGATGAATGTGCCCAGCTGAGAAAATGGAAGCCATGGAGTTGAGTGCCATCACTATTCAGCCATGGAAGCCAGACATCTGGGCCCCAGGATCCTGTTCCTTATATGCCATGACTTTCACCTGCTCGCCTTTACACAGCTCCTCTCTCTGGAATATCCTCCCCTAACTCCAACTCCTGAGCTAGTTAAGGCTTTACCAGGAGCCTGGAGGGGATCCTCTACTTTATACACTCATGGGGGGAAGGCTCAAGTTCA
Source organism: Canis aureus (assembly GCF_053574225.1). Taxonomy (NCBI): domain Eukaryota; kingdom Metazoa; phylum Chordata; class Mammalia; order Carnivora; family Canidae; genus Canis; species Canis aureus. The sequence goes on from NC_135647.1 coordinate 8,344,235, forward strand.
CAGCAGCTAGAGCTGAATCTGGGCTGGCTCCTGTGGGGCTCACATCTACTTGGAGCTTCTAGAAGAAGACCCTGTGGGATGCCCACCACCTCAGAAAAAGTAGCTCTTTTCCTGCCAGGCTAGGAAAAACCCTTTTGCAAATAGTAAGTCTCTGATGGGCATGCCCTACAGATTCACCAGGTGGAAGGAATCCAGCCATCATTGCCTTGGTTCAGTCATTTCTCAGTTGGAGAGGGGCCCTCTGCCCAAGAGTCTGCCGTTTAATGAAACATCCACTCAGCTTTGCCCTACCAGTGGGCTACTAAGAGGTAGTAATAACAGCTGCCATTGGTTGCGGGCTTACTAGGAGAGAAAGTGCTTTATTTAGATTGCCTCATTAAGACCTCTGAGGTTATTTCAAAATTACAGAGGGACAAAATGAGGCTGGGTGAGGTGGATGGAGATGTCTAAAGTTATCTACTTAGTAATGAGCCAGAGCAGGGCCTGGGCATGCCACGTAGAAGTGTGCATGTTTGACACTTCTTAATCCCATTTACTTTCAGCCAGGGCAGGAATGAAGGTCACTGAACACTGTGCTTGGAAACTGGTTTTGCACTACTAAAGATGCTTCTATTGAACTTGGTCCGTGAACGAGCTGAGTCCTGCTTGCCTTCTGCTTAATTACCTGTGCAGGCAGCCCCTGCACTTTAATATCACCTCGCACCTGAGACTCTCCCAAGGTTATTAGACTGCATCCTGAGGTGAGGGAAATTCTTTTTAAGCATTCATGCTTAATGGACTTCAGCTCAAAGCAACGGAATCTCCTACAGTGTACCTAGCACTGTTCTGGGCCCCAGGAAAATAAAGGTAAATTAGAACCAGCACTTATCCTGTGGGAGCTTTGAGCTTTGGAGGAAACGTTGCATTCAAATGAAACTGATAGACATTTTCTAGAGAGACACTAATATGTGACTATAAAAAGATAGGATAAGTAATGCAAAATAATAGTTATAAATAATTTGACAAAGTGTGCTGTATAATGTAGAGCAATGATCAGTCAGAAAAGTGTCAGGTAGGGTTTGAGTAGTAACAAAGACTATGTGAGAAGACAATTTCCCCTGGTATTAATGGTAACTTTATTTGAAAGAGTTAATTTGCTCCTTGTGAGGGCCACATTAAAAAAGTATCTACGTTGGGGTTCCTGGCTGGCTCAGTTGGGAAAGCATATGACTCTTTATCTCAGGGTCCTGCGATGGAGCCCCACTTTGAGGGTAGAGTTTACTTAAAAAAATGTGTCTACACTTTTTTAAGTGTCTACACTTAATTTGAATATCTTTTATATGGATTTAGGGAGAGGTGGGCAAGAAGGGCAAATCATACAATTTAATGTTTCCAGGTAAAGTCAGATGAAAAAATATTACTTCTAAGTGTAAGATTCCATGAACTAATACAAAACAATAATTCTTAGACTAGGTATTGGTATATACTAAGAATTCACCAAATATTGGATATTATTGTTATCTCTTTGATAGAGTAATGGCTTGTGTTTCAGGTAGTGGTTCAAATGAATTTGCTATATAATGCATAATGTTTGGTGATTGAGTTTGATCCTGTATAATATATTTGCCCATTGCAAAAAGCTTTTATCTTTTTCATTTTTGTATTTTTGTGACTAAAAGTAGAATGCCTTTGGAGAGATGTATCATTGCTTTGCTGCCCTGCTCAATAACTCTAGCCCCTCAGGTATTTATTGGTAGTTACTTCACAAATCCATACATTTTTAAAAGAACAGATATCCTTTCAAGCCATTCAGAAGTGTTTTCTAGGTACTCGTTTATATTCAAAGTCTGTTATCTTGCGTGAACATTCCCCGAAACATGCACCAGACATTTTTCTCATATTTTGGGTTGTCAATATGAAATGTACTTAAAATTTCCCACAGCATCAATTTTCTTTGTATGTTTTTCAGCACATTTCATATGCTTTGATAACAGATAATGTCTTGTTCTGCAATTACTTTCAAGAAAATGACTTCTATGGTTTTGTACCTTTAACTCACATTAAAAATACACTAATGAGCTTGTTGTCGTAGGAAACTATCTTTGTGTCAGACGGAATATAGCATTTGAAGAAACCGTTTGTGATGAGAGGGTTCCATTCCTGAACACGGCTGATATTAAGTTGTGAATTGCCTGCCCAGGTAGTATTCCTAGCCATTGTTGTCTTGCTCGAATGACCTGCATTTTGTGGAAGCTGAGCTATTCGGGGGTCAGCATTACTTGCAAGGTGAGGAAACATTTTTGCAAAGTTCTTCAGTAGTAAGAAAAACATGAACAAGCAAACACAATACATAATACAGAACAAATTACCTATCATGATAAATTTGCTGGCAATTTCTTCCCTGGAAAGGCATTTGTATGTTTTATTTGCATTCTTTTCCATACAGCTTAAGACAATATCATGAAAGTAATACATTCTCATTAAAATTTGAAATTATAGAATAGTTGTTTTTTTTTAATCAACAACCCGTTCATGGACAATCAGTGTCAACATTTTCAGGTATGTCTTTTGATTTCCTGTGCATGTTAAAAGATCATTCACATGTGTACATATCATTTTGTCACTTCTTAAAATACCTTTCATTATTGTACTTTCCATCTATTAATCAATTTTGTATAGTCATAACTAACTGCAGCAAATATAGAGTCCCAGATTTTAGACTTGCCAGCCAACAGGCATTTCACTTTTCATTTTCTGATTATCTATATACTTTTGGCTCATCATGCACTAAAAATCCATGGAGAGAAAATGTGTCTGCTTTGCTACATGCTTCAAACATTCATTCACTGGCTGTTCCTTTATATTATTTGGATATGTCCATAACCTTTTAACAAAATTGCATTGATCAATTTGTTCACTATAATAAAATGTAAGTACCAGTTTCTTAATTCACTTCTAGTCACTGTTTCAAAAAGGCCTACAGGCACAAAATTTAAAGCAGTTTTCCTAGGATTGGATATCATTTGGGACCAGTATCTCCATGATCTCTCTTCCAGAAGAACCCATACTTACATCCATAAACTACATATATTGTGTAGCCTTCACATCTCACTTGCTCATCCGATCTGATACACAGAGGGCATCCTTCTTTTTTGGGGGGAGGAGCCAGCTTCATTATGGTATAATTTATCTACAATAAAGTTCAATTTAAGTATGCAATGCCATGAGTTTTGACAAGTGTATACAGTCCTATTCCCACACTGGGATCATGATATAGTACGTTTCTATTAGCCTAAAAGTTTCCTTGTGTCTTTTTGTAGTCAATCTCCTCTCTTCTGTCTCTTGACTCCTGGTAATCCTGATCACTTTAGTCTGCCTCTTCTAGAATTTCATACAAAGGGAATCATATAATCATTTATGTTTGGCTTCTTGCACTTAACATAAGCCTCTCCAGAGTATCTAAGCTTTGATGTAAATATATGCATTCCTGTTTGTTGCTGAAGAATATTTCATTGTATGAATATACCGTTGTTAGTTTATCTCTTTGACAGTTGATGAGTATTTGCCTTCTTTCCAATTTTTGGACAATTATTGATATAAATAAAGCAGCCCTGAGCTTGAGTACAAATCTTTGTATGGATACATTTTTGTTTCTCTTGGATAAGCACTTGGAAGTGGAATTGCTAGGCCATATAGTATGTGTATATCTAACTTGAGAAAGAACTGACAATTTATTTTCCCAAGTGGCAGTTCTATATTGCATTCCCACAAGCAATAAATAAAAGGCTAGTTGTTCCACCTCTGTGCCAACACTTGGCATCTTATGTTTTTATTTTATTTTATTTTATTTTATTTTTATTTTTTTTTAAGTTTTAGGTATTTTTTTGGTGATATTTAGTGGCTTTAATGACCACTTTTTCCTTAATAACTCAGTGTTGAAAATTTGTCATGTGCTTATTTGTCATCTTTATATTTTCTTTAAAATCCTTTGCGTCTTTATATTGGATTATTTTCCTTATGGAAATAATTTTTAACACAGTCTGCATATGAATTCAGATATATATTTATAAGTTTACCAGATATTTGCATATATTTTTTTCTCAATCTGTAGCCCACCTTTTCATTTTCTCCTTCCAAAGATTTTTTGAAGATGTATCTAATTACTTGAGAGAGAGAGAGAGAAAGAAAGAAAGAAAATGAGCAGGGGGGAGGGGCGGAAGGAGAAGCAGACTTCCTGCTGAGCAGTGAGCCTGATACAGGGCTCAACCCCAGGACCTTGAGATCATGACCTGAGCCAAAAATCAGACCTTTAACTGACGATCCACCAGGTACTCCCCACCTTTTCATTTTCTTAACAGTACCTTTTCAATAGCAAAGTTGTGACATTTAAAATTTTTTCAATGAAGGCCATTTAATCAATTTTTTTCTTCTTGGGTCCTAGGTAAAAAAATATTTGCCTAACTCAAAGTCTGTAAGATTTTTTCTTATATTTTTTTCTAGAAGTTGGATAATTTGGGGCTTTATATTTGAATTTATGATCCATTTTAAAATTAATTTCTGGGGGTGCCTGGCTGGCTCAGTTGGAAGAGCATGTGACTCTTGATCTTGGGGTTGTGAGTTTGAGCCCCACATTGGGTATAGAGATTGCTTAAATAAATAAAACCTTAAATAAATTCTGGATGTGATATGAATCCATGTCAAGTTTCACTTTTTTGCATATTTATCCAGTTTTTATCTTGCATCATTTATTAAAACCCTTTTTATTTCCTTCACTGAATTGCCCTAGATATGTGTAAACCAATTAACCAACAAACAAAAAAACCCCAAACTAATTGGCCATATATATGTGGGTCTATTTCTGGATTCTTTAGTTCATCCACTGAGTTCAGTTTCTGCCTTGACACCATAGCACACTGTTTTGATTACCATAGTTTCTTTAGTAAGTCTTGAAATCAGGCCATGTTATTTCTCTAACTTTGTTGTTTTGCAGTTATTTTGCCTATTCTAGGTTCTTTGTATTTCCATGTGAATTTTAGAATTGATTTTTGAATTTCATCAACAAAGGACTTTTATCCAGAATGTATGAAGAACTCTCAATATGTAATATATTTTTATAGCATGGGGGTGGGGATGGGATGGAGGCAGGTCATGTCTCTTTCAAGCTTATCCTCTCTTCCTTTAGCACATCTCTCGATTGTATAATTAAAGTTGCTCATAGCGGTTCTAGAATATTTCAGACAATTCTTAAAATTCTTAGAAATGCAAACACACCTTTGATATGCAGTCCTAGATCCAGAAAGCCATAGGGGCATGTCAGACCATAAAGCAATCAGGATCTTGATGCATTATATTAAAAATAGGCTGAACCTTTTTAAACAGAATCAGTATCCAGCTTCTGATAATCATTGCTGTAACCAGAAGTCAAAGGATTCTTTCTTGCTCATGAGTAGAAAGAACTGCAGTTCTTGTGGTCACAACTCTAACATACTCATAGCACTCATTATTAGCCTCGAGTATGTAGGGCGATGCTACAGTGTCGAGGCCTTTACAGCAGCAGCTGTGGATACTGTCCTGTTTAAACTGACCCCTTTATTCCTCATTATAGTCATGTTGAGCCAGGACTTAGATCTATTTTTTTTTTTAAATTCATCTTCCTTAGTGCTTCTCTCTTGTTGGATTTTTTTTCCAGCAGATAGAAGCTATCAATTTATTGAGATTTTTATCCTCTGGTCTGTTTAGAATGCATATTTTCTGGCATATATCGTATTTGTGGATCAGACATTGACAATGTAAAAGGCACTTAAATTATTATATTCTGATTAACAAAATTCAAGCCCTTGAAATAGGATAACTGAGCTAATGCATTCCACATTCTGGCATCTCATTCAGTACCAATGTATTAATCAGAATCAGTGATGATAGCATACTGTATCCTTGTCAAAATAAACATTAAAAATACATTTGTTCTAAATAAAATCTTGTATTGATTTGTCAATGTGTTTTATAAATAGAAAACTTTACACCTGCTGTCAAATCTTCTAATAAAAAAAACCTGTTTCTGAAACAGACTGAAGTTCAATGATTAGTACAATCCCTCTGTGTGTGGGGGGAGAGGATACTAGCTCATCAGCATGCACCATTGGCATCCCTTACTTTCAGAAAAACAAAGAGGAAAGCAGCTATGGAAAGCAATTGATATTCCTGCGCAGGTTGGAGTTGATATGCAAATGGATAAACACAATGTTTCCATTCCGAGGAAGCTATATAGAATCACACCAGCAGGGGTTTTCATACTGTATTTCCTTCTGTTTTAGCTCTGTTGTCATTCTAGAAGCTGTGAGACTAAGAATTTCTAAGAGATGCATTAAGGGATTCAAAACCCCAACAGAGAACTATGTAACAATTAGCAATCATACAAAAAGTAAACAATAAAGCCTGCAACAATACTAGGAAGGTATTACAAAACCAATTTTCAAATTTGGGGCGATATTAGTGTCATATGACTTTGTGACTCACTATTATTAACATACTGCTTATGGGCTTATGGATCTTTTTCGATAAGGTATAAAATGAACTGGTCTAGAGCTAATTAGGTAATTGTTTTTGTTTTTAATTAAGCTCTGTCTTACTTAATATCTCCCCAGGGGGTCTGATACACATTGGATGGTCGTGCTGTTTTTGGTTGGGGGGGCTTTAAGGCTACTTCTAAGTGTCCCCCATTAAATTTAAGTACAGAAAAATCCCTATTTTATGTAGCTCTACTTTCTGGTAAATCTCTGCATGGATCTCGAACTAGTTGAAGGACAATCAGGAATGAGTAAGCTAAGAGATCCAAGGTCTTCATTTAACCAGATAAGAATAGGCCTGTCAAGTCTTGCCTGTTTCCTGGTGAGTAGCCATCCTTCTACACAGCTGTACCACCTGTCCCCCAGGAGGAGGCAAACAGCCTCCCAGTCTTTAAGACTAGTCCCAGCTTTAGAAAGGCAGGGCTCCATTACTTTAGATTTAACAAACTCAAACATTACACTTTCTGTTAGTATCACTCTGCTTAGAACTCAATTATAGCAATAGATTTCCGATTAGCTCTTGATGCCCAAGTGCTACCTTGCTAATAATCCTTATTATCCCTGGTCCTAAACTCCTCGGCCCTTACTCATGGGTATCTTTGTGCTCACCATGTCTTCGACCAAGGGAATGGTTCTGGTTCTAGGTCATGACTTCCAGTTGGTGTCCTCATTTTGTGGCTAATCTAACTTCCTCATCTAATATAATAGAATCTGACTTTCTGTCTAGTGCTCATGCTATTAAATGATTTTGTATGACCACCTTAAGGAAAACCCATGCAGGACTTCACTCTAAACCCCATGTTATCTACCTTTAGCTATTTGTATTTTCTTACATGGTTGAACCTGATGATGCAGCAAAATGAAATTTTGTTTACTTATCTTTGGAAATAAATTGTAATTGGATGGTTAGTGATCTTCTGTTCAGTGGAAGAGACATTTCAAGCAGGAATGATTTATTTGATGAGATTGATCTCAGCTTAGAAAACAGCACCCTGAACCTTCTCCCATGATCTTAAATTGGCTAGTGGGGATTCACAAGGTTACAAGGCCTTTTCAAAGGCAGAGAATAGGTAGTTGTAGGAGAATGAGGGACAACCTTGCTTGCTTGGTAAAGGTCTTTAATTAGGGAAGACAAATCTTTGAATAAGTAGCATGCACAATTTGCTTGTGTTTGTGTATAGAGAGAAGCACCAACAGTCATTCTCTTAAGCTCATTGGCCTGATCAGAATCCCATGGCCAGACATAGCTGTAAAGGGAGCTAGAAAGCCAGTGTCCTGATTTTTGTTTTTGTGCTGGGAGGCAAGCAAGATAATGGAGAGGTAGGAATGGTTGTTTTGTCTGCCAGAGTGGTCTTCTCATTTCTCTGGTTTCTCAGCCTTCAGGACGGGTCCTCTAAAGTTGTAGATCTTCATCATCAATCATGTTTACTCTCTTATGCTCTTGGTTATATTTTTCTGCATGTGCATTTTGCTCAAGTTCCAGATCATAGGATCTGGGACCATTTATGCCCACCCTGTGCCCTCCTTTCTAGCTGCCTCACCTTCATTTCCTTCAAGACTCTGTTCCTTCACCCTGTGGATTCTCTTACTGTTTGCTAAAAAAGTGGCATACTGTCTTATGCCCATGTTGCCTCAAATGTGTAGCTTTTACTCATTAATGAAGATCATCTCCATCAAGTTCCCTTCTGGGAAACCTTCCCAAAGGCCGTCCTTCTGATTAGTGCTGATGATGCAGTGTCATAATGCTTTGGTTGTCTGTTCCTACACTCAAGGATTTCTTGGTCTAGTGGGACAGAGAGACATGGGAACAGTGCCCAGCACATGGTAGGCATTCAGTAAGTGTGCAGTGAAGGACACTATAGGCAGCTGAAGGGAGCAACTAGCTTTTAGTATTTTCTGGTCTCCACCGCCACAGCCTAACACAGTGAATAACTAATAATCTGTAGATTATTAGTTTATTAGAACCAACTAATTTGATTAGTTGATTAATCAAATGAGCAAAAACCCCTCCCATTTTTAGTCTTATAACATCTATTGAGATTAATTGTGCTGTTGCCCATCATATTAGTGGCCATGTGGTACCAGCTGCCCTGTATGATATACTGAACAGAACATCTTTTTTCCTTTTCCTATTCTCTCCTCAGTGTATGCCTTGTGTTTGTGTGACCCTTCTTATCTTTATTTTTATTTCTTTCCAGTTTCATCACATCAATAATGCTAATTTCATATCCCCATTGTTTATCTATTCATGTCTGATTTACATTATCACCATGGCTTGTCTCTCTCTGCCTCAGTGGAGCAGGGGCAGTCTTTGTATCCAAAAGCTAGGATAAATCTAAATATTCTAGCACAGAAACCATTTAATATTCCCAGCACTGACCCCTGACAAGCAGGTTTTGTGCACAATACCATGAAACTTGATTTCTGGAGGAATGAAGAATTATTTCTTCCCCACAGAAAATAACCTGAAGACTACTTCGTCGCTTACAGACTCTTAATTCTATTTAAAAATGATAATACTGAATTCACATGGCTTAATACATACTAATATAGATTTCTGTTTTGTTTTATCCCTTCCCAAACCATTTGAGTATCCACAGATTATCTATAGAGGTTGACAGAGAGACTGACTATCCTAGATTAGTAGTGAGTCAACTGGTTTGCTGAGACATAAAATATCTTTGGTAAAAGGACCTCCTAAATCATAGCAGAGATGAAAATAAAAAGTTATATCGTCAAATGCATATTTACTCTTTTTTATTGAGATATAACTGACACATAACTTTATATTAGTTTTTACAACATAATGATTTGACATATGTATATATTGTGAAATGATCACCACAATATGTTTAGCTAACATGCGTCACCACCATAGTTACAATTTGTGTGTGTGTGATGAGAACTTTTAAAATCTATTCTCCTAGAAACTTTCAAATATACAACACCATATTGTTTTTTTATTTTATTTATTTTTATTTTTTTATTTTTATTTTTTTTAATTTAATTTAATTTTTTTTATTTTTATTTTTTATTGGTGTTCAATTTACTAACATACAGAATAACACCCAGTGCCCGTCACCCATTCACTTCCACCCCCCGCCCTCCTCCCCTTCTACCACCCCTAGTTTGTTTCCCAGAGTTAGCAGTCTTTATGTTCTGTCTCCCTTTCTGATATTTCCCACACATTTCTTCTCCCTTCCCTTATATTCCCTTTCACTATTATTTATATTCCCCAAATGAATGAGAACATATAATGTTTGTCCTTCTCCGACTGACTTACTTCACTCAGCATAATACCCTCCAGTTCCATCCACGTGTACAATGGAATATTACTCAGCTATTAGAAATGACAAATACCCACCATATTGTTAACTATGATCACCATGCTGTACATTACCTCCTCGGGACTTATTTATATAATTAGGAGTTTATACCTTTTGACCACCTCTACCTATTCTTATATTCTATCTCCATTTCTATATTCTTTTTTCCCTCTATTTTCATACTCTTAATATACATACATTTTTTTTGTTTGAACCACTGATTCATCTTAGAAATGCATGTCTGAGTTGGGTTTACTTAGGGCCTTATTGGATCTTAAAAACAACAAAAAAAAACCTCCTTACCTGTTTGATTTACTTTGGGGCATTTGCAGTCTAAAACTGAGAAACAGGTGAAGTTTTACAATCCTCATTCTTTCAGTAAACACTTATTTAGTGGTCACTGGGAAAGAAAAAAAACTCATATCCTCTGGGAATTAGTCATATGTTGGATCAAAGCCATATATTTAACTGTTGTTTAACTGTTTAAAACACTGATTCCTATATCTATCTATCTATCTATCTATCTATCTATCTATCTATCTATCTATCATCTATCATCTATCTATCTATCTATCTATCTATCTATCTATCTATCTATCTATCTATCAATCATCTATCTAAAGACTAATAGTCCTTATCTCAGGAGTTGTACAGATCGGAAACCCAAAGGTAAGAGCTCGGTAAGTAGTAATGGTTACTGTTAATATGATGACCACTGCTACTGGCTCAGAAATGCCTCAAGAACTGCATGAGATAAGGCACAGTCCTTGCTCATAAGGAACTTTCATTTTACTTGGGGTGGAGGAATGTAAGCAGCTAATTATGCCACAAGACAGCATAATTTGGGGCAATAATAGAGGTAGAAACAAACTATTGGAATAGAAATTGGGTAAATTTGGATTACACAGAGCTATCAGAACAAGCCCCCTGAGGAATAAGACTCAGTGGTGAGCCTTCAGAAATGAGCAGGATCTTAATAGAAGAGGGCTTTATTGGCCAGGCCTATCTTTTCTTTAACCTTTGCATTCAGAGTGGTTTCTACCTCATTCCTCCTCCTTTCTGTACTTGATGACTTCCTCAGAAAATATTATGATACTATAATGTGTAGGAGAACTACTCCCTCTGATTATATTTGTGTGTAACTCTCGTGTGGAAGATACATGAAAGATCACATGGTTATGAGGTACTATTTGGTTTTGTGGTCTATAAAATTCAGATTGGATTTGCGGGAGAAACAGTCACCTGAAAAAGGAGTGTCTCAGGCTAGACAGTCAGAAACCAGAGTGTCAAATCCAGATGGGCTTGCAGGATGTTTCTCTTGGGCTTACCCATAGAGTTAATTATATATTAGAGATGTTCCCTTTGGAAGGTGTTGGCACTCTCCCTATAGAGCTGGATTTGGGATGTGGAGTTAGGAAGGCCAAGAGACTTAACAGAAAAGTTTTGGGGATCCTTTGATACTCTGAAGGAGCAAGCCCTCCCTGAATATGAGCCAGGTGTACTCCGTAAAGTCATGCAGATCTGGGTTGGAATTCCAGCTCTGTTGTTTATCAATGGCTTATTTTGGGCAAGTTACTAAATCTCTCTAGGTCTTATTGTCCTACTTATGAAGTGTTAATAATACAATCTTCCTTGTATGGTTGATGTGAGAATTAAATGAAATAGCTCCTAGACATGTGAAGCTCCCAGACTGGAGTCACAGAGTACTAGTTTCTGTTCCTTTTTCCCTCTCCCATTCTCTCCACTTCCCCTGTTCCTGCCACCATTTTACTTGAGTATTCCAGTCAGTATAAGCTTTGCTAAGATATACTAAGAGGCTTTAGTCAATGCATGACCCAGAATATTAGAAGGAGAACATGCCATTCCTGGAGGTGGCCATGGTAACCACAAGGCAAAAACCCCAAGAGGCATAAAGCTATGGTGAAGAGAGTAGTGAGGAAGGATCAATACTTGACCAGCCAACCTTCTTTCCAGTGCTAAATTTTAATGGTCTACATTGTACTAAGAGACAGGCATCCCATATAAGGATATCGACACCTTAATGCAATATTAAGTAAACATACAACTTCTCCTAGTGGCATTTTTGAAATGAAAAATTTTGCTTCAAGTGAAAAGAATTTTAAGAATTCTTAAGCAATTTGAGAAGATATTTTTGAGGAGGATGAGGATTGAATGGGTGGCAGGGATATTTACTCTAGGTCACTGGACTCAGAAGTGAAACATTTACTTTACCTTTTTTTTAAATAAGGTTTTTATCCTCTTTTTTTTTTTTAAAGATTGTATTTATTCACAGAGACACACGCACACACACACAGAGGGGCGGGGGGGGGGGGGCTCAGAGACACAGGCAGAGGGAGAAGCAGGTTCCATGCAGGGAGCCCAATGTGGGACTCGATCCCAGGACTCCAGGATCACGCCCCGGGCTGAAGGCAGACTCTGAACCACTGAGCTACCCAGGGATCCCCACATTTACTTTACCTAATTATAAGTAGCTCTATCATAGTGGGACAGAAGGCCAGAAATTCCAGTTTTTAAATTGCTCAGCCTCATTTGATGATCTATGGTGAATGATTTACACTGGATTTCTCTGACTTAGCTAACTCGAGTGTATTCTTACAACCTTGCCCAATAATACCTTGGCTGACATCATTGTCAGTATTCAGTTCTTTACTCGGGTCTGCAAATGCAAAGTGAAGAAGAACTGAGGCAAAAGTGCTGTTGGGCACAAATTTATGAAGCTAAAGTGGATTTTGGCCCAAATGATCCAGTGTTGTGTTGCTCTCCAGTCTTTCGTAGCCCAGTGGAGAAAAGCTATTTCCCTATTGAGAAACTGGGATTCAAGAAGGAGTGGGTCCTAGCTTCTAACTTGAAATGTGAAAATCATGGATCCTTAGGGAGGAAGGTCATGTTAGAATTCAACTTCTATTTCACATGTATATCTGACAGCTCAATGTGGAAAAAGCCATGTATGTTTATGATGGTCATCTCACAAGCAAGTGCAAGAAAGCATTCCTAAATAACCAGGCAGACATGGCCTGCAAGTGTTGGTGAGTGAGCCTGTCTAGTTCTGTAAATGGTACTCACTCACGAACATGTGACAAATTTAATGGGTTACAGTTAAGAGGGCAACTGACCCACAGGTGTGCATGCATCACTCTCAGTGTGAAAATAATCAGCGGAGTGCTGAGTATATCTGAGTCTGAATGTTGTTTGTGACCCTGACAGATGATGCCATGAGAGAGATAAAAGGATAGTACTCAGGGAGTAGTGGCAAGAAACATATATGTAGAAACGTTGTTGCTTTTTCTTATTAATCATACTGTTCAGTTCATTGTCTGCACAAAGCATTTACACAACTCAACTAAATAATAGTTAAGAATTCTAATCTCTCTGAATAAATATTCAGGATATTTGCCTCACGATTGAATGTCTTGAGTTGAAATTTAGGGAAGTTCTAAAAGTTGGAGACGTTTCTGGGATAGACATCATGATTTTTAAAGTCTATGGTTAAATGGTGGTCACCGCACATCATTTTCTAGGCTGGCTGAACTAACTCTTGTGAACAATGTCAACGTCACCTCTGTATTCTGAGCCATGCTAATCACGTTCTTCCATGATGTGCTGAACATTTTTAATGTTCTCTCCTGATTTCAGTATTCTCTTTGCTTCTTTTTCATTTTTGGATACTCATGTATAATTTGTCAAAACCTTCCTCATTCTGTTATTTATTATATTTCACTGTTAAGTCTATTGGAGATAAAAAAGTATGCCATTGTTATCCTGTCCAAAAAAAGCACAAAAACCTGGCTCCACATCTTGATAGTTGCTTCAGTTTCTCATGCAAGAGGAGATGGAGGCTGAATGAAAGCCTAACCCCATGTAATGAGAAATGTGTATGTGTATGTAATCTGATGCATGTCTCACGCACAACAAATTTTTAAAAATCATGTTTGAAAGAGAAATAAATAACATATTTTGGTCAATGCTTAGAATATGGAACTTTGACTTTTTCTGCTGACTGCATTGTTTAAACTCACTGCAAGAAATGTCTGCCCTTAGGAAATTATCAATCTCCAACAAAGAATTGTAATGGAAAAACCCATTACACCTACCTCTACCAATGGAGGTGACTCTAGTAGCAAAATGATGATTGTAAGATATTTAATATCTATCCACATAGTACTCATATGGTCCTTGCTTCCTGTTAAGTAACAAGCAAGATAAATTTCTGGATACATCTATGAAGCTCTAGAGGACTGTTTGGGATGGAGGCAGGGCCAAAGGCAAACCCAGAGTTTGCAATTAGGAGGATGGAAAAATAAAAATGAAATGAATGAATGAATTCAACGGAGTGCTCTTTGTAGTCAGGAAAGAGGAGCAATTGATATGAGAGTTAACTTCATACCAGCTACTGTGTCAGGTTCTTTACATTCATTTCATATAATCAGCACTACAATGGGAAACCCAGGCATGGATGGTCTAAGCAAATGCCCAATGTCACATAGCTGACAAAGAGCAGATTCTCCAGTCTGTTGACTTCTTCACTTAGATCCAACTGCCTGCCAACTGCCACATCCAACTGCTGTTCAGGGACAGCATTTATTTAGCTGATTTTATGCAATATCTAATGGTGACACAACAGGCAGATATATATGTTCAGGTAATTTTGTCTGATAACAACAAAACATCAATGAAGTTTTCTCCTGATTATATCTGTTAAAAGGTTAGCATTGAGTATCAGAGTTTGCCCATTAAAGAAGTCAGTGAACACGTAGGAGGAAAATATCACCAGTTGAATAAGGCAACAAATGAATATGGTCAAGTTGGTCAAAGTGGTTTATTTCAAGGTGTATTGTCAGAAATTTAAGATGTCAGTATTTCGTTAGTGGGCTCTATCAGCTTAAGCATCTTTCAACCTCTGTAGGTCATTGGATTTTAACTTGTCTTTCTTTCCAAGCAGTTCATGCTATAGTAGCTGAAATGCTCTCATTATTTCCAGGCTTGTTTACCCCTATATCAAATTTTTTTCCTTGTTGTATTTTGATACTTCCTAATTAAGAATACTAATATGCAATTTATAGATAGCTTTTCATATTTTCTCCATAGCATAACTTAACATGAAAACTATATCTTCAGCGAGATCCTCCTCCATGTCTACCATATAAAACAAACAAACAAAATCAAAAGAGGAAAACTATGCCTGGCTATGTGATTATTTTCATTAGCAGTGGGTCTGTCTGCCTCTGTGTGATTGAGATGCAATCCGTTTCTGCTGCACTTCTCATTTACTCTCAGGAAACAGTCCCAGTTGTCTAAAGAGTCAACACCTTCTGACAGGCACCATCTGGCCAGCCATTCATTAACTCCCACAATGCTGCTCGTGAATTTGCCTCTCTACCCGTGACCAGTGACACTGTCTAGAGAGTGGATGTAGCTTAAAGCAATATTGTTTCCCTGTTTGAATCCTGCGGGCATCACCAGCCAAGCAATCCTATAGGCAACATTCTACCTGAGCTGTAGGTTTGTTTTATAGCTAAATTGAATACCTGATGTCATTTTGGAAACTGAAAGTTGAGGACTACAAACAGTGAAAGAACAAAAGTTTTAAATGGTAGGTAGATCAAAAAGCATGAATGTTTTTTGTTTGGTTTGAGAATGGAAAATTCTGTAGAAAATTGTGTAGAAAATTCTTCTTTAGGAGTAAATTTTTTGGAAAGTGACTAACAAATTCACGATCATGATCTAATTTATTTTTGGTTTACACCTGCAAATCCCTTCTTTTGCTTTCTTGCTATATTATTTACTTTTATTATTCAATCTATTTCTCTTGCTTCACATCCCTATACTCAGAGGTCACGTGGACTAGTAGAAGAGAGAATGTGAAGGTTGTTTAAGAAACAACTTGTATTATGTCTATTTACCTGGACCATCACTTCTGAATATTTCTTGATTTTGGTTTTTATCATTTGACAACAGGACAAAAATCCCAAACTGGCTCTGCCAGCCTCACATAGTTTCTAAAAGGCACAGTTTCAATGAATATCCAATAAGATATAATGAATGAAAAAACAGGTATTTTTTTCATTGAGCATCTATTTAGAGTTACGCAATATCACAGATGTGGGGATACCAAAATGCAAGACATTAACCTTGCCATCCAGTGGAGAGATAGACACAGAAAAAATGTGATAAGCCATTAAGATTCCTAAAATCAAGGTTTGAGGAGCCAAGATAATACTAGGGAGCCCAAGAGAGAGGGACAGAGTACTCTGGGCAGAGGGGCTGGCCTGTGGAAAAACAGATGAGAGGTAATATTATCATTTTGAAACCTTTAAGAAATTAAAACAGATTGGGGCACCTGGGTGGCTCAGTGTTTGAGTATCTGCCTTTGGCTCAGGTTGTCATCCTGGGGTCTTGGGATGGAGTCCCACATCAGGCTCCTCAAAGGGAGCCTGCTTCTCCCTCTGTCTCTGCCTCTCTCTTTGTCTCTCTCATGAATAAATAAATAAAATCTTAAAAAAAGAAAATAAAACAGGGTAAAAATTTGGTTAGAGCAAATGGCAAGACCTGACATATAAGAAGAGTCTGGTTCATGAACAGATTTGTTTGCCAGGGAGAGTCATTGGCTTTTGCCCTGTGGGTAATGGAAGACTGTTGCCAAGTTTGGAGTAGGGTAGAGATGATTGGGAAAGTCTTGCAAGGCTGTCAGGGGAGGTTGGAGGAATGATGCACTAAGGAATGCACTAAGGAGCCTCTAGCGGTAGTGCCTGGTAGGTGATGATTTAGGAACAAGAATAGTAGCAGCAAAGGTAAAGAAGAGCAGAACCGTCAGAGAAATGGAGCGTGGAATGGCAAGATCTGTGGTCATCAGAATTACTTTAACGCAGAAGACTCAGTGCCAGGATCAGTGTTCATCCTGTCTCATGCTCATGTTTTCCCCTTCTAGCTTTCCTGTGGGGGAGAGTTTCTCTTCCATTTTGTAAGAGCTATTTGGATCACTGTGAGTCTTGGAAGGATTCTTCTGAAATTTTTTGATGCTAAGAATGTTGGCAGTAATATCATGTTTCTAGTAATTCTTCTCCCAAACTTTGAACTCCAAGGGCAGGAACCACACCTGTCTTGACCCCCGCTGTGTCCCCAGCACAGGGTCCGCCACAGAACAGATGCTCAATAAGGACTTCAGGAATGCACCAGTGATAAACATTGCAAACAAGATACGCTGAGAGGTCAGAAAGGTAGATATAGCTACACAATAAAGTAAAAAAGTTGCATGAATATAAGCAGGTTTGGTAATGGTAATGGTAATGATAGAAAACATTAGTTGAGCTCCTGTTAGTCTCATGCACCATGATAAACACACTTTGTGTGAATGATCTGATTTAATTCTTGCCACGACGCTTTGTGGGTGTGTTTTTATTCCCATTTTGCAGATGAATAAACTTTATAAGTCACACATCTTGTGACTGGCAAAGCCTTGGCTTAGTCCTGGGTTATTTAGGAGCAAAAATCTGCTCTAAGCCACCGTTCTGGATTTAATGAACCCTTGAATGATGTGAATTCTGTCAAAAACGTGTGTTTTTCATTCCTGGGTTTTCCCACGTCATTTCTCAACACACATGCCTGGATTTGGCAGGCATGCATGTGTCTTCCTCCTCTCTCTTCATTTGTCCTCTCTTTCCACACTAAATGATAATATGTAGTCATTTGTTGAGGTGAATGTGCTGAGTGGTTAGACATATGGGTCTCCATCCCAGCAGAGTGATGGTCTTAGACATTTTCTGCTCTAGCCTCTCTCTCATGTGGAGCCTGAGTCTCTCTGGCTCTCCGTCTTTTTCCTCCCTCTATCATCTCTCCAAGTTGGTAGGTAAAGGTATGGGTTTTTAGCACTTGTAGGTGAAGGGACTTGTAGTAAGAAGCCTTCAAGGAAGACCAGCTACTCAAGAGTAGGGACTGGGTGTTACTCATCTCCCTCTGCATCACCTAGTCCACTGGCTGGTACTACTGAGAGGCACCTGAGAAATGTTTGCTGATCTTTTGAAGTATGGATGTATGTGAGCCTTTGTAGGAGAAAAGTCACTGTTCCCTTTATTTTCTGTGTGCTATGACTTTTTCTTTTTTACATATTTTGGACACATAAACATCATATATTCAACATAGACCTATGAGCATCTTTTCCTTTCTCTCTTTGTGATTTATCTCTCCTCTACTACATGTAAACATTATATACAGGGTACTGTTACAAAAACAAATCTCCTGCGTATCACAGTGGAGATATGGGCATTTGCTTGCCTTTTTGGTCCTAGATGAGTAGCTGTACATCTCACGTAGCTTCCCCTGTAAACCATCTTTTTCTTTAAATATGTCTCTTTACTTCTTCTAGAGGCTAATACCACAATATACATTATTTTAATTGCATTTTGGTAATGTATTGTGATTTTACAAATACTGCGGCTATTCTTTAAAAAAAAGAAAAACTTTTGACAATAATTTGCTCTCTGAATTCAAGGATGTCTCTTATTTGTGATATCAATTCCCCTTGTGCCTTGGACTTTGTTTTTTTCCATTTCACCTCCAAAATTACATTGAAAACATCTGCTAAGGACTTATTTAAACAGCTAGTTAATGCTTTATAAAGCTCAGAGGTACGCCCATCTGTTCCAGGAGCATTCTCTTTTCTCAAGAGCTATATCATATTTTCTACCTGTCTGACAGCTGGGTTTGCATCAAAACTCTTAATTTCTCTATCAGTAGTATGGCACCTTACATTAAAGTTTATAACTGATTTTTTTTCTCTTTTGCCTTGCTCTGAACAAATCTAAGAACAATCAAGTTATTTACTTCTTTTTTTGTCTCACTTAAATCTTCCAATTTTATTTGTTTTTAGAGCCAAGATGTCTTTTTTTTTTTTAAGTCTTCATAACAAAATAGAAGGGAGGATGTAGTTCTGATGGATTTAATCTCTAGCATCTCACTTCTTGGGCCCCTCTGCAAACCCCTTTAGTTCACATGAGGTCCATAGGGATAAATTATATACTTCTTGCTGTAGGATGAAGACCAGTCCCGGTATCATGTCCATCCTTCTTCTTTAGAATGTTTTTGCCTTCTCAGGGATGAGGCATGATCAAATCCTCTGTGTTTCCTGACAGAGGATAATTCATTTCAGGATCTTCATGGTCCCAAGGAAGCCTGATGTCTAGGCTGAGATGACAGAGGAGGCTTTCCCTTCCGATCCACTCCTTTCTGGGTGTCAGACTCAAGGCATACCACCACCATCTCCACACAATCTCCTCACTGTTTTCCTCTCTCCTATGTCCATCCATTTATATTTTCAAAATAAGTGAGAACTTTCAGAAATTACACAATCAATTCTCAGAAATTTCTTTCGTAAAGTATGCACAAGGGGATCTGTTTTGTATTCTTTAGAGTATCTGATTCCTAATATGTTGACAGGCCAGTTGAAAGAGAGAGAGAGATCAGATGAGTTCTGATTTAACTTCTGTTTACACTTTCCTTACTGCCCAATTTTGTTATAGTGACAGCAATTCAGATGTAATAATTTTCTCTGTCCTTATTGGAAAAAATCATATGGCATCTTGCAGGTATTCATCCCTTACATACTCAAGAATTAATTCACCCCATTGGCTGCCTTTATCTGTATAAGAATCCTAATTACTTCAACTTTCTTTTACCCATCTTCCACTCTTCTCCCGATTTTCATGAATATCCTCTAAGAGGCAGTTATCCCCTTATTTTTCTTTTCTTTTTTTTGCTCCATCAGTATAGGGATGCTGGAAGGAAGAGGTACATCACACATTTCATGCTGACTTAAACCTTAGAGAAGTTTATTTTTGGCTGAAATTGAGGATTTAAGAAAGGGCTTATCTGACTCAGGTTTGCCTGAGAACACTAGCTATGTCCCTTGGTGTCTGATTCCTTCTCAAAATAGAGCTCCTGTGTCTCAGAAAGCAAGCATAGTTTTCCATTTGGTCCTCAACCAAAGAAAATACTGTCAGTTGCAGTGAGTCAAACACAAGGTCATCTGTGCCAGTCCATTTGAAAAAAAAAATCATCCAACTGCTGTTGGTAGATTCTAAGGGCAGATCCAAAGACTGGAAAAAATGCAAGCAGTTACTTTGCCTAGATGTAAGAATGGCTATTTTTGTTTATCATGAAGAAAAAAAAAAAAAAAACCGACTACTTCCTGTACTATTCTATGCATACACACAATGGGAGACCTATTTCTCTGTAAGCCAGTGTGCCGAGAAAGCTCATTTAAAAGCAGGGACTAGTAACAGAACTGGAAAATTATCCTAACACTCTTCCCATTCTCTGGGGAGATTCTTGCTCAGGGGATTAGGAATTAGGTAATTGTTCCTATATATGATGATCCATGCAATTTTAAGCAGGTGTTTCTCTGTGGCCCAGTTTTTTGAGCTGCGGAGTAAGCAGTGAACAAAAGGGTTATTGGATAGTTTGTTGGTGAAATGGGCTCATTGTTGAACAAGATTTCTTTAGTTAATACTTGCAGGTAAGTCTAACCACTAGAGGTGAAGCAAGTCTATTTTCTGTTTTTTTAAGAGGCGGTCCATGGACGGCCATCTCTAGGGAGCATAGTGAAGAAGGAGATGTGTGGTTATCTTGATCATTCTCCCTTGTTTCCTCTGGGGCCTTTTGTTCATCTGGGTCTCAGTCAACTTTGACACTTATTTTAATTTATGCTCTCATTTAAAGAACCAGTGGAGTGCAAGCTTTCTGAATGTTAGCTGATTCCAACATTAGATAGGCCTCTAAAAGGCATTAAAGTTTATTTTTTTTTTTTTTGGTTTGTTTTGTTTGTTTTTTAAGGGCATTAAAGGTTTATTGTGGGTTCTTACAGATAAAAACAAATCTAAATCCAGAGATAGGAATTTCCAATGATGGAACTACAATTATAAGTGGTAGGGGTGGCTTAGCGGTTGGGCGTCTCCCTCAGCCCAGGGCGTGGTTCCGGAGTCCCGGGATTGAGTCCCACATCAGGCTTCCTGCGAGAAGCCTGCTTCTCCCTCTGCCTCTCTATGTCTCTCATGAATAAATAAATAAAATCTTTAAAACAATAAGTGGTAGGGGAAACATTTCCAGTGTTCTTAGACTCGGTTGGTCACTTACTCTATGTACTATTAAGGCCAGTCTTGGGTCTAAGAATATATGGAAAGAAAGATGATCATGATATTGTAGGCGATCATGGGCAAACTCTGGAGTACCCTTGTTATCAGAAGTTAAAAACAGAGATTCTAATTTGCATCATGGTTTTCTGGTCTTTCTGGTTGGACTCTTTCCTGGAGATCTTTTTAGATTTTACTTATATCCTGTTTCCCTGGCAAGGCATGATATACATTTCCTTATTGCCTTCTGAAGCTCTGGAACATCTGGAAAGTTTTCCTCTCCCTTTCCCACATTCTTTTGAAGAAGTTTAGTGGCAGTACCAAGGGCATTTATTTTCCTGCAGAGCAGATGGAGGAAGACAAGAGCAGAGCGAACTTTCTCATGTTTCCCACCGAGAGTCAAGTGTTTCCATCCTACTTACTCTTTGCACTGGAAGCCATCATTTCTATAAGAGATTTCTATAATACCAAAAGTAAGGCATAAAGCCAAAATTCATTGTGCATAAGGAATATGTGCTACAAGATTACTCCTAACTTTGAGAATCATTAAGGCTTTTCCTATGAGATATCATGGATTGTCTCATAACTATGCAATGGCTTTTTTACCTAGCCAAGTCCTGGCCTTCCCCTCCAAACTCCACCACCCAGATCGATCACTTCTCACATTGCTTATTCTTATTGTCAAATACCTGGCACTTAAATAATGTATTGATATTAGTTTGTATATTAACACTTACATTATGTTGCATATGCATTGCACCTTCATGACATTTCTATAAGGCATTATTCTTCTGATTAAACAGGAAATATGACAAGTACAGGGCTGCAGAATGCTGCTTAACTCTAAATCTTGGGCTAGTCATATAGACATATATAGGTTCTTGAGTCATTTCTTCACCATCTTGGCAATCATGATCTTAATGTGAAAAAAGTGAAAATATAGCTGCTGAAGTGAGGATCTGCAACACATCCAACATACGAGTACAGAAGACATGCTTGCAGATAGATACCCAGTGTAGACATGGGTCATGAATGGACCACAACATGGCCCCACGAATGGCCATTATTTGGGGACCTGAAATGGGCTAACCACAAACAGCAGCATCAAGTCCACTAAGATAAGAAAATATATAACTATTGATAGAAATAAACAATTAGAAATATCCAATTAGACACATTTGAGATATCTTTAAAAACAAGTTCATAAAAAACTCCAAAGTGCTTCTGCTTGCTCAAATCCAATCAAATTTATGTGTACAGTGCTTAAATGGAAGCCAGTTATGCATTACGTTTAACCCCACATATAAATGCAAAGTCATTAGTGTAATAAGGAAAACTTACAGATATATCATCTATTATCTGTTATCCATGGGGGATAAGAAATTTGTGTTGGCCCCTTATCATTCCCAATTTAATATTTGGTTCACTTATATATCTTTGTAAGAGATTTTTATAATATCAAAAGCAAGGAAGAAAACTAATATTCATTGTGCATCAAGAATGTGTTAGGCACTATGTTATAATTTCAACCTATATTTTATCTTTACAACTGTGGTCTGAGATCAGATATTGTTACCTCCATTATTTACAGAAGAGAAAGGTAAAGCTCAGAGAGGTTAAATAATTTATCTACAACTACACTCGGGGAGCACCAAGATCAGGGTTCAATGCCAGCTCTTTAAACTCCAGAATGCACTATTTTCCATTACATCAACAAAAACACTTTGGGGAAATCACACATTTTTGCAGTGCCAGACTTAACAAAGGCAATTTTTAAAGTGCAAAATGTCATTTAATTGAAGCAATAGTCTTCAGCTACATAAATTGATATGTCAATAACAGATTACTTTTCTAAGCCCTGATGGATGTTAACTAGTCTGGTATTTTCTATATCCCCTTCTAGCCAATTCCCTACCTACCCTACTTTGCTCCATTCAGGCTATAGGAACCTATCTGACTTTATATTCATGTTTGTCACACTGAGACCCTTATCAATTGTGGACCTGCTTCCCACATGCCTTATGGATCTGTTTTATGTTCTAGGTATATTTCTTAAACTTAGAAGATATGTCTTCTCTGAACAAACTGAATATGAAAAATTGCAGACTCAAACCAAGCACCATGATAGGTGAGGGAGAAGCCATGGGTTGGAAAAAGGGTTTTGAGTGAAGGGCTAAATAATGACGCCATGGGTTGGAAAAAGGGTTTTGAGTAAAGGGCTAAATAATGACGAAAAAGGGTTTTGAGTAAAGGGCTAAATAATGAAATAATGAGATAACTCATTATCTTAGGAGTTCACCAGTAAAGAGTGGGCTTTCCCCTCACTTATGCATGGAACATGGGCCTACCATCACGGAACCAAGTGGCCAAAAAAGTCTTGTGCTTGACTTAACACTGTTGCTGTTCTGAAATTCTTAATCATTTTATCTATAGGCTTGTGTTTTGCAAGTAAGGTTTTGTGGGATGATGGAGCATTAATATGAGGAGAGGAGATACACATAATGTGCTCATCCACTATTCTTTGCCATCCAGTGTTTTTTTGTTTGTTTGTTTTGTTTTTTTTAAAAATATTTATTTATTTATTCATTCATGAGAGACACAGAGAGTGGCAGAGACATGGGCAAAGGGAGAAGCAGGCTCCCAGCAGAGAGCCCAATGTGGGACTGGATCCAGAACTCCGGGAGTGCCCTGAGCCAAAGGGAGATGCTCAACCACTGAGCCACCCAGGCGTCCTGCCATTCCAGTGTTGTTGCCCATGAGCACAGAGGTTCAGTGGACCCAGCCGCGCGATAGTTTAGCAAGACTCAAAGTGAGCACAGAGTGAGCACATTGACATCCTCAAGGGGCCATGCTTTCTGCTCATATCAGAACTTTCAACACAGAAAAGGGGCAGTTGTGTTCTAAGAAACATGACCACCAAGGAACCCTATCATGTGTGCTTCCTTTATCCCTGTTCATTTCCTGTATTTGTCAAATCATCTACAATTAAACCAATGTCAAAAAGCGAAAGAACAAGTAGGGCAATCAGCCCTTACTTATTCATCATGAAGGTGGAGAGTTCAGTAGAATATGTGCATATCAAAAAGTGAAAGGAAAACAATTTTTATTTTTATTTTTATTTTTGTGTGTGTGGAGCATTTCCATTGTTTTGGTTAAGAACAAAAAATATATATGCAAGTACCTGCTCAGGAAATAAAAATTGTGTAATTTCAGTGATTCTGCTTCAGAGTTAGATGCATTTAAAACTGGCATTGCATGATGTAAAGATGAGCAGTAAAAATCATGCTAATAATTTAAAATTTTAATTCTTTAAAATTTAGAACAACTTTAAATAGCAACTAAAAAACCACGATGACAAATTGAGAGAGAGACTGCAGAAGAACGCTTTATATTTTAGGAACTTTGATGGCATTTTTCCTGCTTTTGAAACAAGGGGCTCACATTTTCATTTTGCACTGGGCCACACGACGCACGAAGTGGCCCTGGTAGGATGCCTTGCTTGTTTTTCTGAAGGCCAGCAGCTAGGTTTATGCCCTGGTAAGGGAGACTGGTGGGATTCTACTCTGGAGACATTGAACAGCTTCAGAAAAAAAATTCATTATCTTAGGAGTTCACCAGTAAAGAGTGGGCTTTCCCCTCACTTATGCTACAGAAACACCTACAAGGGTATGGGCCCTCCCATGTATGCTGGACTTCCCATCGGTTTTAGGGCTTCACTCTATAAACAGACAACTAACAACCTGCAAACATGAGAGGAAAGCTTCCAACTGAAAAGAGAACAGTCGGATAAACATCATATCCCCAGGGAAAACAGGGAGCACAAGGAGATTATCTGATATGATCATGCATCCAGAAAAAAAAAAAAGCTTCTGAAATTCTTGTACAATCAAGCATTTGAAATAATATTAATGACCGGTAAGTAGAAAACCATGCAAGTCTCAAAAAGTGTGACAAAAATTGATGGTGTGGGAGAAAGATCATCAGAATGTACTATATGGCCTTTTTCTGGATCTTATAACGTGACCACTCAATGTTGGGTTAAATAAAATTTTTCTATGACTGTATTTGGAGGATTTGGTGAGGACAGATAGAGGTGAAGCAACCTACCCATCATCTAGCAGAAAAAATAAAGAAGTCAACAGATGGTGTCTAATACTGAGAAATCCAGGACTAGCAGGGTAATTACTGAGGAATATGGAGATAAACTCCAGAGGAAATACACAAAGAGGTTGAAAGAGATGCCTCCAGGGAGCATAGCTGAGCAGTGAGGGGCTGAGAGACGAAGCAGGGGATGGTTGTTTTTCTTCAAACGTCTTTTACTTCTATTGAAATTTTAAACTCTACACATGCTTTGTGTTGATAGATCTTTGCAATAAAGGAAAAGAAATGCCAGAAAATGAAAAGAAAAGGATATTGGTTGTCTTACAGAATTTCCAGGAAGCCTGGAGAGTTATGCTTGGTA
The DNA here is from genome assembly GCF_053574225.1 of Canis aureus. NCBI lineage: Eukaryota > Metazoa > Chordata > Mammalia > Carnivora > Canidae > Canis > Canis aureus. The sequence continues at coordinate 8,369,709 of NC_135647.1, forward strand.
GTTGGGCAGGAACAAGAGAAGTCCTGTGGAGGATGATGCTGCTAAGCCCCAGCTGGCACAGCCTTCACTGCCATGGTGGTCATGAGACATAATTGGCAGTGTCCGCTGTCCCTGCATCTTTTCATCATGGCCAGTGGGCCCAGTGTCTTGGGTGGTGGGGTCTGATTGGCTGACTAGGTTGTGTGCCACAAACGGCAGCCAGTTTGGTGGAGGTAGCAGACAAATGAGCAAAGGAGGAGATGGCCTCTGCCTTCTGTAAAGTTTCATATGGCAAACACAGTCTAATTTCTAGGAAGGTGATTCAGATGTTGAATATCAGATATATACTGTGGTCACTTTCTGATGAAAGTATAGACCACTTTAAATAGTTTGTCTTTCTCCTCTCAGGCAAATTTTTAGGGAATCTTAAATTTTGAGGGCTTACTTCTAGAAGAGGGTACATGGTGTCTGTCTATCTATCTATCTATCTATCTATCTATCTATCTATCTATCTATCATCTTCTCTTCATCAATATATCATTTCCCTACCAGTAAACCTACATACCTCACAGTATGCCCAAGTATTACCACTAGTAAAACAATAGTATAACACAGCAGACACTCTGGAAAAGTGTGTGTGTGAGAGAGGGAGTGTGAACAGCAGAGTGGTTAGAAATACAGATTCCAAAGGAAACCAGAGGACTCTACAAATCAAAAACTTACAAATCAGAATGAGATAGAGACGATCACTCTACCTACAGAAGAAAACATAGCATCCCCCAAAGGAAAAAAAAAAAAAAGCTTTCTCCCACCTTCCCCTTCATTAAAACTGAAGAGTAAGTATCATCTTTCCAAATAATTCCAAGAACTGAGCACAAAGTTTTGGATAAACCATGGACTTGCCTCAGCTTCTGTAAGGAGTATGTGTGATGTTTAGTAGAAGACCCTGGGGTGGTGCATCAAGGAACATACCCAAGGAGAAGTTAATTCCAGAAAGCTTGTCATTTCTTTAGCTGATATACTTGGGAGTCTGGTGTGCTGTTTGTTAGTTTGGCTTACTAAACATAAGTTCCTATTAACTAACTTTTATCCTAGTGATAGTGAGTTTTCGATAGGAAACCAAGAGGCTTGACAGACACATTCATTGCATATTTCATGTACTCCCAAGAGATTTGGCCCTGTGAGGAGCCAGGTTGGGGGAGGGAGGAGATAGATATGCCAGCAACATTGGTATTCCAGGAGAACAGTCTGAGGACCATGATCATCTAGCCATGCCTGTTCTAGATGAGCGTGTGCTACATATTCATATATATTTACATTATAAACATATATAGGCACACACATACACAGCAATATCTTTAATTTGAGCAAGTAAAAAACTTTCGGCTCCCTACCTTTTGCTAATTCTCTAAACTGCTAGGTTTGTTGTGCTGTAGGATTTTCAATAAACACCTCTGAGAATACTCTTCCACCTGGATGTAAAGTAATTTGCATTTCCTCTAGTGTGAAACCAATTCACCACAGGTATAGACCTAAGTAATTGCAAATATCAGATGCAATTTTAGTAATTGCATTTCTTGTCTGAAAGTGGTATTCGTAGAAAATATAACTTTAGGTGAACATATCAGGAGTTTTGTTTGCCTGAAGACCCAAATCCTTGCAGATAGTGGGTGAGCTGTGATCAGGTTAAAAAGTCAGTCTAATCTCTACATTTAATGAAGTTGATGAAGAAAAGTCATTAATTCAAATTTTTGGAGAAATATATTCATGCTGGGCATGGAGAAAAGGAGGATTTAAACAGGTGGCATGATATTTGGGAAAAAGCCCGATTGATTTTAAACTGCAATTCAGAACGAGGAACAGAATGTTGATACTAGCAGCGTCTGGCAGGCAGATCAGTGGAATATTTAGCCATGCTAGATCGGGCTTCATACCAACCTGACGAGGTTTATTTCAGAAACTGGGAATCTGATGGAGATATGGGAAGTGGAAATGTGCATGGTTATAACCCAAAGCTGGCCGAAAGGAAGCTGCTCACTGGAATACAATGACCATCCACTGCATAGAGCCCTGTACTCTGTTCAGGTGATTTGGGGTGAGATGGGGATGCTAATCTGGGAAGAAAGGCAGAGAAGTTTACAATTAATTTAAAAGAAGCAAGAGCTACCTCCTACCTTTAAATAATTTAAATAGAAACTTTCTGGGAAAGAAGCATCTTAATGAAGTCAAATAATCCAACTGGCTCTTCCACCATTTTGGATCTTAGTTGTCTCTGTTGTGTCCACTGCTCTAAGTTCTACTCCCTAGGGCTCCAGAGAAAAATCGAATCCTTCCTCCCCATGACAAGCGACACTGTTGAAGGCAGCTAGTGTGCTCTGTAATGATCTCTTTTAAAGATCAGATATTCCTGTTTCTTTCAAGCCTTCCTCATGACATTTCCTCAGCCTCTTCTCAGAAATCATTCTGGGGCTAGTGGGTGAGAAAAATGAAAAATATATACCAGAATAAGTGTATAATAGGGATATGCATAGAGTATTGTGGGAGAATCATTTGTCTTTTTTGTGCAGACCTAAGCAAGATGTTCCAGGTAGGGTTTGACCAATACTGAGCAGAAAGTTTCTCTCGTGCCTTAGTATTTAAAATCTTTCATCGATAGCTATAATTATGCACCCCTATTCATACATAATGTCATTTATTTATGACTTTGATCTCTTTTTCTTTATCATACTTGTAAAAATGGTTTATTTTCTTGATTCTTATTTTTATTAACATTTTATTTTTTTTTTTATTTATATTAACATTTTATTATTATCAATTACCTCTACTTTAAAAAATGATTTTTGTGTTATTTATAGCTTTCTGAGTTTATTCATTTTCAACCTTTTGGTCTCTAGTATATTCTTCTAATTCTATACATTTCCTCTGGGTACTGTTTTAACCACACACCAAAAGTTTTGGGGTATGAGGTTCTTGTGGTTGCTCAGTTATAAACAACTTGTAAAGTTGGGTTTGTCCTGCTCTAAAATTCTCCCAATGATCTTTTTAGGTCCTGACGTTCCTGCTAAGAGGACACCTGGAGCAATTGCTCCTGCAGAGTGCAACCCTCCTTGCAGAGTCCCTTTGTGCTCCACAGCCATTTTGAAAGTAGTAGCAACATTCTCTCTAATGAGGGCAGACAATGAGGGGAGCTGGCAAATGGGTATGTTTTTCTTAGCTGTGTTGCCAACATGAGAAATTGAGCTTGGAGAAAGACCCCTTGCCAGAACAACTAGTTAAAACAAGAATGTGATTGCATCCAGGTTTCATCAGAATATGATGAGGTGCATCATTATGCAAGGTGGGAGGGGGGCAGACTTGTGAACATCTATTCTCCTACTCATTCAGAGCAGCAGAGTTCAGCATGAGCACAGGTGATCCTCATAAAGCTTTGTTTCAGGGGGATGCCTGATGGGCTGGTGCTTAAGGAAATGATGGAGTCCGTTTGTTACTTTCCCTGCTCCATCCCTCCTTAAGGTCACTTTTCCTTATCAACCTTCTTGAACCTGAACATGGTGGTTTCATGTGTCCCTTATCCCCTTTCTGATGAAAATTTGCCCTTAAGAAAAGATCTGGGAACTCCAAGATATAAATCACTGATACTTAATGTACTACCTCACTCAGACTGATGCTCATTTTAAAGGGAACACAAAACCTTAGATTGAGGGAAATCAACATGTATTCGTAGACTTTCCATTGTTGGTGGGATGAGGGACTGTTTGTAGGCCGCAGGAGATCCAAACTCTGATGTAGATGAGGGCTTGACTGGTATCTTAAATGAATGAAGGCAGTTGGCTGGGCAGCCCAGGTGGCTCAGCGGTTTAGAACTGCCTTTGGTGGTGTGATCCAGGGTGTGATCCTGGAGACCCGGAATGGAGTCTCACATCCAGCTCCCTGAATGGAGCCTGCTTCTCCATCTGCCTGTCTGTCTGTCTGTCTGTCTCTCTCATTCTGTGTCTCTCATGGATAAATAAAATCTTTGAAAAGAAAAGACAGTTGGCTGGATATAAAGCAGGGTTTCTCAACCAGAGGACATTTTCCCCCAGGGGACATTTGGTATATTCTGGAGACATTTTTGGTTGTCCTAACTGGTGTGAAGGGTACTTATGACTGGCATCTAGTGAGTAGAGGCCAGGGAGGCTGCTAAACATCCTACAATGTTTAGGACAGCACCCCCATAACCAAGAATGATCTGACCCCAAAATGCCAATAGTTCCAAGGTAGAGGAAGCTAGGTGTAGAGTGATATGCATTTGGTAGTGACACTGGACCCTATGTTGGAGATACAGCATGGTGAGCTTCAGTGTGCCAACTGGAGACCCCCTTCCCTGAATAAAGGGCACTTACTATTTAGCAATCAAGTTATTGTCCCATGACCCAGTGTAGACAGATCTTCTGACTTCTTTGGAAAGTTAAAAAAAATTCAGATTTTTACATAAAATTTCTACATTTAAAAATAGCAGGAATTAGTACAAATGAACAACGGTTAAAAGAGCCACACTAGACGTTTCTTCTCAGTGGTTACTTAACAAGCACTGTCCAAGAAAGTCTTGTCTCAGCTGTGTAGGTGTGGGTTATAAATACAGGGCTTCAAAGTACCAGGAAATTTCTGGCCATCAGTCCTGTTCCCAAAGACCATGACCATACTACGAGGCAGAAGCCAGAACTCTGCTTCAGCTTGTGGAAAAAATGTATGAATGCTCTAAAACTGTCCTAGCACCATTTAATATAGTTTCTCAATGCAATCTCCCCTTTTCCTCTTGTAAAAATCTCTTGGGCTCAATATGCACATTTCAGATTCTAGACTTTTTTCTTACTAATCCAAACATCTACTTAACACAGTTTCTGAAAAGATTAAATAAGATAATATACATGAAAGTTCATGGTGTAGAGTTGTCTGGCACTGAAAGAAATGTTAGTCAACCCTAAATGCAAAGATAATACTTCACTATTTGAATGCGACTGTAGGTTTTGTTTTTTCTGTTTTGTTTTTTTTTGTCGTCATTGTTGTTGTTTTAACTGAGTAGAATTAGTGACCAGCTCCTGGGATAATGAGCTGAGTTCACTCAGCTTGAATTTGGAGGGTAAACACATGTTCTTTGTGTCTGGGAGGTATGCTTGAGATTTCCTTTGTCTCTCCCTGCTTTGGGGAAAAGCAAATTTGGCATGGCCTTTGAACGTTGGACTCCCCCACACTTTTTTTTAGTATGGAAGCTTTGTAAATTTGCCTTGTTAAAAACAAGCCCCATCTTCATACCTGCTGAAACCTAATTCTCATCCAGAGGCTCTGATGAACAAAGGGGGCAGTAATATCAACTGCGGTGCAGACAGCCCAGCCCACGCAGGTACACGGGAATGGCTGCACTAACTGGGGAGGGAGGCCGTTTGTAAAGAACTCTTTTTATTGTGACTCTTTCACCTCCCCCAGCCCAGCCCTGAGCCATGAGAAGAGCGTTGTCAACGAGACAGGCCAATTTTACCCATCTTACACAATAGTGCATTACAGACTTTCCAAGAAGACGCCATTCAGGGTGAATCACCAAATTCAGGATGAAAAGGTTTTGATTTGCAAAAGCGCTCAAGCATTTCTCCTTAGAGCTGGAGATGGCAAGGAAGGAACCAACGTGCACGCAGCTGCTTCACCTTTGGGCCAGGTGCGCTGGCAAGCTCTCCGAGGTGGAGCAGGGCAAATGCACCCCGCATTCACAGGCGCCTTTGTCACACTCTGGGTGCCTGGGCCATGAATGCCTTATTTAAGGTGGGAAAGAATGAGAAGGTGCTGGTGACGGTGGGGTATTGAAATGTGTGGAACTGAGTCAAAGCCTGAATTACAGGTTCACAGAGACTGAAATTAATGTTAAAATTTTCAGGTCGTCAATTGGATTTCATCAACACAGGTAAGAGGTGATGAACAAGAAGGCGAGATTGAGGGTTGTAGCATTTAGGATAATTTCAACTACTCCTAGCAGAAAATCTCTATAAAATGACACAAGCCCTTCTTACTCAAAGTTTGGGCTTAGAACTGGCAATATCACCATCGCCTGGGAGCTTGTCGGACTTGTGGAAGCCACAGCTCCCTCCCCCCCCCCCCAAATCTTCTGGATCAGAATCTGCATTTTAACAAGAGACACTGGTTATTCATATGTGTATTATAGTTTGGAAAGTACAGCTTTAAACAAGGACACTTTTTTTTTTTAAACACATCTCATATAACAAGTAGGCTAGAGGTAAGTGGTGCAGGGGTGGGTTAACTCAGCAACCAACCAATGTCAAGAAAGGCTGGCATATTTTCCATTTTTCTGCTTTGTTCTGCTGAGTTTACTTACTTTCCTACTCAGATTTATCCTTTTGTGGTCACAAGATGGCTGTAGAAGCTCCAGGCTTTACCTAGCACAGCCAAGAAAAGGGGTAGGAAAAGGAAGCTTCCTTTCTTATATGCCTTTTTAACATCAAGGAAACATTTTCCAAAAGCCACTTAATAGATTTCCCTTCATATTACATGTTTCATATCTGATTGTCTAGAATTGGAGCCACTTGCCCATTCCTTAACTGGTTACTGGCAAAGGGGTTGGAATAATGATGATTGGCTAAGGCCAATGAACATTTAACCTCTGGAACCATGTAGGAGCCTAGCCTCCTTTGAAGCACATGGCTTAAATATCTGAACAAAATTGTTTCTGTAACTTGGAAGAAATAAAGGTGCATAGGGGAGATAGGTGGTGAGAAAAACAACAGTGTATGCTGTAAGAGCTTTTATGAGGCTGGTCACATTTTTCTTGTGACATTAAGAATCTCCTCTTGAATATTGGAGGGTTAAAAAAAGAACCCATGCTGAGAGATCCTTCTATCAGTGATCCAAAAGATATTGTCTTAGTGACATATGTAGCTTTGTTTGTCTATAGGAAATTGTTAATGATAGAATAATGCAATTTTACAATTTTAGAACTAGATAACTAGAATGAACTCTTTAGATGACTTAGTATGGTGCCCTTATTCTACAGATGAACAAAAAGTCCAAACGATGTGGATGCTTGTCAGTCATGTTAGGACTGGGAATGTACTCTCCCATTATGTGCCACCATCTTGATGGAGGTAGTTCATCCTTTCAATCTGACATCTGGATTTTGAAGAAATAGATCATCTTACCTTTCGTGGGAACATGGATGATTATATGGAATGAAACACCTAGAGGTCATTTTACAATGAGAAATAGCATTTGATCGAGCAGCTCTTAGGAAGCCAGATGCCACTAAACCCATGAGATCCAGAAGAGGACAGTTATATCTAATGCAGTCTGTAGGCACTTGACAAGTGTTTGCAGAACAATTAGTGGGTGTTAAGTTAACTAAGTATAAGTAGATCTTTCTCTAAAGAAAACCGTCATATATCACCTACCTTTACTAGTAACATTCTGACTTGATGTACCTTGTTTATATTGACTTATTCTGAATGAGTCAGATAGAACCAATGGATCCCTGAACCTCTATTTTCTCCTCTCATACTCATTTCTGAGGGGCTGAAAGAAAAGAGACAAATACAACATTAGACTGCATTAATCATTGTATCATGCTTAGGTCAAGGGAGACTGTCTTCACACTATTCTCTGTACTGTTTCTGACAGTGGGGGGAATATTGTATTAGTTCCTAGCACTTTGTATTAGGGAGGACATTAAGTGCACATGGATGACAATAATGATGATGAAAAGAATTAGGGACAGACATTATACTAAACACTTTCATTTATTTTATTAAATCTTTGCAAAATCCCTTTGAGGGAGACATGTCAACATTGGAAAAACTGAAGCTCAGGGAAATTAATGAGCCTCTGGGCAGCTACATAACAGTGGTGCTGGGATTTGAACTCAGGACCATCTGACTCTGATGTCTATGCCTTTCACACCATGACAATCATTAATTTGTCTAAGCATTTATTATATGCCAGGAATAATCCTTACTAAAAGCTTATGAAGTGGGACATATTTATTATTCTATCTCAGAAGTAAGGAAATTCAAACTCAAAGTGTTTGAGTAACCTCCTTGTAGCCACATACCTATCCTCCTTAGTCCTGGGCATGAGCCTATGTCTGTCTGACCCCAGAGCTCCAGGGCTCACTGCCACACTACTGCTTGTGTGCTCCACCAGAGGATAATATTGTATCCTCTGTTCCTCAAGAAAGCCGAATTCGGATTTAGAAGAACTTTCTAAGAATTTGTCTGTGCCAACAATAGTCTTGTCTGTCCCAATTACAAGTGAGCAACTGGCTAGAGGTAATGAATATCACTGTTAAAGGACCTGTGGCTGATCTCGCTGTATGTAATCAGACCTAGAATTGGGTCATTTCTAGTCTTTTCCACCAATAGGGGTCTGTAAGTGGTCTAGGTATTTTTAGGCAATTTTATTTTCAGTGCTGGGTCATTCAGTAGTTGGAAACGGTCTATTTGGCAAGAGAAAGGGATAGGTAGAGAGAGACTCTTTCATTCTTAGGTTCTCCCCCCCAAACCCAACCCTCTGACCCCACCTCTAACTCTATACTTGCAATTTACTGCCCATGGTGTTCTTATCCACATCTGGGCCAGGCTGTTTCCACATTTTTCCTTTTGAACAAGAATTGCACCAGTGTTTAGATATATCTACCACTTCCCCAAACACCAATGTTTGATGATCTAAAAGCCTGTGTCTTAAAGTTGTGAGCGACAGTAGATGTTTCCATGAAAGCAGAGCTTGGGGCACACTCCATTGCAAAAAGTAGTTGTTTAATTTCTATGAGGTTATGATTAGTCTGTGGAAGCTCCGATTTGTTTTGAGAAATGTATACAAATAGGATGTTTGCCCAGAGAACCATATGCAAATGTTTCAGTCCAGTTTGGGCTCCATTCTGGGGAGAAACAGAGTGATGGTTCAGTGACTTGAAACTTTACAAAGTTGGGGAATCCGGTCTTTGAAACAGGAGGCTAGGGCTGGAAAGGCAGCTTCTCAAGATAATCCAAGCACTTTCTCTTTTCTGGCTCTCTCCCTACTCCCTTTCTTTCTCCTGTGTGCCTCCTGCCTTCTGCTCTCTGTCTTTTCACTTTGAAAACCATTGGTTTCAAAAACGCATCTGTTGCTGTTAATTTTGCAAGTGTCTGATTTTATAGGTTTGTGGAGCTCCTGAAATTAAATTAATTTTAAATGGGTTTTAATTACTAATGCTTTGGGCCATTGCCTTTAGCAAAGTCAACAAAACAATCAGGGTTACCTTAGTTTGTCTCTTTGAGGAATGTACTCATTCGTTTGGGCTCCTACTAAACAGAGAAGCTTTCTAACTAAAAAAATAAACACATAAAATAAAACCACTGCTATATTTGAATGTCCGAATATGTCTCTCTTTCAAAAACAGCCACCTTTGATTTAGGAAAGAGGACTTAAATGTGGACAAAAGGATTTTTGTTTGTTAATAATATCTCATTATTTTTCAAAGGTGGGGACAATCTTAGTCATAATATTATGCTACGTAAATGCTGAAGCAAAAGCTAAACTATGACCTGAAGCTTTGAATTCTCCTCTTAGCCCCACACTAAGTACTTTGTATATGACATTAGAGAAATGGTATCTCAATATAGTATCCCCTTGTAAATTAAGAATAATCAACTCCTAGTTCAAGAATGAAGGGATAATGAGATAATGTTCAAAAGGGCTTTTAAGTTTCTACCTATAGAGGTTGAAGGTGAAAAAGGAATATTGCAACACCTGTGAATATTCGCCTCCCAGGAGGGAAGGCTACTCATGTTGTTCCCAGTGGAATGTTCTATTCAATCAGGGTCCATCACTTGAGTGGTTTGATAATAATAAGCTTAGATTGACTACAGATAAAAATGAGAAAAGTTGATTAAGTCATTTGGTCCCTTGACAGTTTTGCAAACCAAGCAATTTCTGTAAGGATCAGTCTTAAAGTCGATGGCTAGTCAAATAACCAAAGTTCCGGACTCCACCTATTCCCCTTTCCACAGAAAATATTGCAAAATTTTTACTCTTTTCTCTAAAAATTAACATCACACTTCCTTTATCTAAATGTACGCTTTTATTAAAAACTCTTAAGTGATCTCTACTATCTCATCTCTCTTAGTTGAAAAATATGCTAAAACACACCCAGGTAATACAAACACCCATGGTTGCCAGTTGGTTATTTCATTAATCAGTTAAATTCATTGTATAGTGTGACAAATATAAGACTCTCTCTATGCAGAATATAAGCCTATATCTCAATGTCCAAAAAATGAATACAGAAGATCATTAGAAGGGAACAGAGATTTAAAATAAAAACTCCAAATATAAACTCTTGGGACAAATGCAGAAAGAGAAAACTAATTTTTTCCCTTTTATTTTCTCTCTAGAATTGATTTCCCACTCAGACATAAGAGCTCCCGATAATACTATTTGAATCACAGTATATCTGTACATGCAAAGCCAAATAAAAATAATTATTTATGAATAATTATTTATCAATAACTATTTATCAATAACACTAATATATTATGTTTATCTAATAATTTACAGTTTCCAAAGTGCTTAAACTCACTTTTCACAATACCTGGTTATTTTTCTTCAAAGGTTTTTAAAATAATGTATGTAATTGTCTTGCTTTTAAAATAGCAGTCATCGGGCAGCTCGGGTGGCTCAGCGGTTTAGCGCCGCCTTCAGCCCAGGGAGACCCGGGATCGAGTCCCACATCGGGCTCCCTGTGTGGAGCCTGCTTCTTCCTCTGCCTGTGTCTCTGCCTCTCTCTCTCTCTCTGTGTCTCTCATGGTTAAATAAAATCTTTAAAATAAAATAGCAGTCATCTTCATCTTCATTCATTTAGCCCTTGTTGGGGTCATGTCTGTGTGAAAATTTAAGAAGTAGATGATGTCTAAGGATACTCCAGAAGCTCAGATTCCAGGATGCATAACACTACCATGAGCAGGCACGTGAACACACACACATATACCACACACTACACACAAACTCCCCCACACCCTACACACCCTCCTCCACACCCCACATACACACATCATGCACAGCCACTCACCCACATGTACCCACACACCACACTACACCACATACCACATACTACACACACCCAACACACCCTCTCCCATACCACATACACCCTCCTCCACACCACACACACCACAACACTCATATACCCCCCACACATACGACACATACCTTCCCCCATATTACACACACTCTCCCCCTACACACACACACAACACACACACACACACACAGCTTTTTTATCTTTGTCTTGGCTGTTATTCCCAATCATCAGTTACTTTTCTTTCAAATCTCCCTTGATAACTCACATTATGTCTGATTGCTTTCAATGGCTGCCCACCACTGGAGTTTTCTTTAAAGGCAAAGAGGCTGGATAGAAGAAAAATGAATCAGAGGAGGGAATAAAAAAAGTTTAAAGAAGAAAATGGGAAAAGCAAATGACGTCTCTTGTAGTTAGATGGCTACTTCCCGAACCGGTGCTTTTTTCTGTTACATATAATTTAAGTTCCATGCAGATTCTTAGCACTTTGGAATAAATTTTCTTGTTCTGATTACTCTTAAATATAGATCACTCTTTGAAAAAAATAATAACTGATAAATTGTTTTCTCAAGGAAATGGGAAGGGTGGAATGACCACAGGGAACCCCAAAAAGGAAATGGGGGGTAGGGATGTGAAGGGAGGTGAGATGAAGGTGTTTCATACAGACACAAACAAAAGTGCTGCTAGGTGAACTATATATATACTCAGTTTTTCTTTAAACCCAAATTTTCTCTTAAAAAGTAATTTAGGCACACCTGGGTGTCAGCGGTTGAGCGTCTGCCTTTGGCTCAGGGGATGATCCCTGAGTATCGGGATTGAGTCCCACATCAGGCTCATCAGGCTCATCAAGGGATGCTGACGTGTCCCTTCAAAGTACTGAAGGGAAAAGTGAAGAACTAGCCGGACTATCGTGGAAAGGAAAGCCGATGAATGAGGGGTTTAGGGACAAATAAGCTTCCAAGCCAATGAAGCATCTTTGCAGCGTGAAAATTCACAACTTGAAAGTGAGATTGAGCAGCCAAAGCCGAAGCTTCAAATTCTGCCTGAATTACACCAGGAACACATCACGCAACGTCAGAAAAAAGTGTCTGAGGAGGAAGGACTCTGCTGGGGAATCAGTAAGAAACCTCCCAGCACGTGGAGAAACATGAACTGTGCAAATCAGATTTGCAGCCTCTGCAAGAAGATGACTGAAGATACAGGCAAAGAATCGAGAGAAGCACTTGCACCATCGAAAGGAGATCCTCTTCCATGAGGAAAGGGCCCAAGACAGCGAGGCGGCCTGTTGTTGACTGAGAGAATCCTCAAGGAGCTGAGAGAAGAAAATCATCACGCAGGCAAATGCTGGCCACTGCCGAGTCCAACTCCAGCCTCTCCCAAGGGGCCCGTTTGCTCCCGCTGCTCCACCCGCAGCCCGCAGAGGCTGCAAGTGTCCAGGGGTCCCCAGGGTCACTTGCAGGTGTGACTCAGCTCACAACGGCCAGGTCCCGAGCACCCCCAGCCAGGGCACAACATCTGCACGTGTTTTCTGTCTTTACAGCAATTTTCATTGTTCTCTTTTTGGTTTAGAATTGTAATTTAATTGAAGCTACAATCACTCTTATTCAAGTAGATCTAGCATTATAATTTTAAGATAATATTTTTCAAATAAAGATTCAGTTAATATAATTCTTATGAATTCATCATTTTCACATCATTGGACCCTCTAGAATTAGATAATGTAAGTATTGTATTTTGATTTAAATAAAAAATCCACTATGGCTTTAATTATCATTAAAATTTGGCATGGATACGAACATTTAAAACAAAAAAGACCATTTTTTGTATGGCATAAGCATTTTTGTATGCCATTTTTAAATACGTGAACATGTATTAGAACTTTGTACAAGAAATCTAATATACCTGAATGAATTTTGATTGTCTTTTTTTTTTAATTGGAAAAGCCCCTAAATAACAAGAACATTTCATTCTAACTTCATAATATTTCTATTAAATTAGACCTAAATCCATAGGTTAGTTTAGGGGAGTTTAAGTATTGTAACCAATTTTTTTTTGTTATTTTTAAAAACTTTTTTTGTTTTAAGATATCGTTTGTTTAAATATTTTTAACTTTTACACAATTAAAAGCTTTTGCTTGATGGCAAACACACACACACAATGCAGATATGAGTCACTTTTAGTTAGTATGACAGTATCAGAGGATAATATAAAAATAAAGCTGCAAATTTAAAAAAATGTAAAAAGAAAGGAAAATCATGCTCACACAATATGCATATACACAGAAGATACTTAGTTCACATACATAAAAACAGAGTTGCCTGAATATGGGACAAGATTCCAACCAGAGACACTTCATCCCAAATGGTACAGATAGAGACTGTCATGAAGGCTCAGTTCACCAGCTGTGGCATTGATGGGGGGAGGAGAGGAATGGGGAGACTTCCAGAAACTAGCAATAGGACAGTCTGTTCCCATTCCTGGGCCTGGAGAGAGAAGGGGGTCATCTGGGCCCAGTAAAGAGCTGTCCTCATGACAGGCAAAACAGGAGGGAACAAGGAAGATGGGCCCCACCCTCCCTCCTCCTGTCCTCCCATCTACAGCTGGTACAAGTATCAGCCACCTAAGGCCTGGGTCGTCAGGTGGGGGCACACAGCAGGCCAGGAAAGGGCACAGAACTGATTTAGAGAATGACCAGCACCATTCTCAAGTCTATTCCATCAAAGAGTATGTGTTTTATTGCTTTCATTCGCATCTATTTATTTAACGCAGACAACTTCAGAGATATTGCAGATTCAGTACCAGGCCACCACAATAAAGTGAATATTGCAATAAAATAAATCAAATGCATTTTTTGGTTTCCCAATGCATATAAAAATTATGTTTAGGGGATCCCTGGGTGGCTCAGCGGTTTGGCGCCTGCCTTTGGTCCAGGGCGTGATCCTGGAGACCCGGGATCAAGTCCCACATCAGGCTCCCTTTGTGGGGCCTGCTTTTCCCTCTGCCTGTGTCTCTGCCTCTCTCTCTCTCTCTCTCTCTCTCTGTCTCTCATGAATAAATAAATAAAATCTTTGAAAAAAATATGTTTACATAATACTGTATAAGTCTGTCTATATTAAGTATGCAATAGCATTATGGCTAAAAAATGTACACCCTTAATGTAAAATGCTTTATTACTAAAAACTGCTAACCATCATCTGAGCTTTCAGCCAGATCATAATCTTTTTACTGGTGGAAGACCTTGTCTCCATGTTAAAGGCTGGTGCCTGGTCAGGGTGGAAGTTGCTGTAGGTTGAGGTGGCTGTGACCATTTATTTTTCTTTTTTACAGATTTTATTTGTTTATGTATTTGAGAGAGCACATGAGCAGAGGGAGGAGCAGAAGGAGAAGGAGAGAGGGAATCTCAAGCAGACTCTGTGCTGAGCATGGGACCCAACGTGGGGCTCAATCTCATGACCCTAAGATCATGACCTAAGCTGAAATCAAGAGTTGGACCCTTGACTGACTGAGCCACCCAGGTGCCCCTGGCTATTTTTAAAAATAAGACAGTAATGAAGTTTGCCATATTGATTGACTCTTCCTTTTTTGAGTGATTTTTCTATAGCATGTGATGCTATTTGATTGCATTTTACCCAGAGTAGAACTTCTTTCAGAATTGAAGTCAATCCTTTTCAATCCTGCCACCCACTTTATCAATTAAGTTTATGTAGTATTCTATCCTTTGTTGTCATTCCAACAATCCTCACAGCATCTTCACCAGAAGTAGATTCCATCTCAAGAAACCATTTTCTTTGCTCATCCATCAGAAGCACCCCCTCATCTATTCAATAATGAATAGATAATGAATGATAATGAAATTGCAGCAATGCATTCCCATCTTCAGACTGTACTTTTCATTCCTTTGTGGTTTCCACCACATCTGCAGTTACTTCCTCTATGGAAGTCTTGAACCCCCTAAAGTCATCCTTGAGGATGGGAATCAACTTCTTCCAAACTCCTGTTCATGTTGCTTTTTGATCTTTTCCCATAAATCATGAATGTTCTTAATAGAATCTAGAATGGTGAGTCCTTGTAAGTTTTCAGTTTTCTTTGCCCAGATACATCAGAGAAATCACTATCTATGGAAGCTCCCAGCATTATGAAATGTATTTCCTAAATAAAACTTGGAAGTCCAAAAGACGTCTCAATCCACATACTGCAGAACGGATGTTGGGTCAGCAGGCATGAAAACAACATATATTTTGTTGTCCATCTCTACCAGCTCTTGGGTGACAAAGTGCATTGTCAAAGAACAATAATATTTTGAAAGTTGTTTTTTTTTTTTTTTCCTGAGCAGTAGGTCCCAACAGTGGGCTTAAAATATTCAACAAACCAAAAAAAAAAAAAATATTCAGCAAACCATGTTGTAAGCAGATGTGCTGTCACCCTGGCTTTGTTGTTCCATTTATAGAACACAAGCAAGGGTAGATATAGCATCATTCTTAAATTCCTAGGATTTTCAGAGTGGTAAATGAGCACTGGATTCAACTTCAAGTCAGGGGCTGCTTTAGTGCCCAACAAGAGAGTCACCTCTCCTTTGAAGCCAGACATTGACTTTTCCTCTCTAGCTATGAAAGTCTTTGATGGCATCTTCCAGTAGAAGGCTATTTAATCTACATTGAAAATCTGTTGTTTAGTGTAACCACCTTCATGAACTATCTCAGCTAGATCTTCTAGAGAACTTGCTGCAGTTTCTACAGCAGCACTTGTTGCTTCACCTTGCACTGTGTGTTTTAGTGATGGTTTCTTTCCTTAAACCTCATGAACCAACCTCTGGCAGCTTTAGACTTTCCCTCTGCAGCCTCCTCACGGCTTTCAGCCTTCAAAGAATTGAAGAGAAAGTTAGAGCCTTGCTCTGGATTAGATTGTGGCTTAAGGGAATGTTGTGGCTGATTTGATCTTCTGTCCAGACCACTCAAGACACTCAATGTGTTCATTGGAGTAGCACTTTTAATTTCCTTTAAGAACTAACTCCTTTGCATATCCAAGCTCTCTCTTTGTCACAAGATGCCTACCTAGCCTGTCTTGGCTTTTGACATGACTTCCTGACACTGAGCTTAATCATTTCTAGCTTTTGATTTAAAGTGAGAGACATGTGAGTCTTTCTTTCACTTGAACACTTATAGCCCATTGTAAGGTAATTAACTGTCCTCATTTCTTTATTACTGTGTCTCAGGGAATAGAGGGGCCTGAGGAGAGAGAGAGATGGGGGAAATGACTGGTCAGTGGAACAGTTGGAACACAGAACATTTATTAAGTTCTCTGGCTCATATAGGTACAGTTCATGGCATCCCAAGGCAATCAGAATGTAAAGTCAAAGATCAGTGATCACAGATCACCATAACAAATGTAATAATAATGAAAACAATTGAAATATTTTTAAAATTGTTTCAAAATGTGACTCAGACATGAAGTCAACAAATGCTGTTGGAAAAATGGCACTAATAGACTTGCCACAAACATCCAATTTGTAAAAAAACCCACACATTTGTGAAGTGCAATAAAATGAGGTGCAATAAAACGGAGTGTGCTTTATTTAAACAGAGTGTTTGTGATTACTACATCACATAACTTTAGCTATGAAGGGGATCTCATTTCATCTTTAATTTCTTTGTTCACATGTCTTGGACAATTATATGTACATAGATGTACCTGAAGAGACCTCCAGTGAAAATTGCTTGCAATCATATGTTATTAGCATTATGCCCTTTAATCATTTCATTCCAGCACACAGCCTTTTTTTTTCACTTTCCCAAATATGCAAGGTCTCTTCTTCCCTCAAGATCTTTGTTAAGTGTCATACCTTGTGGAAGCATTCACTAGCAACACGCATTGACCTAGAACGTGTTTGGTCGTCAGAACAACCCATGATACAACTGGTTCTACAGATGTAGGGTGTGACACAGAGAATCTCATCAGGGTCAGTCAAGTGAGACCTTGGAACATGCTGTCAAGGAGGGAGCAGAACAAGGGGGTGGCATGCCTTTGAGGACAGAGTCTTAATAACAGTCAAGCAGAGAGAGGAGGCATTATAGGAGACAGAGAAATGACCGTGGAAATAGGAGTATCTGCCCAGGGCAGTGTCTCAGAAGACAAGAAACAAAAACAAAAAACCAAAAAAAAAAAAAAGAAAGAGTTTTAAGAAACAGATACTGCACTGAGCACAGCACTAGCAGGTAGAAAGCACTTCAAAGATTTAGGGATTTCCTCCCAAACACATTAATTATTTCATTCATTCATCCATTCTAGAAATATACATGTGTAGCCAGGTGCCAGGTAGTAATCACATAGAAGTGAACAAAACAAGCACTGACCCTCCTCTATCCTCAAGTTTATATTCTTAGGGAAGAGGGAGTAGGGTGAGGGAGGACAAGACACAAACTAAAACATATAATATTAGATAGTCATAAAAACCAAAGCAAGTTAAAGAGATAGGAAGATCACATGGTGCTACTCTGAGTTGGGCAGACAGGGAAACCTCTCTGATGAGGGAATATTTAAATGGAGAATGGAACGAAGTCAGGCACAAGGTGTTAGCGGTGGTGATGATTGATGAGATGATGATGATGATGATGATTGCTGAAGAAGAGACAGAAGAAGATGATGATGATAAAGACTTGTAGACCATTGTTGTCAGTGGTACCAAGGGATGTGAGATTTTTAAGAAGGAAGAAATGGCCAACAACTGAAATGCAACAGTAATGTCAAAGTAAAGGGCAGGGAAGTGTTCATTGGATGGTGAGATCTAGCATTTAAGCAGGCTAGTGACCCTGAAGAGAATAGTTGCAGTGACTTGTGTAGAAGGAAAATAAATTGCATATGGTTAAGGAGTAAGAGGAAATAGAGGGGAGATTTTTTTTTTAAATTAGCAAAGAGGAAAGGATGGCTAAGGAAGTAGTTGGGCACAAAATGATATAAAAGAGGATTTTGGGTTTGTTTCCCCCTTCCAGATCAAGGTTTCTCAACCTGGTACAATGAACAGTTGGGGCTGGATAATTCTTTGTGTGGAGTGGGCGAGGGGACAGCCTTATGTACCATAGGATAATCAATAGCATCCCTGACCTGTACCTACTCGATGCCAATGGCATCCTCTCCATCCAGTCGCAACAACTAAAATTGTCTCTAGATATAGCTAAGTATCCCCTGGAGGAAAAATCACCCTCGATGGAGAACAATTGCCCCAAACTGGGATGGCCTGAATATGTTTGAAATGATGGAGAAAGAGCCTGTGGAGAAGGAAAGAGAACAGATATTGGAAAGGAAGGGTCTAAATGTTGAGGAGTTACACTTGGGAAGTTCAACATGTTTTCCCTGAAAGTGAAAAAAAAAAAAAAAAGCACAACCATAAGGACTACTAGTAAATACTTTGTTTTATGAGTTTAGGGACAAATATTGTCATTCTGAATTAAGGAGAAAGCGTTCAAACTGAAAAAAGAAAAAAAATGTATTTATTGCAACAATTTGGAAATCCATATATGCAAACTTTCAAGGAAAAGCAGTATTATTAAAAAAGATAAACCATCAGTTATCCTCTTACATGTTAGTAGAATTAAGACAAATGCAAATGTTTGAATTGGATAGTAGATCATATGATTCACAAATTGCCCCTTAGCCTGGGAAGTGCTTAACTTGGGATTGAAGACAGATGTTTCTGATATGACTCATGTATTTTTACCACTTTCTCATGGGCATGGACTGAGTTTATTCCTCTCTGTATCTTGGTGATGTCAGTGTCTTGTTTACACAGAATGAGCCTGCCTAAGTCAAAACTAACCCATCACGTGATGCATGGTAAAAATACATAGGCGGGTTTCTTTTTAGATAGAATATGGTTGCAAGCTCTCAGATAACAGACTTGATTTCTGGTTGCAAATATGAACTTTAGATATTTGAGAATGTGCTAGAATAACAATTTTCAGAGTTGAGAGGGATTGTCAAAATTACATTTCATGACTTGAAAGTTGCCATCAGGTATCGCGCATTAAAAATAAAAGTTGTGTTTCTCCTAAGCAGAGAACAAATGTGAGTATACTACTTGGCAATTATGGATTTCCCCCCTATATTAAAATCAAATGTTAATCTATACCTGAAAAGACAACTTGGCATCTATTGAGAGCCTACTAAATAGCAAACTAATGTAGTTATTTTATGATGTGATTTCCCTAAAGCTTCATGACAATTCGGTGAGCTAGGTATTATTCTCATATGCCAGAGAGAAAAACGAGCAATCGCCCACATAATTATACTGCAAAACCCAACAATATGGAAACAATGTTTTATGTCCAAAGCAGATCTTTGGACATTCTTCCCTCAGTGATTTTTACCATTCTCTGATGAGATCTCAACTTCTTTTTAACAGTAGATACATAAACTGAACTACTTTTGGATTGATATGCAGGAAATTTATTTCATCCAGCCAGTCTCTGTCCAGGGAAGTTTACAGATGTGATTTTGACTCCTCACGTCATGTCTAGCAGAGTGCTCTACAACCTTTCCTGGCAGTCCTCTCCAGCAACACACTAAGGAAATGATCCACTGAGGGTCATATCAGATGTCACTAAGAGGAAATTTTCTTTGACATTTAAAATGAGAATTTGGGTTTGCCCATTGCCTTCCCTATGAGGAGAGATTTATGATTTTTTAATTTAGTCAGGCTTTTGCAAGCACCCTTATTGTGCTGTAAGATTTGTTGGAAGTTATTATATTCAAAAGATTTAAAAAGCCCTCAGAAAACTATTCATTTCTTGTAGATAACTAATTTCCATTATGAGGACCCTTTCCTTGAATGGTTAGTTCTTCTAACATTTTCTTAACTTTGATGGTAACTGTTACTGTGTACTTGGTGTATGTTTATATCTATCTGTCTGTCTATCTATCTATCTATCTATCTATGTATCATCTAATCTGCTGCTCTAAACGTTTTGTTTGCTTTCTTTTCATTTGGCTCTTAAGAGCCCCCCAAAACGCTCAATAACTTGTGGAGTATATTTAGTCCCAGGAAAAAAGAGCATCTCAGATAAGCTTCATTTCTCCCAAATATCCTAAAGGGACACACCGAAGTGATTTAAAAAAAAAAGAAATCTGTGGACGTGTTAGGATATTCAGTGTAAAAGCTTCCTGTGAGCCTCTGACTAGCATCTCACTCAGCTGAACAAGGGATCTCTCTCCAACGAGCTGGTTGACGAAATGATTTGGAAAGCAGAGTTGGGTGGGCCAGTGGGGAAAGATAGATGAGTGGCCTCTGTGTCTGTGAGGTGGTCAGTGAGAGAGGCAAATCCCTTCCCCCCACTCCCATGGCTGTATGTGCCACTCTTCCTCTATACAAAGACAATTTGCTTTTCATGTAGTAATGAAGAACAATGTTTAACAGACAAAGGAGCTTCTAGTTTATTATTGTGCTGTCTTTGACTAGAGCTAGATGCTGGGAAAAATGGTAATTCACAGTGTGAATGCTTCTTTTCCAGCCGTACGGGTTATGGCTGAGCATGTACATTGTATATTGCAGATGGTACAATAGCAAACTCTGTGAGAACGAGGAAAGAATGAATTACAGCTTTTTTCCCTTGCTAGCCAAGAAACCAGGAATTTCTTCACAATAATTTTTATGTATGTCTCTGTGTGTATAGGTTATTCCTTGGCAATATGCACTGTAGATTCTGATAAATTCTTTTAGGCTTTAGGGTTTTTAAAGGAATGTATAAAGTCTACCATGATGCTCTTAGAACACCTGTGTTCTCCTGCTTTCTCCCCCCATAAACTGATACAAGGCACAGGTGGTGCCTCATTAACTTATTTCATGCAAATAAAAACATATTGCATGATTTCTTCTCCTTAACTATATAATCACTGAAACATGATTGTGCTGATTAATGCAACAAACTTTGAGAGGGAAGAATTCAGCATTTTTTGTCAGTTCCCTTATGGTGAAGGGATTTGCAGTCCATGTAAATCTGATTTAAATGAAAAAGTAGTGGGAATGCCTCTTTCCTATGTAAGAAGTCTATTTTCCCCTATTTAGTCTTTTCTGTGTGTCATAGGACACGCAGAAAGAATTGGAAAAAAAAAAAAAAAGAATAAGACCAAATTTCCCATGGAGGTAGAGGAATTGGAAACCCAGATGAAGAATCATCTTTAAATAAGCACACTTATGAGTTTTGATTCAATGTTCAGATATTGTTATCAATATCCAAAAAGTGACATTGATTTGCTTTGGAAATAATGATGGAAAAATAGCGAATGTGTACCAGAATGCTTTTAGAGTTCTAAAATCATACTGGAAAATGTCCGAGCATTCCAACACAACTATAAACAGTACCATTCTGTATTTAGGGGGTGATGGCAAGTCTGTTTTTAAAAGTCTTTTGCGATATTATTTCTGTTTTTAATTTATTGAATTAAAGCCAGATTTATTCAATTAAGATAATACACTTCAAGGTTAACTGCCATTTGCTGTTCATTTAGGCAAGCTATTGTACAGTTATGTAAATTTCATGAACAGAGACACTGCTTGAGTGTCTTAATTACAAGCAAAAAGTGTCATTTAAATATGAATTAAGTGAATAGTTGCCAGTATTTCCTGTTCCTGTATTTTCTATCTTCTTAAAATCTAAGGGTTATCCAAGGATCTATAGTGCATCCTAAGATTATCTTTTTTCCTGTAGGACAAAAAAGCCCTTACTACTAAATATCATTTTTAAAAGTAGGAAAAACATGTAAAAACGTGTAAAAATATCATTATCTCATTGATTATAAATCAGAGCAATATCTGAAGAAGGAGGTGCCCATTTTTCCCAGTTGGCCCCTGATCATCTTTTTTACATTGTCATTGAAATGTAAGAATTATTTCACTGATACAAGGAGAGATAATTTGCTAATGTGTCATTTGCTTAAATTCACTCTATTTGTGAATTCATATTTTTAAAAACATCCTCTTTTAAATCTACCCATTTATACGGCACCCATTCAGTTTCCAGACTCAAACCCTGGAATGTGCATAGTTTTACCACTGCTTTATCTTTATTGAAAGAAACATTTATTTTCAATTGAGAACTGTCACAGCTATAGTTGTGTTTAGCAAAAGTGACCCCATGACCCGATTCTCTGCTGATTTCTGTGAAATAATTCCCCATGCATCTCGGATTTACTGACAAGTCTTGTTTTTGTTTGTCTCTATATTTTTGGATGGTTCTTGTGTATCAAAATGACCTAGAGGACAAATCTGGCATTAATCATGAAAGGAAGGGAAAGATTCACAATTAGTTAATGAAAACCACACCTCAGTTCTGGGCAGTCCGTTCCCAGACCCTGTCCTAAGCCATACGGCTGCAGGCAGCCTGGGGAGATATTCCCAGCCGCCCCCCAAGGTAGCATCAGCTTGCTCCCCCAGGAGTGAGGAGTTCACACTATTCACTGAGTGTTTGCGTCATCCTTTCCAACATGTTCCCACTGATACATTAAAGGAATTAATTGCTCATAATGATCTCACCATCTGTTAACAGAGGTTCATACCTACAGGCTGGTGGCATGCGGTGGTTCTATTCAGGGATCAATAGGCAATGCCGGGCGAACGCTTTCCCACATTGCCTGCCTTTGCGCACTGAAAGGGGGAGGAGAGCTCGGTGCCGGCCATCTGCTCCTTGTCTTTCTATGCGAGACCTTGATGCGGTCCAGCACAGCTCTGAGCTGACTCCAGTCCGATTGGAATGTGGCTGATCTGAGAGCCTCTCAAAGCTGTGAAAGTGAGTCAAAAGGAGATGCCCATTGTCCGGCATGGCTGAAAGAAAATGATCACTTTAAAATTCATAACTCCCAGGTGCCTGCCATCTATTCATGGGAAAAACCCTCTGAACTTCTCTTCATTAAAGAGAGAGAGGGGAGTCTTGCTAAAAAGAGAGAAAAG
Source organism: Canis aureus (assembly GCF_053574225.1). NCBI lineage: Eukaryota > Metazoa > Chordata > Mammalia > Carnivora > Canidae > Canis > Canis aureus. The sequence goes on from NC_135647.1 coordinate 8,392,712, forward strand.
GAAGTAGTTTGTGGGAATGTGCAGGGGATTTTCAGGCTAAACAAATGAGGAATTTGGAATTTTTTCACTTGTATTAAAAGGGCTGTGTAGGGAAGGGCAAGCTCTTATTTTAAAAGGGGTGGGGAGGGGGATGCCTTCCTGGGGCCCTGGAGCAACTAATAAAGAACATTTTAATTTTTCTCCAGGAGAATTCAAAGATCACCCTGCCTTTTTACTTTTATTACCTGAAGCTGAGAAAATTTTCCCATTTGATTCTGAATGCCATTCATAGTTGATTTCCATTCCTATTCCATTAGCTTGGGTGGGAATTTATGGAGGAATGAGTCTGGGAAATTCCTGCATAGGATATAGGACATCAGTGGACGCAGTGAAACTCGGAGCTATCAAGTGTTTCTGCGGAGTTTATTCAAGCACGGTTACCTATACCCACCAAGGCACCTGCCAGAAGTAGAGTTCACTCTGTGCCTTGACTGGCTCAAGAGCAGCAAAGGAATGAAAAGATCTCTATGCCTAGCAGCTCAAGATTCATCCTAGTCCCAGAGCTTTGGAAATCCCAGGGCTGGTGGCTCAACTACTCTTGGCTGTTGGTCATTGTAGAAAATTGGTGTTGCACCAGAGCCACATGGGAATTCAAAAGGAATTTATGGATTAATGGATTGAGAGCCAAACAAAAGTACAAATAGAGACACCTATGTTCTCTCTCTCTTTTGTTTCAAGTTTTTATTTAAATTCTAGTTAGTTGGGATGCCTGGGTGGCTCAGTGGTTGAGCACCTGCCATTGGCCCAGAGCATGTTCCTGGAGTCCCGGGATAGAGTCCCACATCGGGCTCCCTGCATGGAGCCTGCTTCTCCCACTGCCTGTGTCTCTGCCTCTGTGTGTGTGTGTCTAATAAATAAATAAATAATCTTTAAATAAATAAATTCTAGTTAGTTAATGTGTAGTGCAATATTGGTTTCAGGAGCTACGTTCCATCTCTTGAAAATCTTTTATCTTACAGATGATGACTCATGGGGCTTACGTGACATGCTCAAAGTCACATAGTCGTAGAACCTGGACTACAACCTTAATTTACTGATGATCTTTTTTCCTACTACTTCATGCTGCCTCCCCAGTGGTGGAGGGTTTAAAATTATTTTTGCTCAGCTTCCCTAATTAAAATATAGATCAATATCACCACCTAAATAATACATGGTCCCTTTTAAATTAAATTCTGAGCTCTTAGAAAGATTATGAATACCAATATTTATCACTAGCACATACAAAATAGAAAATTGATCAAGCAAGGTATTACTATAAGTCAGAAAATACTGCAATAGGTGGCAGCACCTATTGGTGACACAGAGTGGTAAAGACCATTTCTCCTGGACATAAATAACTGAATTAAAGGAGGAAGCAGGAAAGGTAAGAATCGACAATGATCAATACAGAGTCAAAAAATCCTTTCCTTGACAAGCAGGGAGTCAAAGGAGTGGATGGTGGAAAGGAGATGCAAGAATCTAGAAATAACCCAAACTCTGGAAGTCAGAGAAGGTATGTCTGATAGAATCAGTGTTGCCGGTGTTTCCTAACAAATGAGAGGTCACCACCTTAACCATATATTTTTTTCTAGAAATTTAGGATCAGTCTGTTGAGAATGTTTGTGTTGCTTGACTTTTCCTCCATGGGAGCATATCTTTAATTTTTAGGATAGTGAATGGGAACATAAAATTCTCTGAACAGAATGTGACACATTGTTTTTATGGTAGACTGAAGTGGTACAAAAAATTAATCACCAATCCAAATTTATTATTAAATTGTTTGACTCTATAGCTTATATGGACAAAGTCAGAATTGGTGAAATATGGGCGAGAACACCACCCCCTCCATCCCCACCTGCTATGAGTAGTATAAATAGAGTAAGAATTGAAGAATTGGGAAAAAGATTAATAACAGTCCAATGGGAATGGCTAACATTTTCTCAAGTGTTTTAGCTTCAGCCTGGAATTCTGAGGGAGAACCCAGAGATTATTCTAGAAAAAGTAAAAAATAAAGGTAAGCCAGAAGAAATGAAGTACATGTTACCCTTAATCCCACTTTTAGGGAAAACTGCTAGAAACTTTTCAGAGTATATAAAACAATGACAAAATAAGATCATGTTTATATTATCTTACACAGTATTTAAGTTGAAATATGAAATTGCAGATACTTGACTATTTTTGACCTACCAAAAATATTGGCAATTTAAAAGCTTTTCACTCAAGGATATGTGGAGAACCTCATTCTTTTTCAACAAATAGGCTACCAAATTTATTTTTTAGTGGATTCAAATACGTTTAGGACCTATGTGAATAAATGTTCTCTAGAGGTTCTGAGTGTCTCAGCTCTTCTCGAAATTGTATTCAGAACCACATGCAGATTTCACAGTAGAGTTCAAATAATTTATGCTATAGGAATACAGTTCATTAGACTTTTACTTAAAAACTCATTCATTATTTTTTCCCTCTTGCAATGAAATAATAGCCATCTTCCTACTGATACACATACCCCTTCATGACTGCAAGCTTGTAATAGACCATCTTCTCAACTGCTGGCATGGGAGGAGTACCCCTAGAGAGAATGCACCTTAAGAATGAGGCATGCAGAGATATCTGGCTCCAACAATGACAATGGCTACAAGCAATGCACTCCACAAACCCCAAACCAACAAACTACAGAACACCAATAAAGCACAGTACAGAATTCACAGATAGTCCATTTCTTTAGTGGATTTGGGTGTAGAATACAGATGGTGGGATCACAAGGGACAGCCTGATCACTGGCTCTGTTGTCATTTGTGGGCTAAGGTCTCCTATGTTTTGTCTTTAAGACTCGAATTCTTAGGGTGTTCAGATTCCCAGAGGAATACATAAGTGTTCATTTGTTTACAACTACTTTATTTCGAACATTTATTTTTCTGTCAAATGCCACCTGAAGCCTGATAGCTGCATCTCCTAAGCTTCTTCTTGTTATTTAGTTTTTTATTTTTCCCCACAGACTGTGACGAGGGCCAGAAATGCCCATCTTTTCTATAGAATGAATGCATTTTCTTTTTCCTTTCAAGAATCCTACAAGAAAATTTCCTCTTCTTTTAATTATTCAGTTTTCGAGCACAGTTTTTTAAACCTGCTCTGCCGTTGTAATCACTTTACATTTGCTTGATCATCTGACTCAACTTTGTTCTCCATTTTTATGTTCAAAATTAGAACATAGAGAAGATTTTAAAAGCACACCAACAAAAGCAAATACACTTTAATGCTACCCTACCCCCACCCTCCAATTCTCACAAGTACAGGTCCTGTAGGGTTAGCTGAACTCTGGGTTTTATTATTTTCCTCTCTCTTTTCTTTCTCTAAAAAAATGCATGGAAAGTAAAAGTTTATTGGGGGCAAGAGGCTCAATGACAATTTTTCTCTCCAACAAATTAATCTTGCATAACCTGCATTATAAAGGCTATTTTTAAAAAGAGGAGGAAATAATCATTGGAGCCTTATTTGGAACTCTTGTGGGTTTGAGTTCACATTTGCACCAGCCAGAGATTTTCAATTAGCAGTGCCTTAGAAAGCAGGGACCCCTGCCTTTGTCAGTGTCCTGTGGAAGAAGAAGAGCAAATAGATTGGAAATGGTCTTATGGCTCAGGCTCCTGGGAAAATGTAACAGGTGTTACAGCTCAGCTGGGTGTGAGATTTATGAAAAAAGCCCACTCAGACTTTGCCCATAGAATTCTGCTTTCTAGCCAGGGCTTCAAGTAGGAAGAAACTAATGACTTCATTACCATCTCAATTCTGGGAAATGCTTGGTCCAGACCTGAATCATTAAAGGAAAGGTATAGCACTCTGGGTGACCTTGCGAGATCAAAATGTTATTTAGAGCAATTCCATTAGTCAGAGCCATAAACCTGAAAGAACACACCCTTTGGGAATAAGGCTTTGGCCATAAATGAGAAAACAAAAACAAAAACAAAAACAAAAGTCCATACAGAAAAGGAGGGAGAAAGAAGAAGAAGAAAAAAAAAAACCAACCCAGATTCTGTAATCATCATGCCATACTATTTCCCCCAGTCTCTTTGAAAAGCCTCCACTTCCAGCACTTCTTCCCCCTCACTCTTGTTGTGACACATTAAATGGCTCTTGTCGCTTTCCCATTTCCAGTGGATTATAATTGGGGGGTGAGGTAGAAGCCAGGAATGATGTCAAATTTCCAAGCAGAAGAAGGTGAAATAAATCTCTTCAGTCCAAATAGTACTTAATAGTGCTGACAGTAGTACTGCTTAACTGGTAGCAATTAACAGTAAATTTTTTATTAGATAATTGCCTCTTTCATTCATCTGCAGTGGGAAAAATGCAGCACAGGGGAGTCTGTCTCCTGTCCTGTTTATCCCTGCAAACAATCCTGCGTGGTCATTGTGTTGCATTTTTATTTTACATTGCTACTCCGCGGAAAAAGGACTTGGTCAGTGGAAATGCAATTTCAGTAACCTTCTCATGCTGTATTTATCTCTAAATGTCAGTCCCCTGGTGGGGGGGTGTCCTCCACTCCCATATGACTCATTTTTATTATGCTCCCACATGTTCTGCTTTTCAGAACACCTTTGAGGGGAAAAAAAAAAAGCAAGTCAAAAGATAGATTGTTTATAAGGCCAAAGCTTTGAGGCTGTGAACTTGCTTCAGAAAAGCTGGGTGCTCCTTGCTACACCCCCATCCCTGAGAAAAAGAACTTCATATTTAAGTCACCAATCAGTTTCTCTTATAAAGTGTGTAGTATGTGATGTGGTGGTGCCTTCTTGGTAGAGCTGAGGCCCTCTATGTCCTGGGGGATATGCTGACCTTTGAACCGCAGCTAGTCACCAAGAAAGCATTAGGCTGGATTGTTCTGACTCTATAGGCATTAAAGCCAAATGGGATGACAGCGTTTAAGCAAAGTAATTTGGATGACGGAGGGCAACAAATACTGGTGAGTATAGCAAAATTGCCAATTAAGGGTTGGAATGCTTGATCATCATATACCAAGGTAGGGTCTGCCCATCACTGCAAGTATTAATTAGGGTTGTAATATAATTTGGGGCTTATTGTAGGAACCATGAAGTAGCCTATGTAGTGGTCAAAACAAATTGTTTATGATGTTTGGGCATTATTTCATGATGTTTGGGCTTTAGGTTAGAGATAGAATTTTCCTGAAAGAAATGTTAGACAGTAGAATATATTGCTAAAGAACTATGTCAAAGGAAATCTTGTAGAGATTTATTGGCATACCTGTAACATTCCTCGACTTCCCTTTGAAAATCTTACTTCAATTTCTCTTGTTCAATGTAAACATATATGGATAGGAAGGTATAAGAATCTTACATGAGTGTTACCATTTATAAATTAATTTCACCCACCTCTTCACACCAGTCCTTACAGGTAGAAAAGTGAGGAAACTAAGCTTCGAGAATGTGTTACACTTAAAACCAGATCTCCTGGCATTTGGTCTCGTACCCCTGCATTGCCCTTACTCTTGAGGACAGTCTGGTCTTTGGTCACGTTGGCCATCTATGATTCTGATATCATCTTAAAATACTTAGCACAGTTTCACACAATCTCTAATAAATTCTTTATGATGAAGGTAAGAAAAAAATGCCTTAAAAACAGTTTTACTTACTGTTTTCTTACTTACAGTATTCCTTTAGACCCCGAAGCAGGATTTTAAACTAGAAAGTGGTTAGAGGTTATTATTAAGGGCACCTGAGCATTAGTGATTCATTAAAAAAAAAAATCAACAACAACAATAACCCTTAAAGATTCAATGCAGTATATAAATAATAGGACCTTTAGTTTCAATGGCTGAGGAACTAACAGGTAGGGTGGTTAAGGAGGAAAATGTTATAATTGCAAAAGGAAAGTCTGGAAGCTACCCTACTGGGAAGTACACCCTGAAAATGACCATTATTACTTTATCTTCCCTACTTCTGGCTGTAGAAATGAAAATAACCTTGGTGCTCTGTGAACAATCAAGAGCCCTGGGAAATTTGATCTAAAGTCTTTGCTGAGTTAGCAGAAAGCAGTCCCAGGGGTAAACACCCTTGCCTGGGTTGTTAAATCCCCAATGAAGAAAAAAGCTGCAGGAGTTTGGACAACTTTTGAAGCTGCCAAGGGAATTATGTAACTATGGATAAGATACAAATGGGGGAAAAATGCCAGAGAGAAAGAAAGAAAAAAAAGAAAGAAAGAAAGAAAGAAAGAAAGAAAGAAAGAAAGAAAGAAAGAAAGGAGGAAAGAAAGGAAAGAAAGAAAGAAAGAAAGAAAGAAAGAAAGAAAGAAAGAAAGGAAGGAAAAAAGAAAGAAAAAGAAAATTTGAACTAGGAAAATAGTAACGCAAAGCTGAGGTAAAATCTGGTTATAATAAGATTAATGAATTAGGGTCCCAACTAAATAACAGTAATAATTGCTGATTCCTAGCCACTGCATTACCACAAGAAAAATAGAGATAAGTAAAATAAATAAGATAGTCCTCCCTACTCTGAGGGAGGTAAATGAAGGTTTGTAAAGCATTAAAAATTGCACAGCACTGTACCAACACAGAGGATTAACTCCTCGTTGTGTATTAGGATGAGCTTCAGATTGGATTTTGCAGATCATCTTGCAAATACTCTGACACTCATCCATGGACTAAGAGACTTGAAGCTTGTCCAAAATGAACGTGCAAGGATTGCAATGTTAACAAGAAGGTCATGAGACATGGGCGCCATTCCTGAGCTTCCTAATGTTTCGGGCCAGTCATGGAACCTTCCTGCTGCATCATAGAGACCACAGATCTGAAATACAGAGTAAGCTGTCCCGGCATGAGGATCACTTGGCCAAATCATAAAAGTGAAAACAGTATCAATATGAGATTCTTGACAATTTTATTTTTGCTAATGATGTGCCATTAAATAGTGGGAAATGATGCTACTGGCCGATTATTGCCTTCTGATTTTTAGAAGTAGGTGTGAGCTTTTTTTTTTTTTTTTAAGGTATTACTTTATTTTCAGCTGGCATGCTTAATCCAAGTTGGTTTTTATTTTAGAAGTTGGCAGAACCAGGAACTGTGCTATGTTATTACTAGATATTATTTCTCTGTTGGAATTTTGGTGAGATAATATAATGAGTGTTTGCCATTTAGTCCTCCTTTGTGCATATTTTATCCTTACTTGCCAATATTAATGGTAAAACAATAAAATCAAACTGCAGTTTTAGTCTAATATCCATTTTATGTTATTTGACATAACTTTTCTACAGTTAATATTAGCTCAGATAATGAGGCACAAAGATAAGATTACTTGATATTTACATAGTGCCTTTTCCTCTGAGGATTACAAAGTGGAGGTTTAAAAGGCTTATTAAATTTATATTCCTTTGCAGGTGTAGTGCAATATTGTTAATCCTATTTTAGGGATAGGTAGACTGAGGTACAGAAGTTAGGAAGTTGCATCCAATATTTTAGGTCCTCATAATTATTTTAGTTGGTTTCTTAAACAACAAAATTTTTTTTCAGAGTTTTTTTCCATGAATTAAGGGGAAACTAGGTTATTTTTACATGTCTGGTTTTAGATTTTCCATTAAAAAAATTGTGACAAGATGGTAGGAAGAGTGACAAGTCAAAAATCTTTGGAGTAAATAGTCACGTTATTAGTTATTAAAAGCCAACAGATGTTTGAGTTTGAATAACCCAATACATTCATATTGTGTGTTGTATCTCACAGGTGCTAAATGTCTCATGAGTGGTTACTTTTGTGGGCAGTACTGATGAATTACATTCAGCAGGAGTTCTATGTATACTAATTTCTAGGAAATATCACTGTTCCTTGGATATGCCCTCACAAACTGATTTTTATGTTATTTGCTATATGAGAGGCCGTATGTAAAGAGATCACACTGTGCCTGATGAATAGGAAGTGTTAAATATGGTCTTCATGTGTCTTACTAGCGCAATTTCGGATTCTCTTTCCATTCTGAATCTGCTAAGGCCCAGGACTGGAAAACTGAGAGCAGAATTCTAGCCACCCTTGACGAATCCTGTAGTCAATGGGAGTGGGATTGGAAAGACCATTTCTTTGAATTTCTTTCCCCCTAACTCCATTTCTCTTTTCTGCAGCTTGGTGTAAACTGGCCATTTTAATTGCCTCTCTAGACGGTCTCCAGTTGATACATTCTTGGCCTGGTAAGACATTACAAACCCAATACATATCATCAGAAGATGTGAATATATACCCAGTATCTTTAGAAGAAAAATACTTTCTCAAAGCATGGCATGGTGGGGGTCAGAGGAGAGAATTCCATAAAATTTCAATGTAGATTTCATGTACTCTCATTACACTCACAATAAGATAACTATGTGAGGAGAAGATATGGTAATTAGCTTAACTCTAGTAAAAGCTTCACCATTTATATCAAATCATCATGCTGGACATCTTAGATAAATACAATTTTTATTTAAAAACTGGTCATATACAAGAAATCTTTTAAAACTATGAGATTTTCTGTACCCAGTTGTCCTTTTTTTTTTGTTTTGTTTTAATTATTATTATTTTTTTTTATTGGTGTTCAATTTACTAACATACAGAATAACACCCAGTGCCCGTCACCCATTCACTCCCACCCCCCGCCCTCCTCCCCTTCTACCACCCCTAGTTCGTTTCCCAGAGTTAGCAGTCTTTACGTTCTGTCTCCCTTTCTGATATTTCCCACCCATTTCTTCTCCCTTCCCTTATTTTCCCTTTCACTATTATTTATATTCCCCAAATGAATGAGAACATATAATGTTTGTCCTTCTCCGACTGACTTACTTCACTCAGCATAATACCCTCCAGTTCCATCCACGTTGAAGCAAATGGTGGGTATTTGTCATTTCTAATAGCTGAGTAATATTCCATTGTATACATAAACCACATCTTCTTTATCCATTCATCTTTCGTTGGACACCGAGGCTCCTTCCACAGTTTGGCTATAGTGGCCATTGCTGCTAGAAACATCGGGGTGCAGGTGTCCCGGCGTTTCATTGCATTTGTATCTTTGGGGTAAATCCCCAACAGTGCAATTGCTGGGTCGTAGGGCTTATTTGCAGATGCAAATATATATACATGGTCTCTATCTGTCCATTTGCTTCCTCTAAGAACTGTGGAGATATTAATATTTCAAATGTTTGTTTGGAAAACTCACCACTTAATTCATGTTTTACCCAAATGAACTAAGTTTTGCTTAAGTGATTTTTTTTGGATTAGCTTTCTAAGATTACTACTGAAATAGTAACCCATTCCTGTGTCTAGATGTGGATCCAGTTCTTCCAGCGTCATTTTCTATGTATGATTATTTGGTGTAGACAGAAGAAAAAGCTGGGAATTAACAAATTCAGAATAACACATTCTAGGAAACAATGAAAAGTCATAATAACGGAAATTCAGCAATATAGATAGAGTCAGTTATAATGGAAGGTTTCCATATTCGAAGAAGACATGCTGAGGTATATGTGAATTAATGTGAGTTTTGCCACGGGCAAAGTTGGCAAAGGCTATCACCTTCTTAGAGCATCCCTTTTGATGATAGAGAGTAGTAAAGAGATAATATCATACCTACTGCAAAACCACACCATGTGTAGAAAAGACCATGTAACTTGCAATAGGGTGCTCTGGCCTACAGTTCTAGCTTTGCACTCACTGGCTCTGTAATCCTGGAAAGATACTTTTTGAACCTTGGAAATATACTTTATTTGAAGTACTATCCTTTATTTTCCCCATCTCTCACTTGGGGAAAATAATTCCTATTTATCTCAAAGGGATTGGGGGAATAAATGTACCATATTGTACTATGATGTACTGTATAAAATGTGTTACCATTACTATATGATTTTGGATTCAAACATGAGAAGTAGTTACCAAAAGGTGCAAGGTAATTAATGTTTGCTATCAAATATGGAAAAATGATTTTATTCCAGTATATTTTATAGATTTGCATATTTTAAAAAAGATTTTATTTATTTATTTATGAGAGACACACAGAGAGAGAGAGGCAGAGACATAGGCAGAGAGAGAAGCAGACTCCATGCAGGGAGCCTGATATGGGTCTCGATCCCGGGACTCCAGGATCATGCCCTGAGCTGAAGGCAAACGCTCAACCACTGAGCCACCCAGGTGTCCCTGATTTGCATTTTTTTTCTCACATAGCTTGCAGATTGTTCCATACCTAGTTACCAATAATTGCTTCATCTAGGACGGAAAATTAATATCCTTCAGATTTGCAGATATTTACTTTCCATAAGAGAAAAACAGAATTGGCTCCTGAGAACAGAAAACCATCTGGGGGTAAGAAGTGCTCTTATTGGCCTCACCCCATTAAGCCCCAACTGGTCTCCTGATCAGGGCAACTTGAGAAATGGATACCCCAGTATGTGACAGCATCCATGCATAGAAAGTGAACAATCTTATCCCTAAACTTTTAACCTAAGTAGACTCAACACTGTATTCTAATGTATTTCTAGGTTGTTCTGCTCCATGCCAACTGGTACGTATGAAGGGGCTCATTTGTGTGTGTGTGTGGGGGGGGGTGGATAAAGTTCTTATCTCTTAACTGAAAATTCTTATGGCATTTTTAAAAGTTTATTTAAATAATCTTGACAGCCAATGAGGGGCTCAAACTCATGACCCCAAGATAAAGACTTGCATGTTCTTCCAACTGAGCCAGCCAGGCATCCCTCTCAAGGCATTTTAAAATGTTCTCTTCTTACTACACTTATCACACATTTCCTTAAATTCTAGTTGTCTAAGCAACTGCCTTTTCATCTACATTAAACTGACTTTATATTATGGAGTCAGACAGTTCTGTCTCTATCACTTGCCAACTGAAGGATCTTGAGCAAATTACTTAAATACCTTGAGCCTGTTTCTTTATCTGTGAAACAGAAATAATATTCCCAAGCTCAAAATGCTGTTGTAAGAATTAGATGGAATAAAGTGTGTAAAATATAGTACCTTTGTCATTTAATAATATCAACTTTTTTTTCTTGAAAGCAGCATCATATTTCTATCTCCTCAGCATCTCAATCATGCAGACTCTCCATAAATGTTTGTTAAATCAAAGAGTGGTGGTGACTTCTAGTGATCCCCATCTGTACAATGATAGTATTCATCTCTTAGTTAAGAAAGGACTACCATGGTGAGACGGTTGCGGTTGCTCTTTGACTGCACCATGGCTTCTAGCTTTACTGACTCCATGGACACTCTAGATTTGACAATCTAGTTTTTACTGAAGACTTCAACAAGCCTGGCACCAGTGAAGCAGACATGGAGGAGAAAGCCACTGTGTCTCTTGGAACTGGAAAACTAAGAAGCAGCAGTGAGAACTCTGAAAATACCAAGTAAGTGTTGGTCATGAGGAAAACAAAACACACTCACCCAATGGCATTGACTGCAGCGCCATCTGAAATAAACATCTGACATAGGCTAAACTCAAGTTTGTTTACATAATCCCAGCACTGGACTCACCATCCACCGTTCAATAAGCACCAAATCCTTCCTCTAAAAGCATGGTCCTTCTAACACCATTCAAGAAAGAGGGTACAAATTTGGAGATTCCATAAATTTCATAAGACTCAGGACTGTCTCAAGATTGGTCTTGTAAAACAGGAATCCCTGCTTTAGAGTTTTGGAGAGCTCATTCTTAAAATTCATGGAAACTGGTGGAGGTAAATCCATCAAAGTCTTTTGCAAAGTAATCAACACACTTTCTCCAAATTTTCATATGAAGCCTAAAGAGACAAAAATGAAATCACAGTGGTAGAGCTCACTTTGTGGGTAGAAAGTGTGGAATAGAGAATGAGATGTGAAGGTTATGTGAAAAGCATGCATGCTCATATATGTCCCATTGCCCAACTGACTTCATAAATCTTCTCTGACCTTTGGCTTCTATTTTCCCTTCTCCAAACAAAATACTTGTAAAATCTCAGGAATCCCTTCAATAGAGAACCACAATTGTCCTTAATAAAAACTACAGTAGAAGAATAATGGGAATATATGATGCCTGCTGTGATCTGACACTATAGACCTTGGTTTGAGTTTTGGATAGGTCATTAAGGTAGTCAGATTAATGGAGAAAAGGAGAACCATCAATGTAGAGCATTTGATTCCAAGTGGAATGTTCTAGCGTTATGATACCGCAGTCATTCTCACCATCTTTAAATAGAACCAAAACTTACTCTCAGTGAATGGTTAGCATTCTTCTCAGAATGATCAATGGTGTGTGATTAAAACAGTTGTACAGGCCGTTGCTTCCATACTCACTTAGGGAAGAACAGAGTACCCTAAAGGGAAGTCAGAGGACCTATAGGGCACAGTGTCCCAACTTTGAAGCCAGGATCCAAGTACTAACTGTCTCTATTTGATCATCTTTTAAAACTAGCTTAACTACCCAATGAATGCCCCGATCTGTTTATTTTTTTCATCAGAGCCTCAATTGTAGAATCATCTCAGCTGAAGTGTCTAATGTCTAAGAATGTCTTTTCTTTCTTTCTTTTTTATTTCTTTTCCTATTTCAAATTCTGCATAAGATCTTCTCTAGTTTCTTAACCTGTCTGCCTTATATGGCCTCATCAGCCAAGGACAGGTCCTACTGAGAGCCTCTGACTTTAGGATACTTCCTATGTTCCAGCCTCCCATTCTCATGGCTAGTTCGCCTTCTTCTAGGGGAAACCTCTCTATATTCTTGCAGCAAGTGCATGGTCCTCCTGCTAGACTTGGGTCCATTTCTCTTTGGGTGCAGAGAAACATACTTTCAATTTTGAAAAGCTAAGTGCTGGTATTCCCTCCTCTATCCCAGAGGCCTACATCTACTAGAAGCTAAGTGATTGAAGTTCTTGGGAGGCCAGGGAAAACCTGCATCTAGGTATGACATGAGTCCATTGGCAAGATTTTTTTTTTTTAAGATTTTATGTATTTACTCATGAGAGATACAGAGAGAGAGGCAGAGACACAGGCAAAGAGAGAGAGAGGCAGGCTCCATGCAGGGAGCCTGACGTGGGTCTCGATCTCGGGTCTCCAAGATGACACCCTGGGCTGAAGGCAAGCGCCAAACTGCTGAGCCACCCAGGCGTCCCCATTGGCAAGATTTTTATAAGGTAGCAGCCACAAGAGAAATGATGGGGAATCATTACGGCAGTTTGTGATTCTGTGAAGTTGTTTGGCATCCTGAGGTTTATGCCTGATAATTATTGATCTTTTCATTTCCTTTGAATGATTATGCAAAGTATATCTTTTGAGATAGCTGAAATAACATGAAACTGCTACATATTTTAGCGATAATACTAAAATTTTAAAAAATAAATATCATAATAAATGTATTCTTAATATCAATTAACTAACAATAGGACTCACTATTAACTAGCAATACATCTTTTAATTTCTTATAATAATTAACATTTACCACTTGCTTGCCTTGTACTGTAGTAAGAACATCACACACAGTAACTCATTTAATATTCATAATAAGCCCTTGTGGCTATTATTTTTACTTTCTTTTCCAGATTAGGAAACCGAAGTGTATACAGTTGAAACAAAATGACCAAGATCTTGCCCTCATGAAAGTTGACGAGTGGGGTACCAAATTGAGGCATTACAATTCCAGAGCTTGTCCTCTGAATCTCTGGGTGACTGATAAGCAGGCAGCAATTCCAAAAGGGTGATTTCTGTACTAAGGAAATTTATAGGGCACCCCGGGTGGCTCAGTGGTTTAGTGCCTGCCTTCAGCCCAGAGCCTGATCCTGAAGATCCAGGATCGAGTCCCATGTTGGGCTCCCTGCATGGAGCCTGCTTCTCCCTCCCTCTGTGTCTCTGCCTCTCTCTCTCTCTCTGTGTGTCTCTCATAAATAAATAAATAAATAAAATCTTTAAAAAAATAAAGAAATTTATACCACACAAAATACAGAGAGATGGGAAAAAGGAAGTCTATGCCTTTGTGACTTGTGTGCCTATAATCTTTCCTCCCATGGTTTTACTGAGATATAGTTGACATATAACATGTGTACAACATCATGATTTGATATATGCACAATGATTATTGTGAAATAAAGTATACATTGCAAAATGACTACCACGATAAGTTTGATTCATATCTATCATCTCACACCATTGCATTTTTTTTCTTGTGATAAGAAATTTTAAGTCCTACTCTTTTAGCAGCTTTCAAATACACTAAACAGCATTGTAACTATAGTCTGTGCTGTACATTAATTAAGCTGTAATTAATAAGTCTAGAACTTATTTATCTTACAACTGAAAGCTTGTACCTTCTGACTATCTTTACCGCTTTCCCCCACCCCAAAACCCCCACCTCTGGCAACCACCAATTTACCCTCTCTTTCTATGAATTTAGTTTTCTTAGATTTCACATATAAGTAAGATATTACAGTATTTGTCTTTCTCAGACTTATCTCACTTAGCATAATGACCTCAAGGTCCACACATGTCCCAAATAGTACCATTTTCAGCATTTTCTTCTATAGCTGAGTAATATTCTTATATATGAGAATAAGTGATATTTATATACATATGTATATATGAGTATATAGTATATGTATATCACATTTTCTTTATTCATTTATCCATCAATTGAAACCTACTATTTCCATGTTTCGGCTATTGTAAATGATGTTGAAATGAACATGGTGATGCAGATATCTCTTTGAAAGAGTGATTTCATCTCCTTTGGGTGTATTCCTAGAAGAGGAATTGGTGGATCATATGGTATTTCTATTTTTAGTTGTTTTTTTTTTTTTGAGGAAATTCCATACTGTTTTTCAGAGCGGCTGCACCAATTTACATTACACCAACGTGCACAATTGTTCCCTTTTATCTACATCCTTGCCAATACTTATTATCACTTATATTTTGATAATGGCCGTTCTAACAGGTGTGAAGTGATATCTCTCGGTGGTTTTGATTTGTATTCCCTTGATAATTAGGATGTGAGCCCATTTTCATGTATCTGTTGGGTATTAGGATGTCTTCTTTGAAAAAAAACAAAAAGGATGTCTTCTTTGGAAAAAATGTCTATTCAGATACCCATCCCATGTTTTAATAGATTTTTTTTTACTATGGAGTTGTATGAATTCTTTATATATCTTGAATATTAACTCCCTACACCTTATCAGATACATGATTTGCAAATATTTGCTTTCATTTGGTAGATTTCCTTTTCATCTTGACGGTTTCCTTTGCCGTGCAGAAGCTTTTTAGTTTGATGTAGTCCCTCTTGTTTATTTTTACTTTTGTCATCTTTTGCTTTGGGTGTCAAATCCACAAAGTCATCTCCAAGGAGCTTGCCACCTATGTGTTCTTATAGGAATTTTATGGTTTTCAATTTTCTTTTACTCATACAGGAGTTTCAGAACTCTGGGGTTGAGAAGTCCATATTACTGAAGGAAGGATTCATTACAGATCTCTACTCCTGGTGATCCTTGGGTGGCTCAGCGGTTTAGCGCCTGCCTTTGGCTCAGGGCGTGATCCTGGAGACCTGGGATCTAGTCCCGCATCGGGCTTCCTGCATGGAGCCTGCTTCTCCCTCTGCCTGTGTTTCTGCCTCTGTGTCTCTCATGAATAAATAAAATGTTAAAAAACAACAACAACAAATCTTTACTCCTCATCATATCGGGATATTTAAGCACAGTGTCACTTGAATGAGAACATAATGTCATTTACATGAACTGCCACGTGATCACTCCGCCCCACACTGGGCCATAGTGCTCTGAGAAGCAGATCATGAAATGTATATGTAGAAGAGGGCAGGGAATCCAAACCGGGGCAGAAGTACACTTAGGTGACTAAAGCAACAATATCAGGTGGCAAAGGAAAAGAACCTGAGCAGTGAGAATATGTTTGGAGACCTTGAACACATCCTGGAATCTTAAAATTCCTATTTGCTTGGAGGAAGGGATTGTTTTGAAGAACAGAAAACTGGCTTTCTTTTTGATTCTGCATATACAAAGACACTTCCTGAAGAGCGTGTTTACTCCTTTCACTTTCTCCTCAATTTGCAGATGAAGATGATTTTTTTCTTAGATATGTAATTTTGAATTAACACCACCTGTCCTCACCCCAAATTGGTTTCCGTTTTTCCCTGTATCCTCTAAATACCTCCACTAATATATCCCACCATGTATAATGACATACTAAAAATAGGTTTGTGCTCTATTTGGAAAGCATGATCCTAAAAATTTTAATTACATCTGATTGTGTTGTTACCAGGTCACATCCTCCTTTTGTGTGACACTTAGATGTTGGAGGGGAGAATGTGTGTCATCTAGAGAGGAAGAGCTGATATGTACAGCTGTAGACCCTCAGCACAAATCAGATCCTGAACCTGAGCAGTAGGAATATTCTGGTTGGACACAAAATTGGAGAAAAAACATTGATCAAAATGACAAAATTACAAATGTGTATTTCTAGTCTATCTTAAGTAAATTTTCATGGCTTACAACTGTTATCTAATTTTTATGCATTCCGAAGTGGTTGGATTTCAGGTTAGAAGAAGTAACTATATTCCCTTTCAAAATTTCCAGAATAACAGATCACCAGCTATCTATTATGTATGTATATATATATGTATGCGTATGCGTGTATTATGTGTAATCACTTACCCTCTTTTCCCAGTCCTGGACTCAGGAAGAAATGTTTTTAGAGAAAGGAAAAGGACTTCAAAGAAAAAATCCTTTGAATTCCAGCAAGAATTTGATTTAATATGAAGCAGAAAGGCCATTTAATATTTTTTTTGAATTTGATATGATTGTCACGAAGCCACTGTTTAGTAAATGCAAAAATTCTACCTACTTTGATTTTGCATATTTGTTCATTGTCTTTAGATGGAAACTGAGGTAGAAGTTTGAATGGGATTTGAACACTGGCTATTCAACATATACTGTGTTTTCTTGCTCATTAGTTCATGCATGTGAATAGAAAGCTAGTCACTTTCCACAACATGTGGTCACACTGATATTCCATTGTGTATATTACACTTGTGGAAGCCTTTTTAAAACTCTCAGCAGGGCAGTCTGGGTGGCTCAGCGGTTCAGTGCCTGCCTTCGGCCCAGGGCGTGATCCTGGAGACCCAGGATCGAGTCCCACATTGGGCTCCCTGCATGGAGCCTGCTTCTCCTTCTGCCTGTGTCTCTGCCTCTCTCTCTCTCTGTGTCTCTCATGAATAAATGCATAAAATCTTTTTAAAAAATAAAAAATAAAGCTCTCAGCAGTTTGAAAGCACATGTCCATATTTTCAAAATTGGTATGATTTCTTCTACTTAATAATACCCTGATCACCGATCACTTTAATTTTCTTTTGGTACTCAAAAGAAACTCTTCATAAAAAAAGCATCCAAATGAAAACAAAATGAAACAAGACCAGAAATGATTATATAAGAGAAAAAAAAAACATATGCTGAACATTTTTACAAAAATAATAAACATGTCTCTGTTAAGAGATTCATTATAATAAAGTAACTTTCTTTTTCCCCTTCACCTACCGAGACATTAGCAGTTTGGGACTCCTGAATTATATTACATTTGATAACTTCCTATTGCATTAGTGAATTTCCATTTGGTTATAAAAATTTCCTGATAAAGCCCCATTATTTCTATGGCTATGAGGCAAAGTATAATCTGATTATGTAGCTACTTTTATTATAACTGTGGCTAACGTGATAATATACACCATATTATTACAGAAATGCTCTGTGATGTTTTCTCTTTTGAAAAAGGGCAGATAGGCTCACAGAAAGAATAACAGGAGAGACAAGAAAGATTTGAACAGGTCAACAAAGTGTGCCCCTAAAAAGCGTGTTGGCTACACAGTTACATAATGCAATTTATTCCCCCAAGAAAGTGAAGCAAACAGGGGCTGTTTTTTTTTTTTCTCACAAGTCGAGAAGACACACAGTGTCTGAAATTAGAAAACACCTCTCCGTTATGTCCAGGAAAATACCTGTCATGAACAATGAAGGAGTAGACGATGATGATTAGCTCATTGGACCAGACTTATATCATTTAGACTGAGTTCACCACTAAGCCATTTAATTCCAATATATTTGTTGAGTACCTACTAAGTACTATCAAGTACCTACTAAGTACCTATCAAGTACCATGATAGATAATGGTTACAATGGAGAAAACATCCCTATCATTAAGCAGTGTGTATATTTTAATAATTACAACACAACATAAGGAGCGTTGTGTAAATTAATTACAATGCAATATTACAAGTGCTATAAAAGAGATATTGACAAGGTGTCTTGAAGGTTGAACAGGAGTTCCAGGGGGATGAGACAGTCAGGAGTGTGCTGAGCAGAAGATGGTGCTTGATAGGTGTGTGTGCAAAGGCACTGGGAGGTGGTGGTGGGGTGATAGGTTAAGGCCAGATGTGAAGGATATGACATGCTCTGAAAAATATTCTGGACTTTATTCCATGGGTTGGATTGAAGAAGTGGTCCCCAAAGATGAGGGAGGTGGTCCAAAAAGGAAGAGCAGTAGTAAATCAAATTTGAGTTTTGGAGAGATGCTCCTGTGAACCCATGTATAGGATGGACGGAAACAATGAACAGGTGGAAAGAGGAAAAGCAGAGGGGAAATTTGCAAATCTGAACTAAGGTTATAAACCAGCTTTGAGGCGGACAGATTTGCTATATGTCTGAACTAAAATCAGTTGAGTGTGTGAGGGAAAAATGGGATTCCAGGGGACTGACCTGAGTAACTACATAATTAATTGGCCTCTTTAACTGATAAAGGAAAACCTTGGGCTCATGGATGTCCTTTGGCTGGATGACTTTCAAGATCACTTCCAGAATATCCAGCTGAACTTGCTCAGGAGGCTGCTCAGATATATGCCTTTGGAGCTCAGGAATGCTACTGAACTTCTGAGTTATCAGTGGATCTGTGGCAGTTAAAGTTTGGGGAATGAGAGAAATAACTGAAGGAAGAAATAGACAAAAAAAGACAGGAGAGCTGAGGATGAAGCTCTGGGAACACTAATCTCTAGGGCACAAGGGGAAGAACTAGGGAGGGAGACTAAGCTGTGGTCAGAGCAGGAGGACGAGAGAGAGGAAGAAAAGGTAAAGTGGTAGACTGGGGAAGAGAGTTTCCAGATGGAAGGATCCCACTATGTCAGAGACCCATAGGAAGTAAAGAAAAGTAAAGATGGAAAGTCCTCAAGATTAGTGTTTGAGAGGAACCAGAGAAAGTGGATTGGTAGGCAAAAGGGTGGTAAGAGGTAGAATCGAGGTGAGCAAAGTTTGTAAGTGGCAAGAACTGAGCTGGTTTGTATACTGATAAAGAGCAACGAGTGCAGAGAATGTGTAATACAGGCATTGACCTTGGAGTTGGAGAAGGATAGGTACTGATGTGGAGGTAAAGTGGAGAGGAGGTACCTGATGGGGTTCACACATGGAACGTATCTTTCCTCTCTGTGAGACCAGGCTAGTCATTCAATCTGCTTATATATGAAAGTTGGTTGTTAGTTCAATCCGCTTATATGTGAAAGTCTTTGTGGCCACAGACTTATCACCCCAGACTAATCATCGAATGTATATCATTGTTCATAACAATTCCTAAGTGAGGACAATGGCAAGATTAGTACAAACCCACCAGCAATAACAACAACAAAATCCAAAACCAAAATCCTTTAATGTATACCATATTGTGAGTTAGCAGTATTGTATCATCTTAGTGTACAAGAGATAAAAACTGGGTGGTAAAAGTTGAATCAGCAGATAACCTCATTACTTGTAGCTTATTCTACCCAAACTTTAGCGAAAAGAAGCAAATCATAAATAAACATGCTCCTACCAAGTTCATGGAAATATACCTTGTAAAATTTCCTTTCCTACATTCCCACTCTGTATACATAAGTCCTAGAAAGATATTGTGAGATGTTATTGAACATTTCCTGAAGCACTGAAAAATACTGAATCATTAAGAAAAGATCAAATTGTGTTTAATTTCCTACATAGTAAGGAAAGAAGACGTAGGCATTTAAAGATTTTCAGCAAAGCTGGAATACAAAAATATTCATTTTGTTGACCTCAGGTTAAGCAGAAAATAAAATTTACCAGAACCTCTCATTTCTCCCCTTCTCTGAGCACTCCAGTTAATTTAAATTTTGTACATGGAAACAGTGATTACCCAGAGTTTTAAAATGTAATCTTATTTATTTATTTGAGAGAGAGCATGAGCAGAGGGGAGGAGGCAGAGAGAGAGGGAGAAGCAGACTCCCTGCTGAGCAGGGATCCTGACATGGGGCTCGATCCCACGACCTTGAGATCATGACCTGAGGGCAGCGCTTAACCAGCTGAGCCACCCAGGTGTCCCCAGAGTTTTTTATTCTACTATTCTATTATAGAGGAGTTATACATGGTCACTGGTATGAAATGTCTTAAGTATAAAGTGCAGATGAGTTTTCACTCCTGAATATGAATCTTTTTGTCTTATCCAATTTACAGAGAATTATTGAAGCTATTCCAGTGGAGGCATTCAGTCATTCTATACCAGTGGCACATACGTTGCCTGTTGGGACTTTTCCTTAGGAAACCAGTGTGCTTAATTCCAGAAAGTTGGGACTTTCTGGAATCCCAGTGTGTTGGGACTTTTCCTTAGGAAACCAGTGTGCTTAATTCCAGAAAGCAAATCCTGCCATGATTGTGCCACTGTTTTTGCTCAGAGTTGTAAGATTGGTCTGGTTGAAATTTTTGTTTAAGTTCAGACCTTGGATGCATTGTGGCAAACAAATAATTTGGAGAAAAAATACTCAACTTGCAAGTGAATATTATTTTATTAATTTGGATATTACTTTTCACTTATATCAGTTGGCAAATTTGGGTATTTTGCTCTATTGCGGGATGATTTCCAGGTTAAAAAAAAAAGTATGATCTTGAGGCCATATAATATATTGAAAAGACTATAAGCTTTGGTTCCAAGCAGTTATGTGTACGAGTAGCTAAACCTCTTGAAATTTTGTCTGCCTAATTCGTAAAACTGGTATAATATGTTATCTACATCATGGGATTATTCCATGGATTGCTATTAATTATATGTAAAATACCAGCCACATAGCACACAATATTTAATAAATGTTAGATATTATTTTTATATGTTAGCTCTTTTTTAACAATTTAAATTCAGTTAGCCAACATAAAGTACATGCTTCATTTCAGATATAGTGTGCAACGACCTATCAGTTGCATATAACACCCAGTGCTCATCACGTCACATGCCCTCCTTAATGCCCATCAACCAATTACCCTTTCCCCCCACCCACCTCCCCACTATCAACCCTGTTTGTTTCCTATAGTTAAGAGTCTCTCATGGTTTTTCTCCCTCCCTGATGACTTACATTCAGTTTTCCCTACCTTACCCTGTGATCCTCTGCACTGTTTCTTGTATTCCACATATGAGTGAAACCATATGATAATTGTATTTCTCTGATTGACTTATTTCACTCAGCATAATACCCTCCAGTTCCAACCATGTTGATGTAAATGGTAAGTTTTCATCCTTTCTGATTGCTGAGTTATATTACATATATATATAATGAAATATTATATATTATATTATATTTTATATATATCACATTTTCTTTATCCTTTCATCTGTCAATGGATATCTTGGTTCTTTCCACAGTTTGGCTATTGTGGACATTGTTGCTATGAACATTGGGGTGCAGGTGCCCCTTCATTTCACTACATTTGTACCTTTAGGGTAAATACCTAGTAGCACAATTGCTGGGTCGTAGGGTAGCTCTATTTTTAACTTCTTGAGGAACCTCCATACTCATTCCACAGTGGCTGTACCAGTTTGCATTGCCACCAACAGTGTAGGTGGGTTCACCTTTCTCTGCATCTTCGGCGATATTTGTTGTTTTCTGTCTTGTTAATTTTGGCCATTCTGACTGGTGTAAGGTGGTATCTCGTTGTGATTTTGATTTGTATTTCCCTGATGCCAAGGGATATGGAGCATTCTTTTTCATGTGTCTGTTGGCCATTTGTATGTCTTCTTTGAGGAAATGTCTGTTCATGTCTTTGGCCCATTTCTTGACTAGATTATTTGTTTTTGGGGTGTTGAGTTAGCTCTCAATGGACCATTCACAATCACAAAAACTTTCTGATTTACAAGAGGAATAATATTTTGGGTCAAATATATTAGAATTTGGATATGTTTTTCTCTGTGGAAATGGAATTTTGCAAGTTATTGTTCATAGACCGTGTTTCTCGTTCTGGTTTCCTACCTGTTGTATGATGTTGACAAGTCTTTAATCTGGTTGGACCTCAAAGTTCTTACCTATAATATCTAAGATGAACTTCAAGGGCACTTTCAGATTTGAAATGCTATATTTGTGTACTTTAAAAAAAAGATTTTATTTATTTATTCATGAGAGGCACACACACACACACACACACACACAGAGGCAGAGACATAGGCTCCATGCAGGGAGCCCGATGTGGACTTGATCCCGGGTCTCCAGGATCACACCCCAGGCTGAAGGTGGTGCTAAACCGCTGAGCCACCCAGGGTGCCCTGCTTGTATACTTTTTGTATTGAGCCTATATTTTCCAGTTTGGGGCTATCTTTGAGTATTTCCTTCAGCTATCAAAATATCTTCCATCATTAATTTTTTTCTCTCTGTGATCAGCAATCATCCCATTTCCCATAGCAATCATTCTTGAGAGGGTTGTCTCTACCTCATCATTTTATATTCTGACTCTCTCCACTTGAGCGTCTGTCCATACGTTTCTCTGAATTCACCCTTCTTAAGGTCAGCAGTACTCTTCACCTTGCCAAATCCTTTGGCCAATTCTCCATCTTCACATTACTCATGTGATTTAGTTAACTGTTCTCTCCTTCTGAACCCAACTATTTCTCTAATCTCCCATGCACCATACTTGCTTAATATCTTCCCTTGCTTGCTGGACACATCCCCTGCTGGTTTTTGTTCTCCTCTCAGTCTCTGAAGTAATGTGTCTAAGAGAAATACAACAGGAGCCACACAGATAATTTTAAAGTTCCTAATATTTAATTTTCCCATTAAAGAAAGTAAAAATAAACAGGTGAAATCAATTTTAAGAATATATTTTGTTTAACCTAGTATACCCAAAATATTATTTCGGTAAATAATCTATATAAATAATTAATGAGATGCTTTGCATTCTTCACAATTTGGTATTTTATACTTAATATGGACTAGGCTCGGGCAGCCCGGGTGGCTCAGCAGTTTAGCGCCGCCTTCAGCCCAGGGTGTGATCCTGGAGACCCGGAATCGAGTACCATGTCGGGCACCTGCATGGAGCCTGCTTCTCCCTTTGCCTGTGTCTCTGCCTTTCTCTCTCTCTTTCTCTCTCTCTCTATGTCTCTAATGAATAAATAAATAAAATCTTTAAAAAAATATGGACTTGGCTCAAAAGCCACATATAGCTACCATATTGGCCAAGGCAACAGTATATGTGTTGGAGAAGCCCAGGGCTCAGTCCTGGAGGCTTTTCTGTCCTCTGTGTCAGTTCTTCTAGGTGACCCAGGTGAGCATATATTATCTCTATTCTGATTTAATCATTAGTAAGTATTTATTGGGTACCTAATATCTGATAAGCTACTGTGTTCTTTGTACTAAAGGTTCCAATAGTGTACAAAGCTGTCATAAATCCCCACCTAATAGAGCCTGTTTCTGAGAAAGAGAGAGCAGACAATAAACAAAATAGCTGTGTTAACTTCATTGCCCAATAGGAGGTAGAAGTGCTGGGGCACAGAAGAGGAGTGCAGAAAGATGGGAAGTGGAGTTGGAGAAGCAGAGAAGGGGCCCAATGATGCAGGGGTGTTGGTGTACTAGTCAAATGAGCTTGGCTCTACTATGTTGAGATAGGGAGCCACTAGAAGGCTTTAAACTGAAGAACACAGGATATGGCTCAAATTGTGAAGATGGTTTTGGCTGCTGTTTTGAGAATATATGGTAGAAGATCAGAGAGAAACAATGTGGCCAGTAATCTAATGTTGAATAACCCAGGCTGAAGATGACAGAGGCTTTGATCTTTTCCAGGGCTAGTGATGAGAAGGTATCTGAGCCTAAAAGAAGAGGTTCAGGCCAGATGGACAGATACGGGAGTCATCCACGCATACCTACATTTTTCCATTAGGGGAGCAGCCACTTGCCACCTAGAGCTATTTAAATTTAAATTAATTAAAACAAAAGAAATTGATGCCCCAGTTGCACTAGCTTAGCCTTATTTCAAGTGCTTGATATCCACAGGTGCTGAGCGGCTACTGCTTTGGACAGTGCCCACACAGACCATTTCCATAGTTGCAGAAAGTTTTATTGGGCCACATTGATACATTTAGAGTTCTGTCCTACTAGTCTCTCAAATCAACCACCTGCTAGATGCCTCCACAGAAAAATTGGATTATTATCTTATTAATATATACCAAATAAGTGTTGTATACAAAACACGGTGAGTGTTCTTGAGTCCAGTCTTCAGCAACCTGGCTTCCCATTTATCCCAGCCTGTTCTGACTTCATTTTTGTCCTCCAAGTAAATGGAATCACCTTCTATACTACTGTCCCCACTTTGAGGTCATTCCCCATTCCTATATTTCTCTCCCCACTATCTCTGTCACTTTCAATCCATTAACAGGTTAATCTGCTTCCCCTCCAAGACCTATCCTGACTATGACCACCTCTTAGCATCTCTACTTTTATCATATCATTCTTTGCCGGACAATTAAAATATCTTCAAAATTAGTGTTTTTCAAGTCTTACTGTGCATTAGAATCATGTGGGAGTTTAAGATCAGAACAAAGCAAGGGAAAAAAAATGCCTGGGTGCTACTCCATGCCCACAGGTGGGGCTTGGCTTTGTAAAAGCTTCACAGGTGCAGCCAGGCTAAGGCTCCGCTTTCACCCCATCCTCCTCCACCACTTTCCATTGTCCATTCTTGCACAGAGGAGCCAGAGTGACCTTTCTAAACAATAAATCAGATCATGTCATTCCCTCACTTGAAACTTTCTCATGGTTTCTCATTGCTCTGAGAAGAACTGGAAGCTCCAGACCCTACAAAATCTGGCCCTGCTTGTTTCTCCAGCCTGCTTTTGGCGGGCTGACCCCCATCGTTATTTCCTCTGAGAGGTGCTCTGTCCATTTCATGATAACCGGCCTTTTGCTCTTCCGCCAGCACCTGTCCCAGTCACTCTCCTTCCCAATTCCCTGGCTTCTTGTCTTGATGGAATGTATTGCTGTCTACAGTGATCGTATTTATTACTTCCCTGATCTGTTGTCTATCTCCGTAACTAGAACACAAGCTCCATGAGAGCAAGGAACTTTACTTTTACCTGTTACCTCTGGCACTTAGAACAGAACCTGGCAACGAATTAAGGTTTTTTGTAAGTGTCCCCTACATTTCCCTCATTTAATGCATATTTTTAAAGATCCATTTTAGGGTCTTCAGAGAAAAGACAATGAGAGCTACGATGATGATGAAGATGATGATACTGTACCTAGGAACGGCTCTAATTTATAGAGAGCTTACTATGTGCCAGGCTATGTTTATTCAATCCTGACAATAGCCCTCTGAGGTGGAGATAATACACCCATTTTACAGATAAGAACATTGGGATTTCAAAAAAACTAACTCGATTAGGACCATCAAGGTAGTAAGTGTGGAAAGACAGGACTGGAACCTGGGTCTGTCTGAGGCCAAGGTCCTGACTCCACAAACAAACAAACAAACAAACAAACTTGCAGCCATTTAATAAATACTTATGAAGTAAATAGAACACATGGTAACTGGCACATGTTGGGAAGTTGTCAAACACTGATATTTAGTTTGTGACCAGGGAAAACAAAAACCTTCGTGTTCCATCGTGATACCCGTGGGGTCACTGCTGCCTCCTTTTTTTGCCCAGTGGGGGACTCCAGTGCTGTCCCACATTCCTCTTTTTGCTAGTTATTTGTGCAACATGCAGTTCTAGCCTAAAGAATTCCATCTCCTAGCAGCTACCAGGGTTACTTGCAGCCTCAATGATCTTCTTTTGAGAGAGGGAAAAATCCCCTAACTTTGTAACACAGCCCAGCGATGCATGAGAAGCCTTTGTCAAACCCTAGGCAGGGGGAGAAGGAAAATAAAAATACCGTTCTCCTCTGGAATGTCTCCTAGGACTAGTGGGGGAAAAAAAATGCTAATTCTGACAACAGTAAAATCATTTAAAAACCAAAGCACCTTTGAATTATATCAGAAATGAAATTAAAAATGAGAAGCGTCGAAAGCAAATAATTATGTTCTTCGATTCTCTCAGCCTCTTAACCCCGCCACCCGCACTGCACCCCCAGCCTCCCAGCCTCCCACCCCCAGCTCTGTTCATCGGGCTTACGACGCCCTGGATAACTCTCCCAGGACTGATTTCCCCGTGAGTCAGTGTAGACATGCTTTGTGTTCAGGTTGCACGAAGAGGTGGAGGGATGCCTGGCTTTTCTTTATTCGCCCAGAATAGGCTGATGGGAAGTCGGAGCCTGCCTTCCTCTCTTGAAACAACCCCCACGGTGCAGTGTTTTTATTTTTAATTACTCCGCAATGAACGTGCATCCGTGGGCTCGCGCTGCTCGCCTTTGCCCGGACGGGCCGCCGCGGGCGCTCCACGGTGCTGCGGCGCCCCGGGCCCGGGGGTCCGCGCGGGGGGGACCCGGCCGGTGGGTCGCGGGCCTGCGCGGCCGCGGGGCGGGGTGCGGGGCGGGGTGCGGGGGTGCGGGGGGTGCGGGGCGGGGTGCGGGGCGCGGGTGCTGGGCCCAGATGGCCGGCCAGCCCCGCGCGGGGACACTTTCTCAGGCTTTCAAAAAGAGCACTTTCTTTCCTGCCTAATATTTAGCTCCTTCAAATGCAAATGGAGAGGTTTCGCTCCAAGGTTAGCATAACAATTATGGGAAAGCTTTAAATCTGATGCGTTTGTTTACACGATGAAAGGCGGGCAGGATCCGAGAGCTGGAGGCCCCGGCTTCTCAGCAACTATTTTCTTTTTTTTTTTTTTTTTTTTTTTTTTTTTTTTTTTTTTTTTTTTTTTTTTTCACAATCATATTTTTTTTTATTGGTGTTCAATTTACTAACATACAGAATAACACCCAGTGCCCGTCACCCATTCACTCCCACCCCCCGCCCTCCTCCCCTTCTACCACCCCTAGTTCGTTTCCCAGAGTTTGCAGTCTTTACGTTCTGTCTCCCTTTCTGATATGTCCCACACATTTCTTCTCCCTTCCCTTATTTTCCCTTTCACTATTATTTATATTCCCCAAATGAATGAGAACATATAATGTTTGTCCTTCTCCGACTGACTTACTTCACTCAGCATAATACCCTCCAGTTCCATCCACGTTGAAGCAAATGGTGGGTATTTGTCATTTCTAATAGCTGAGTAATATTCCATTGTATACATAAACCACATCTTCTTTATCCATTCATCTTTCGTTGGACACCGAGGCTCCTTCCACAGTTTGGCTATAGTGGCCATTGCTGCTAGAAACATCGGGGTGCAGGTGTCCCGGCGTTTCATTGCATTTGTATCTTTGGGGTAAATCCCCAACAGTGCAATTGCTGGGTCGTAGGGCAGGTATATTTTTAACTGTTTGAGGAACCTCCACACAGTTTTCCAGAGTGGCTGCACCAGTTCACATTCCCACCAACAGTGTAGGAGGGTTCCCTTTTCTGCGCATCCTCTCCAACATTTGTTGTTTCCTGCCTTGTTAATTTTCCCCATTCTCACTGGTGTGAGGTGGTATCTCATTGTAGTTTTGATTTGTATTTCCCTGATGGCAAGTGATGCAGAACATTTTCTCATATGCATGTTGGCCATGTCTATGTCTTCCTCTGTGAGATTTCTGTTCATGTCTTTTGCCCATTTCATGATTGGATTGTTTGTTTCTTTGGTGTTGAGTTTAAGAAGTTCTTTATAACTATTTTCTCACTAGTGAGCTGCAAGTCAATTTGGGATCACAAAGAAAACCAATTTATGTGACGGCGCGGGCTAATTTTGGAGGGAGTTCGACATTGTGGCCGATGTGCGGGATTTCTCTTTCTTCCTTCCTTTCTCTCCTTTCTTTCTTTCTTTCTTTCTTTCTTTCTTTCTTTCTTTCTTTCTTTCTCTTTCTTTCTTTCTTTTTCTTTCTTTCTTTCTTTCTTTCTTTCTTTCTTTCTTTCTTTCTTTTTCTTTCTTTCTTTCTTTCTCTCTTTCTTTCTTTCTTTCTCTCTTTCTTTCTTTCTTTCTTCTTTTCTTTCTTTTTTTTCCCCTTCTTTTTCTTTCTTTCTTAAATGACCACCGCTAACATAGTGATCCCCCCCCCCCCCTTTTCATGGTGAAGTTTGGGTGAGGTAATTGATGTTGGTGATGGGGAGGAAGGTCTTTATCACGCAGACGATGGGAACGGGGATGGGGTTGCTGCAGGTACAGGCTTTTCCAGGGGCGCGGTGGGGTGTGGGCCTAGCATGCATGAAAATATCCTTTAGTTTGCTTTCGTTTAGAAGTTCATTTTCTTTAAAAAAAAAAAAAAAAAAGAAAAAAGAAAAAGAAAAAAAAGAAAGAAAGAAAAAAGAGACTTTTTTTTTTAGGTTTTTCTTTTTTGGACTTGGCTTAGACTTCTTTTTTTTTTTCTTTTTCTTTTCTTTTTTGTTTTTGTATTTATTTACTTTTTGGTATTTCGATAAGGAGTTCTGGGTGTTAAACACCATTGATTAGTCTGGGTACCAGACTAAGATTTAGGGGTATGACATTTCTCACTATAAATCCATTAATTTCCAGACACTGACAGTGAGGATGAGCCTGGGCCCATTGGAGGTGACCCAGATCTACCAGGAGGGAAGGCCTGCTGATGAGCAAGAAGGAAATCTCAGGTCTTTCTTTCTTTCTCTCTCTACTTTCCTTCCTTCCTTCCTTCCTTCCTTCCTTCCTTCCTTCCTCCCTCCCTCCCTCCCTCCCTCCTTCTCTCTCTCTCTTTCCTCTCTTTCTTTTCTTTTCTTTTCTTTTCTTTTCTTTTCTTTTCTTCTTTTCTTTTCTTTTCTCTTTTCTTTTCTCTCTTTTCTTTTCTTTTCTTTCTTTCTTTCATTCTTTCTTTTTCTTTCTTCTTTCTTTTCTTTTCTTTTCTTTTCTTTTCTTCTTTTCTTTTCTTTTCTTTTTTTTCTTTTTCTTTTTTCTTCGTCTTTTTTACCCTTAGATGTTCCAGGAGACTTCTCCAGACCTTCCTCCTGGGGCCATCCTCCACCTGTCACACACAGAAGGGAGAGGTCTCACATAAGATGCTGTGAGGTCTCAGCCTGGTAGGGTCCTGCTCACCTGAGACCCATGAGAGAATGGAGACCCCTGAGAGCTCATTGAATCTATCGGCTTCATGGACGATGTATTGGCACATGTTTTGTGACAGTACAATCTACAATGCCTATAACTCTGGAAGTCCATGAGTGCCTGGTGTTTAACAATATTATGCCATTCAAGGAGCATTTCTTGACTGACAGAAATGTGCCATTTTAAATGTTAAGATTAAGCTAAAAAAACATATTTTTTTTTCCTACAGTATTTCTACAGGGGCACTGAAATACCTGCCCTAACAGTGGGACCCAGGCAAGCATGTATGTGCTATTATCTGACAGGTACAAAGCAGCGGTTTGCAACCTAAGTGTGATCCTGGAATTGCCTGAAAGTCTTGTTAAAAATACAGATGGTGGAGCTTCCCCTCCAGAGTCTCTGATCCGGCAGGTCTAATGTGAAGCCTGAGAATTTCCATTTCTCACAAACTGCCAGGTGATGCTGTGATGCCCTCTTTCCAGGACCAGACTTGGAGAAGCACCAGCCTAAGAGAATCATAGAAGTGTATACTTTTGAGAGAACTCAATATAATAAAAGAGTTTCCTTTTTTACAAGAATAGCTTAGAGAAAAACGGTTCATCAGCAACTGATGAACTATCCACACTAGGAATTAAGATTGAAGAACTATTATTAAATTTAAATATTTCTCTTATATAAGTTTTTAAAGATTGTTGGCTGGACTTATTTAGGAACTCAAAGTAAGTAATGTCTTTCCAAGGAAAAATGAGCATAAGAAAAATACTATTCAGGCCTGCTAGGTGGATGAAGGGGTTCTCAAGGGATGGTTGGTATATTAATGAAACATATTTGTTTTCTGATATTGAGACACTCAAGGTCCCCTGCACTGAACTTGCCCCTTGGCCATCTTAGCATTTGTGCTTCTTTTGTTAGCCTACATTTTGGTTCTTCTTCTCTTTCCCTGAAATCCTCCACAGGCTCTTTCTCCTTTGTTGTTAAGACCTCTCTTCAAACCCAGTTGCTTCAAGACAGAAAGGTAGGGATTTTTCTGAAACCTTAACCATTAAGAAAAAAAAATACTAAAACTCCCTTATTCATCTAACCATTTAATGTAATTAAACATACTTATAGGCTTCTGTGGGGTGGTGGTGTCTGTATTTCATCTTAGCGTCTTTAATATGTACATTTTCTCGTTTTACTTTAAATTGCATATCCTATGAGAGAGAGGCTTTTTAATTCTGACTTTCCATAATAGCTGGTATAGAATCACATGGAAAGAGACACAGAAAAGCAAAATCTTTTGATGGTGAGAAGATGATCCTGTCTCATTAAGTGACATGACATTAAGTTAGGTTCTGTTTGCATGCTACTAAAATATATGTAAAATCATAATTGTATCAGCCAATTGACTATGGACACATGCCATGGTAATTGTAAGACAAATAGTAAACTTAATCCAGGAGGGATTTTTCTCAAATTATATTTTTATATGCATTAAGGAAATATGTAGTCCAAGAAATCATATGTAAATAATTTTGTGAAATAAACACCTAAAATTAATCTTTGGTTGAAGAGGCATCTTAACATGCTGAGGAAACCTGTTCTAGGAGACTGGAGAGCTTCACCGGTAACTAGTTCTGCGACGTTGTGTGTTCAGGATGGACGATGATGATGTTGAGTATGCTTTGTTGAGTAAGTAATGTTCACTTTCTTTCAATGACAGTCATGAGGGATGGATGATCCTGGTGGTTCTTTCTGGATTACATGTATAGGGTCTGCTTGGGTTTACTAAAACCACATAACAAGAGGGTGAGCACTGGTTTAAACAATATTGTCAACACCTTTTAAAATTATTGTCATCTCCTCTACATATGTTACAGTCTCCTTGGATTTGGAGAAAATGCCATGTTGATTGTTTTTCATTGTAAAGGAGCCAATTTCTTTGAGCAACTGCTATTTCTACCTAAGCATTCAAGTCATTGAGGAGACATTTCATTTAGGGTCGGAGCAGAATTTCTTTACCCTTGTCGTTATCCTGTGTTACAGCTGACTGCTTTAGTGCCAATAAAATGCTAAGGGCTCTGGTTTTTACTGGGCAAAGCACTGAGTGGCAAAGTCATTCCTATTAAATATTAACATCATTTACTAAGAATATAATTAGAAATAAAATAAACTGGCATATAAAATTTGTATCTTAATCATCCTGTGCTCTTGCTTGGTTCAGGTGTTGAACAATTGTTTTCTTGGTCTTAAATGTAGAGTTAGGATTTTAAAACGTTTAAGATGTCATCACAGAGAGGCAGTGGGTATTTCTAAGGTATCTAAGAGACTTGAATTTTGGGGAGGTCAAATGCAGAGTGTGACAAATAAGGTGTGTGTGTGTGTGTGTGTCTGTATTGTGTAGCAACGAAATGGAAGGGGGAAATCAGATGAGACAAAGTGGGAAATGATAGTATAAATAGGGCTCTAGAATATTTTCTTGTTTTGAAATAAAACCATGGTTTGAATCCAATGGGCCAATTATATATAAATATAGT
The DNA here is from genome assembly GCF_053574225.1 of Canis aureus. Taxonomy (NCBI): domain Eukaryota; kingdom Metazoa; phylum Chordata; class Mammalia; order Carnivora; family Canidae; genus Canis; species Canis aureus. The sequence continues at coordinate 8,424,585 of NC_135647.1, forward strand.
ATAGAGGGCAGATATCCAGAAAAAAACAGATTTTTAAAAAAGATTTTATTTATTTATTCATGAGAGACACACAGAGAAAAGTAGAGACATAGGGAGAGGGAGAAGCAGGTTTCCTGCTGGGAGCCTGATGTGGGACTTGATCCCAGGGCCCTGGGATCATGACCTGAGCCAAAGGCAGATGCTCAAGCACTGAGCCACCCAGGTGGCTCCAGAAATAACAGATTTTAATCTCCAGAAGGAAAGAGAGAATTGACCACAGCAGAAGCCTCTGGAACAGGGGTACTCCATTAGATAAGAATGGTAAGACTTGAATGCATTTATTTCATTGTATGTCTGTTTTATTTACCAGTTTTCCTGATGGTAGACATCTTGGTTGTTTTCATTTATTTTTGCTATTATAAATAATGCTGCAATAATCATTATTATGCTTGTTATGCAAAGATGCCGTATTCTCTCTAGGATATCTTCCTTTTGTGATGCATTATCTGTCTAACCTGTAATTTTTATTAACAAATTAGTAATCCCTAAACTGGTACCATGTATTTGCACAATAGAATTGTTAATTGAGGGATATGTAGCTCTTCAATTTCGCAAGCAAAACTGTTTTCCAAATAGTACATGCTCCTACCACAGTGTATAAGAGTTCCTGTTGCTCTGTATCTTTCCTAATGCACTGCACTATCAAAATTATAAATTTTATCAACCTTCAGGAGGTGAAATTTCACCTTATTTTGGTAATAAATTTTTTCTCCTTAATTATTAATGGGGCTGATCCTTTTCCACGTTTGTTGTCCATTCATGTTTTGTTTTATTTCCCATATAATTTCCTACCCTTCTATTCTCTAAGTTATTAGGAACTTTCTCATACTAATCCTGTGATGATTATATGCATTGCAAATGCTTATTCTTACTTTGTAGCAGAGATTTTTCATTCTCTTTTTAAGGTATCTTTTGATAAACAATTTCTTAGGTTTAAATGACTTACTGATCATTTTCTTTATGTTTTACTTTTTGTGTTTTGTTGAAGAAATCCTTTTTATCAAAAAGACATCATCATGTTCTTTTTATAAAAGTATTAAGCCCTCTATCAACCTGATATTGTTTTTTTATAAGGTGTGAAGAAGAGATCCAGTTCCATTTTATCCCAGCACGGTTTATTAAATAGTGCCTATTTTTCTATTGGTGTGACGTCACTTCTTTTATATTTTCAGCCTGCATGTTCACCTGGATCTGTTTCATGGCTCCCACTTGTATTCTGTTAGTTTATTTGGCTATATATGCCCTCATTCTACACTATTTTAATTAAAAATGGCTTTTTAGTCTTCACATCAGACAAAGGATGAATTCTCACTTGACTCTTCTTCAGGAAAAGACTTGACCTTGTTTGGTCTTTTGCTCTTTCAAGTACACATTAGAATTCATGTGTTATTTTCTATGTAAAGTTTCTTCCGAATTTTGGTTGAAATTTTCCCTGACTCTATAGCTCAGCTTCGGGAAAATTGACATGCTCACAGTGTTACACTATTGAATTTTCTAATCTGTGAATATGAGAAATCTCCATGTATCTGTGCCTTCCTTAATGTCTGTAGATGAGAGTTGATACTTTTTTCTAAAAGGTCTCACATGACTTTTGTTCTGGATACTTAATGTTCAATGCTATTAAAAGTAGCATATGTGAGGGGCACTTGGGTGGCTCAGTAGGTTGAACATCTTTCTGGTTCTTGATTTTGGCTCAGGTCAGGATCCCAAGGTTGTGAGATTAAGCCCCAAGTTGGGTTCTGCTCTCAGTGGGGAGCCTGCTTGGGATTCTCTCTCCTTCTCCCATCTCATTACAATTAAAAACTTTTACTTTGTGAAAGAGTCCCTCCCCCTGCCTCTTGTGTGTGCGTGCACTCTCTATCTCTAAAATCAATCAATCAAATCTTTTAAAAATAGTATATTTGAAATAACAAAAGGCTCTAATTGTTGCTATTGTACAGAAATGCAGTTGACTTTTATGTAACAACTACATCTAGCTACTTTGCAGAACTGCCTTACTAAAGTTGTTAATTTATTTGTAGACTCATTTTGGTTATTTACATGCCATACAAAAATCATCCTTATGAGAAAATAATAGTTTTTCCCTCCTTTCCTTATAGCTATAACATCTTTCTTTCTTTCTTCTTTCTTTCTTTCTTTCTTTCTTTCTTTTTCTTTCTTTCTTTCTTTCTTTCTTTCTTTCTTTCTTTCTTTCTTTCTTTCTTTTCTTTCTTTCCTTTCTTTCTTCCTTTCCTTTCTTTCTTCTTTCTTTCTTTCTTTCTTTCTTTCTTTCTTTCTTTCTTTCTTTCTTTTCTTTCTTTCCTTTCTTTCTTCCTTTCCTTTCTTTCTTCTTTCTTTCTTTCTTTCTTTCTTTCTTTCTTTCTTTCTTTCTTTCTTTCTTTCTTTCTTTCCTTTTGCTTTTCTTCTTCACTCCCTGTGTGCATCTATCTCTCCCTTTCTTTCACTCTTCATTCTTTCCTTCCTCTCCCCTATCCTTTCCCGTGCCTTCCATACTCCATCCCACTATTTTATTGCACCAGTGAGGAGCTCGGGAATGGCATCATAGAGAAGTACTGACAACAGGTAAATATGCCTTATCTGTGATTACAACAGGAATCCTTTTGAATATCATCACTAAATATGTTAGTTGTAAGCTTCAAGTGTGTGCATGTGTAGGAGATAGCCTTTGAAAAGAGGATCATTAGGCCTTTTTGCAGAGTGAATGATGAATGAATTTCGGGACACCTGGGTGGCTCAGTGGTTGAGTGTCTACCTTTGGCTCAGGTCATGATACTGGGCTCCTGGGATCGAGTCCTACATCAGGCTCCTCACAGGGAGCTTGCTTCTCCCTCTGCTTTGTCTCTGCTTCTCTCTCATGAATAAATAAATAAAATCTTTAAAAAAATGAGTTTTGATTTTATCAACTTTTTCATCTTTGAGATAATACCATTTCCTTTAATTTGTTAATGTGGCAAATTATATTAATAGAATTTCTAAAATTGAACCAACTATACATTCCTGGGTTAAATTATATTGGCATTTAAACATTTTAAATTGTGTTCAAAGACCTATAAAATTTGCTTTCTTAACCATTTTTAAATGTACAATTCGGTAGTGAAAAGTATGTTCACATTATTGTGAAACAGATCTCCAGAACTTTTTCGTCTTACAAAACTGAAGTTCTATTCCCATCAAACAAGTCCCCATGTTCCCCAACTCCAAGCAGTTGGCGACTACCATTTTATTTTCTGTTTCCACAAATTTGTCTACTCTAGATACCCCAAAGAGATGGAACCACAGTGCTTGTCTTTTGTGACTAGTTTATTTCACTTAGCATAATGTCGTTAAGGTTCACCCATGTTGTAGCATGTGTCAAAGTTTCCTTCCTTTTAAAGATGGAATAATATTCCATTGTATGCATAAATCACATTTTGTTTATGCATTCATCTATCTTTGGACTGCATCCACCTCTTGGCCATTGTGAATAGTACTGCTGTGAATATGGTTGTGCGCACATCTCTTGAGATCCTGCTTTCAAATCTTTTGGATATATACCCAGAAGTAGAATTGCTCGATCATATGGTAATTCTATTTTTAATTTTTGAGGAACAACTATACTGTTTTCCATAGCAGCTGTACCATTTTACATTTCTGCCAACAGTTCATAAGGGTTCCTTTTTATCTCCATCCTTGCCAACATTTGTTATTTTCTGGTTTATCGATAGTTGCAATTCTAAGGTGTATGAGATAATATCTTGTTTTTGAGTTGTACGTCTCTAATGATTAGTGACGCTAAGCATCTTTTCATATGCTTTTGGGTATTTATATATCATTTATTTGAGGTTTTCCCACATTTTTAAATCAAGTTATTTGTTTTATTTTTATTGTTGTTTAGTTGGAGGAATTCTTTATATAATCTGGACATTCACTTCTTATCAGATATATGATCTGCAAATATTTTTTTTCATTTTGTAGGGTACCTTTTTTACTCTGTTGATTGTTTTCTTTGACAAAGAAGTTTTTACTTTGATGTTGTCCAGTTTGGCTATATTTGCTTTCTTGACTATGCTTTTGTTGTAAAATTGGTATTTTTTAAAGTGCTGGATTTGTTTTGTTAATATTTTTTTAAGGGATATTGTGTATCTGTATTCATGAGTGAAATTGGCCAGTAACTAACTTTCCTTTTTTTATACTTTCCTTTCCTGGTTTTGTATCAAAGTTATCCTTGCCACATAAAATGAGTTGAGGAATGCTCCTTCCTTTTATATTTTCTGAAATATTATGTGTAAGACTGGAATTATCTGTCTGTGAATAATGAATAGTACTTGTCTGGGCCTGGTGTTTCCTTTGTGGGAATGTTTTAAACTGCTGATTAAATTTATTTAATGGTTTTAAAACTATTCATGTGGTCTATTTCTTCTTGAGTCCATTTGGCAAGGTATATAAATATATATATCTTTCCCCCCTAAGAATCGATTTCAACATATTTGGTAGCAGAAAGTTAATAATATTTTTTTAACTTTTCTTTTTGATGTTTGCAACACCAGTAGTTATATACCTTTCTATTCGTATACTGTTTATTTGTTTGCTCTCTTTTATTAATTAGGCCTTCCTGAGCTTTGTCAATTTAATTGGTCTTCTCTGAAAGCTCAGCTTATGTCTGTGATCCTCTACTGTTTGTTTTTTCCCCTTATTTTATTAATTGCTGACTTATTTGTATTTTTCATCCCATATACTTCCCATTCTATTTTTTAAAACTTAAGTTATCTGCTAAGCCCAGTATTTTTTAGTCTTTCCTTCATTTTGATATAGACAGTTAGTGCATTAATTTTCTTTCTACATTTCATTTTACCAACATTCCTGAGTTACTTAGAGCATATATTTACTGTCTAAAATATGGCAAGATTGTTCACTCTTTTGTATGGCTGAGCAATATTCCATCGAGTATATATACTACATCTTCTTTATCCATTCATCTATCCATGACCTCCTGAGCTACTTCCATAATTTGGCTATTGTAAATAATGCTGCAATAAACACAGGGGTGCATGTGTCCCTTTGAATTAGTATTTTTATATTTTGGGGGTAAATACTCTGTAGTGTGATTACGGGATAGTAGGGTAGTTATATTTTTAACTTTTTGAGAAAACTCCGCATTGTTTTCCACAGTGGCTGCATTAGTTTGCATTTCCACCAATAGTGCAAGAGGGTCCCCCTTTCTCTACATCCTCTCCAACACTTGTTGTTTCTTTTAGTTTTGATTTTAGCCATTATTACAGGTGGGAGGTGATATGTCATTGTGGTTTTGATTTGCATTTCCCTGATAATGAGTGATGTTCAGCGTCTTTCATGTACCTGTTGGCCATGTGTATCTCTTCTTTGCAAAAATGTCTGTTCATGTCTTCTGCCCATTTTTAATTGAATTATTTGGTTTTGGGGTGTTGAGTTATATCAGTTCTTTATATATTTTGGATACTAACCCTTTATCAGATATGTCATTTGCAAATATCTTCTCTATTCAGTAGGTTGCCCTTTAGTGTTGTTGACTGTTTCCTTTCCTGTACAGAAGTTTTTTTTTTTTTTGATGTTATCCATATAATTTATTTTCCTTGCATCAGGAGACATATCTATAAGAATGTTGCAATGACTGATGTCAGAGAAATTACTTGCCTGTGCATTTTTCAAGGATTTTTATAGCTTTAGGTCTCATTTAAATGTTTCATCCATTTTGAATTTATTTTTGTGGATGGTGTAAAAAAGTGGTCCACTTTCATTCTTTTGCATGTTGCTGTCCAGTTTTCCCAGCACTATTTGTTGAAGAGACTTTTTCCCATTGTATATTCTTTCCTTCTTTGTTTAAGATTAATTAACCATTTAATTGTGGGTTCATTTCTGAGTTTTCACTTCTGCTCTATTGATCTACATGTCTATTTTTGTGCCAGTACCATACTTTTGTAATCACTACTACTCTGTAATATAACTTGAAGTCTGGAATTGTGATGCCTCCAGCTTTGTTTTTCTTTTTCAGGATTGCTTTAGCTATTTGGGGTCTTTTGGTGGTTCCATATAAATTTAGGATTGTTTGCTCTAGTTCTGTGAAAACTGCTATTGATATTTTGATAAAGATCACATTAAATGCGTAGAGTGCTTTGGGTAGTATAGATTTTTAACAATAATTGTTTTACAACAATTTTAACAATAATTGTTCTTCTAATTTATGAACATGGTATGTCTTTCCATTTCTTTGTGTCATCTTTAATTTCTTTGATCAGTGTTTTATTTACAGATTACAAGTCTCTCGCCTCTTTGGTTGAATTTATTACTAGATATTTTATTATTTTTGGTGCAATTGTAAATTGTAAATTCTCTTTCTGATGCTTCATCATTAGTGTATAGAAATGCAATAGATTTCTGTACATTGATTTTGAATCCTGCAACTTTACTGAATTCATTTAGTAGTTCTAGTAGTTTTCTGTTTCTGTTTTTGGGTTTTCTATATATAGTATCATGTCACCAGTAAGTAGTGTAAGTTTTACTTCTTTCTTATCAGTTTGGAATCCTTTTATTTCTGTTATCTGAATGCCGTGGCTAGCACTGCTAGTACTATGTTGAATAAAAATGGTGAGAGTGGGCATCCTTGTCTTGTTCCTGATCTTAGGTAAAAAGCTCTCAGTTTTTCCCCATTGAATGTGATGTTTGCTATGAGTTTTTCATATGTGACCTTTACTATGTTGAGGTATGTTCGCTTTAAACCTGCTTTGTTGAGGGTTTATCAGGAATGGTTGTTGAACTTTGTAGAATGCTTTTTCTGTATCTATTGAAATGAACATATGATTTTTATCTTTTCTCTTGTTGACTGATTTGAGAATATTGAACCACCCTTCCTTTCCAGGAATAAATCTAACTTGATTGTGTTGAATGATTTTTAAAAAATGTATTATTAGAGTCTGTTTGGAATATTTTGTTGAGGATTTTTGCTTCTATGCTCATCAGAGATATTGGCGTAGTTCTCTCTCTCTCTCTCTCTCTCTCTCTCTCTTTTTTTTTTTTTGGTGTCTTTATCTGGTTTTGGTATCAGGGTAAAGCTGGCTTCATAGAATGAACTTGGAAGGTTTCCTTCCTCCTCTGTTTTTTGGAACAGTTTGAGAAGAATAGGTCTTAAGTCTTCTTTGTTTGGTAAAGTTCACCTGTGAAGCCATCTTGTACTGGACTTTTGTTTGTTGCTGGTTTTTGATTACTGATTCAATTTCATTGCTGGTAATCAGTCTGTTCAAATTTTCTATTTCTTCCTGCTTCAGTTTTGGTAGATTACATGTTTCTAGGAAATTATCCATTTCTTCTAACTTAAGAATCTTAATCACTCTCTCACTCAACAATGTAGTGATTTTAGAATACGTGAAGTCTCATTACTTTTTTACTATCTTATTTGCTATTATTTTCCAGTGGGTTTTCCCCCCAAATACCACAAAATAGATACTACAGTTTTATGTATGTAATGTCTTTTCTTTTTCCTTTAGGTTAATCCAGGTTTATACTTACATTTCTCATCTTGGATTTCTGACCATTCTTTTTGGTCTTTCATACTTTCTTTTTAATTCAGTTTTATCTTTCCTAAGTTAAATCCTATTGGTATGTCTTTAATAAAGCTCTATTAATAGTACATACTCAGAGTTTGTTTAATGCTTTTGTTCTATTCATGCTTTTAAATTATAATTTTAGAGAATATAGAATTTTGTCTTGGCATTTATTTTCCCTTATGTGTGGATATCATTTTGTTATTTTCTGACTTTGTTATTACCATTTTTAAAAAGATTTTACCTATTCATTCATGAGAGACACACAGAGAGAAGCAGAGACATAGGCAGAGGGAAAAGCAGGCTCCTTGCAGAGAGCCCTATGGAGGACTTGATCCCAGCATTCCAGGATCATGACCTGAGCCAAAGGCAGATGCTCAACCACTGAGCCACCCAGATGCCCTATTATTACTATTGAAAAGTCAGCCACCTGTCTGATTCTTATTTTTGTTAACTCACCTTTTACCCTCGGCTTGTTTTAAGATATTTGGTCTTTGATACTCTGCAGACTTTTGCAATATGTCCAGAATGGATTTCTTTTTATTTATTCTGCTTTGGATATACTGGGGATCTGAGAATTTGCATTTGTCTAAAATTCTGAAACAAACTTTATACAATATTTCTTTAAATATTGTCTCACCCACATTCTTCTGCTATTTCTTTTTAGTATGTCAATCAATAAATATTAGATTATCTTTTTATTACCCATTCCTTTAGCTTCTTCTGTTTTCTCTTTCTTTACCTTCAGGACTTTATTCTGCATAATTTCTCCAGATTTATCTCACAGCGCATTGATTTTGTCTTTAGCTTTCTCTTTTCCATTGTTTCTTTAAAAATTTTTTTAAAGATGTTATTTTTATTTATTCATGAGAGACAGAGAGAGGGAGAGAGAGAGAGAAAGAGGCAGAGACACAGGCAGAGGGAGAAGCAGGTTCCATGCAGGGAGCCCGACATGGGACTCAATCCTGGGTCTCCAGGATCACGCCCTGGGCAGAAGGCAGGTGCTAAACCGCTGAGCCCCCTGGGCTGCCCTCTTTTCAGTTGTTTAACTTGTTTATTAAATTTTTAATTTTGGTTACTATATATTTCATTCCTTTAAGTGGTTTATTTTTCAAATGCGTCTCACTTTGATAGTCTCATGTTCTTGTGAAAGAATCCCAATAACTTCTAATTATTTAAACATGTTAAAAATAATTTATTTACATTATATTCTATATCTGATCATTGCAATATCTGTAGTGTTTGTGGGCCTGAATTGTTATTTGTTATTTCTCTTTCTCTGAGGGCTAGTTCATGGCTCATACAATGTGTATTTTCTTTTTAATTGTGGGAATTTAACTTGAGCATGGGTGTTCTAAGAGGCCTAGGCTGAAAATGGTTCCTCTGAGAATTTACCTTTGTTTATGCTGACCTCTTGGAATCCCTACCAATTAAGCATGACTTAATAATTTTCAACTTGGGGTTTTTAGAGTTATGCAAATAGTATGAATTCTAGCCCAAATGCCACATGAAGTCTGGTTTATGATTATGAAATCTTCTTGGCCCTCTTTATCCCAAGTTCAGAAACTGGTAAGCAAATTTCCACACCGTCTTCCTTTGTGGGTTGTTTTTTTGTTTGTTTTTTTTGTTGTGGTCTTCTAGTTTACTCTTTGCTATCTGTTCACAGGAGAATCTGATTTAGCTTCTATTTTGGGATAACTGTAGCTTGGTCTCTTACTTTCCATGAAGGAGTAGAGCTACATGACATCATGATTTGGTAGATGGTCGTAAGGCTATGGCTAATTTCAGTGCTTAGTTAACTATAGATTCAAGATTCTAGATGTTTTCAGCCTTTGGCAATACCTATGGGTTATTATTTTTTTTTGTAAGTTCAATTACGTATTTAAATATTTAAAATATATATTATACTTCCGGGGTGCCTGGTTAGCTCAATCAATGGAACATACAACTCTTGATCTTGGAATTCTAAGTTTGAGCCCCATGTTGGGTGTAGAGATTACCTAAAGATAAAAAAGATAAAAAATCTTAAAAATAAAAATAAAATAATATGAAGTATATATTATACTTCTGCATCTGAAATGATTTTTTTCATGCTATTTAGTTTTATGATACACTTTTTTTTTTAAAAAAGAAATAGTCACAAAGTGAAAAGCCAATATTAAGACTTTAATTTATCTTATATGGTTCAGAGAAATTCACTAGCTCTTAGCTACTGGTTTATATAGTCACATTTATGATAACAAAAACGTTTTAAAAAAATAACTTCAGCATTCTATTTTCTCAACATATTGCTGTTGCTTCCATTTAGGGCTATAAGGGAATACTTTGTTTTCAAGTGTTATAGAGAGGGCTCTTTAGAATCTCACATGTAGCTGGGGGAGAAGCTATACTAAACTTTATCCCATTTGCTGACCAAAAGGAGAGCAATGCCCCCCTGCACTATTATCTGGCCGGGGAAACAAAGTCCATATTATAATTCTGAGAATCAAATTTTTATCTTGAGTGTTTCTTGACCATATTTCACTTAAAGTGTCTTTACTTTGGTATATTTAGTGTATAGAACAGAAAGGGGATGAGAAGAATGACTTTACCTGGTAAACTTGAACTCTTGTTTCTTTAAAATTGACATTGTTTACTATGAAGACTGGCTATCATTGCACTGGCCTCTAAGTATTATGAATGAGTTTATTTCTTTATTGTGCTTGTGAAAGAGAAAGTACTTTCATAGTGAAGAAGAAGAACTCTGCCTTCATCCTAGTAAAATGGGGTGTATTTCTGATTTTCATTTTAAGCAATTTCAGATGACTGGATATGTTTATAATGGGTGGTGATTTTTAACCATTGAAGATAATCTAATAGTTTTTATTCCTTGGCTTTAATAGGCCATTCAGATAATGCTTTAGCTAATAGTTTTGTTGTTTTTAGCGAGAAGAAAACAACATTTTGTTATTATTCAAGAAAAGCATATTGCCTCTTAATGCTCTGTTATCATTGCGGTCCTTGTCTTTTCTTATTCTGACTAGTGTCTGCCATTTAGAACTCAGAAGATTAATTATTATCTTTATAGAACCCATCATAAAATTCTAGTTTGGCTATATGGGAATCATTTAGGGCTTTGTTCTTTGTAGTCTTTTAGATTGATGATATTTTTAGCTTGTATTAGTTTAAAAAAAAACTATGAGATTTGGTCCAGAAGACAAAATACTATTATTTATTATTTTAAAAGATAAAATGCAAAATAATAATGAATTATCTTATAGCTTGAATTTAGCAGCTTATTTTTTCTTGTTACTATAATTTTGACATTGGAAACATCAGTTTCTCTTAGAGAGGGTTGGCTGGGGTTGATAGGAGTGGCCAGATGCATTGCTTTTGGTCTTGGTTGCAGCTTAGCCAGTATATATGTCTGAGGAGTCATGGAGTTTTGGTTGTTTCGAATAAAGTATAACTTTGATATTGGGTTTACTTCCCTTGGTAACTATACATATTATCCTAGTAAAATTTTGAAAATCTGCAAGACTGAAAAATACACAGGTTTTTATTTTATTTTTTATTTATTTTTTAAATATTTCATTTATTTATTCATGAGACACAGAGGGGTGGGGCGCAGAGACACAGACAGAGGGAGAAGCAGGCTCCATGCAGGGAGTCTGACGTGGGACTTGATCCTGGGTTTCCAGGATCACACCCTGGGCTGCAGGCAGCGCTAAACCACTGGGCCACCAGGGCTGCCCATACACAGGTTTTTAATCTCAGTTATTCTTTGTTTCTTTTGCAAACTGTCCCATTTTTAAGAGCACACACAGTCATATTTTCTTCAAAGAAAGTGGTACATCAACATTGTTGTGACTTTAAAAGAAACTAACATTTGACCTATTTGGCTCCTTAGTTCTTTCACATTTGAAAAAAGCACAAATGTCTGCATATATTGGGGGTATGCAGAAGAAAGTTATCATAACCCAGAACATGGTAAAATGCAATGATCCCTTGGAAATGCAGTCTTTGCACATTGTGGAAAAAGGGGGAAATGAACTCAACTGATATATAGGCCTTGTGAATAGAAATAGAGTTCAGACTGACAAACTCATGGTCATATTTCTTTATTATGGTGGCTGAGAGGGGATGGAAGATAGTGGGAGGAGTATAATGAGCCTATGTCACCATAAATTTTATCTACCAACTCGAATGTTAAAAAGTCTCAAAGTTAAGGGATTGGTCCTTTGGCATTTGATTTTCCTAGGCTTCTTCTCCCACCTTATTTCATTGGTTTTTTAACATTGGATAGGTTTCAAAGGAACCAGGGTAATTAAAAAAAATAAATATGAGGGCAGCCCGGGTGGCTCAGCGGTTTGGCACCGCCTTCAGCCCAGGGCCTGACTTTGGAGACCCAGGATTGAGTCCCACATCGGGCTCCCTGCATGGAGCCTGCTTCTCCCTCTGCCTGTGTCTCTGCTTCTCTCTCTCTCTCTCTCTCTCTCTCTCATGAGTAAATGAATAAAATCTTTAAAAAAATATAAAAAAATAAATATGATACCTCCGTACCTTTAAATCAGAATTTTTATGATATCTGAATTTTCAAAACTCCCTTAGAAAAATGTGATAAATGTGGTGAGTGAACCACTATCCCTTCTGATAATACCACCTCAAATCCTTTGCTTGTGTTTGGAAATGAGTTCATGTCAGAAGGGCAATCAGTTATCAGTATTGTATCTCCCAGTGAACTATTGATCTGGTCTACACATTGTAGGATCTTGCCGGAATGATGAAATATACAATAATAAGTAATCTTCCAAATACTACATTGACTCTTTGATGAATTCTGGTGTCTAAATACATCTAGGTAGGAAAAATCATAGTTCTGATTTTGGAAACTTGGAAAGCAAATTCTTCATCGAGGATTAAGAGGTACTCATTGACTGTATCAAGTTTCTACAACTTCACATGAACATCTATTGTTCTTGTCAGTTTTCTAAGTGGAAAATAAAAAAAAAAAGCTATTTAGGAAACATATTTGGGATCTTCAGTAGGAGCCATGTGAAGAAAACGATCAATTTAGGTACAGCTCTGTATATATGGAACTCAGTCATGAGAGAAATACGTTCTTGGAAAAATACTAACTCATATGCAAATAATTTTCAATCTTCCCTTTTTAATGTATTCAGCTGGAACTTGTCAGCATTTCAAGGGAAAGAAGTCACTCACTAATTAGTGCTGGAGGTGGTGAGTGAAATAATGTGTGTGTGTGTGTGTGTGTGTGTGTGTGTGTGTTGTGTGTGTGCGTGTAGGAGGAGACAGAAATTAAGAAAGAGCAGGCTTTTTCTTTATTTAATTCCCATGTTCCCACACTGCTTTTCCCAGATTTATTTATTTATTTTTTTGTGATGAACTTTCTCAGATGCATTAATAAGATCTGATTTTTTTTTCCCTACGGAATCTGGTCTTTATTTATTTGATTTACAGATAGTCCAGAACTGTTCCACTCTCATTTAGTTACAGATCTACTGGATCTTTGATCCATACTTTTCTCCAGATTTTATAAAATGCAATAGCTCTTTTAGAACCAATACAGTATATCATCTGAAGAAGTTCTAAATTAAGGGGCTTTCCCATAGTGGATGCTGACAAGATCCAGGATGTTTTGATGACCTTTGGAGTGGGTCAATGATTGAGAATTGTAAGAGTCTCAGAAAGTCCAGTGAAGGCTTCTTCCTCAAAATTCTACTTAAAAAGGAAAGGACTACCCTTCAGACAAGCAAGAAAACAAAAAAACAAAATACAATTAAGTGTTGTCGGGAAGGTAAAGCGACAAGAACTCTATGCTTTGCTGGTGGAATGGAAACTTTGGAAAATTTTTGCCTCTGTCTAATAGCTAAACATACATATACCCTGTGATTCAGTAATTTCACTCACATGCATACATCCCCCATAAATTCCTGCAAATGGGTACTGGAATATGTCTGATATATGGGACTTTTCAAAGTTACATTGAATATATATGAGTCTATATACCCATTCATAAACAAGTAAGTCTTTAATGACATATCCATACATTGGAATAGTATGCAAAAATAGAAAAGGAACTACAAATACACAAAAGAAGGTAGATCAATCTTAAAGGTATGATACTGAACAAAAGAAGGCAGACATGATGGCATATATCCTATATGAATTGAATTCCATCATTAAAAACAGGAGTAATTTGTATTTTAGGCATATAAAATTATATAATATAACCTCAAAGAAAGTCAAGGAAGTAAATATAATGCATTTCAGGAATACTGGTTAGAGCTTCAGAGAGAGAGGTATTTATACTCAAGAAGGGACAAGCCTAGGAGTCTGTTCTGTCTTGCCATGAGTGTGGGTTATGTTAGGTGTACATTTGTTTCCTGCACTTTTGTCTGTGTATTGTACTTGGCATTTTATTTTTTAAAAGATTTTATTTATTCCACAGAGAGAGCAAGAGAGAGAGCACATGCACATGAGCGGTGGTGGGGGCAGAGGGAGAAGCAGGCTTCCCGAGGAGCAGGGAGCCTGATGCAGGGCTCCATCCCAAGACTCTGGGACCATGACCTGAGACGAAGGCAGATGCTCAACTGATTGAGCCACCTGGGCACCCCTGTATTTGATATTTTAAAATAAAGTTCTTGAACTATTTTTAAAAAGGAAATTAAGGCCCGATCACAGGTGTTGATATAAAGAAAGTTTCAGGGTCTGACTTGAATTAACAAAAACAAGGACAGCCTCTGCTAATTGCATGTTGCTCTTCACTCATCCTGCTGCGCCTTGTTATTACGGCACATGCAGCAGGCTAGGGCACGCTGAGAAGAGCCCCTGCCCTAATTTCAGGGGGGGTGAAATAAGGTTGGAGAGGAAGCCTCAGTCTGAATCTCATTACTTGGGTGAGGGTAAGTCTACGCTCCTATCGCGTAGTTGTGTGTGTGTGTGTGAGTGTGTGTGTGTGTGTGTGTGTGTGTGTATGTGTTCATATGTTAATTCTATTCTCATATAATGAGGGGAGTGCTGGAATTCAGCACCAGCCAAATACCCAGTGTGCACTTCAACCTCTGACCATAATGAATGTAAAATGCTGGTAGTAATAGGTTGAAATGAAAAATCTCTTTATCTTGGCATGTGAGAGATTTGCAATCACATTTGGATTCTCAAAGTGCTGCTTGATTGGAGATTAACGTGTGGGTAGATTGACCTTTCTTACAAGAGTCGTTTTTGCACAAAATGTGTGAAAAACAAATTTCAAATAGCTGCCCTATTGCACTTCTCTTGTGATTCATATTATCACCCTTTTAGATTTCTCAGCAATAATGGCACTTATTAAACTCACTGGGGCTTTCTTCCCTCTTCCTCTCCCCCCAGCACTTTTATTTTCCCTCCATGGAGGTGGGACTTTCTACTAACAAAAAGGTTAATTTCTTCATATTTCTCTTACTGTCGGCACACAATTCCTTGACTGACTTGTATTTAATTAAGTCCTAAGAATGTCCACTCTAGAAAATAAAGGAAACTTTTGAGATACTTTGTATAGAGATGATTCACTAATTCCAGGTAGCGGAAGGGATATTTTATTTTTCTTAATTTTAAAATTTAGTGGTCATACGTTTCCTAAAAATAGATTTTTCTTGTCTTAGTTTTTTTTTTTCCATAATGAATGTTTCCTATGGGTTGACTTGTACACGAACACGATGATTTTTCTCATTAAAACTATCAAATTGCAACCGAGTAGGTCGTGAAATTCTTAAATTACTTATAATTTTTAAGACAATGAAATGGAGTGGTGATCAAATCTGACCCGCACTTTGAAGAATCTCTTAGAAAAAAAAGTTATCCAAAACAATTTTCCACACTGTGTCACATTTCCAGGAGGTTTGCTTTATTTTAAATGGTATTTTGAGTCAGGGATGTGGGGGTTGGAGATGGACTGTGGGGAGAGCAAATAATAGTCTCCTAAATCAGGGGCAAGTGATTACACTGCTCTTTATGTTTTCTGAAGTTCCTCTGTATTTTATGTAGGCTAAGATGTAAATAATTTTATTTTCCATCATGTATGCTGTTTGATCATATAAACAACCTTTACATTTGTAGTTGATTTGAACTTATATTAAATATTTGGAAGATACTTAAAGGGTATTGGAAAGTTCCTACTCAGTGGTAATGAACGTCAACACAAAAGCCAAATACATACAAGAAGTCTTTTACCAAATCTAATCAACTAATGAACAATAATATATCCCTCGTAGTAAATTATGAAACATTTTGTTGTGAGATGGTATATTTTTCTGTCTTAGGGCAACATCTGTTTTTGAAGACTGGAATGGGGCAGAAGTGGGTAAAAAGGCATTAAAATGTTTAAATTTTAATTCTGGGGTTCAAGGTTCTTAAGTAGCATCTGAGAAGGAAGGTTTCCTGTTCCAATGTTTCATCTGTATTTTTATTTTAAGGGCATGCCACAGAGCACACTATCCCAATAGCTACATACTGAGTTTGTTCCAGGAGAAACTTTATCTTAGAAAATAGTTTTTGTTTTGTTTTGTTTCCCTAAGGCCAACTTACAAAAACAATATCCTCTTGGTTTCTTTTCTTTTCATAAGCTACTTGGAAAGAGATTGAGTCAGTCATCCTACATTGAAAAATGGGTCCTTGTTCCCAAAGAATCATATAGACAAGAACCCATACTGAGTGAAAACAGTCTTGTGAGCAGATTGGTGGCACATTGGTAGCAGGGAAAAAACCATCTCACAAGGGATTTGTCGAGATTCTTATTTGGAGAATAGGTAGGAGTTAGGTACATTCTTCATGTAATTGGGGAGTCTGAGTAAAATGCTATGAAACCTGACAGTGGCTGCCAAGAGCAATCCACATTTTTGCCATCTGGTCGAAGAGGACACAGTGACCAACTTCCCATGGTCCTGCTGTTGTTGTAAAAAAGCTGCCTGCTTAGATGTTGGCCTTTGTCATCTGTAAACATGTCTGACTGTGGAGGGAAGACAGGTGATCTGCCATCAGCATCGGGCTATAGTTCATCCTGGATTCATCAAGATGTTTCAAAGTCAGAAGCTCAGTGCTTACTGACACTGTGACCTCAGCAAAAACATGGAGAACAAAATGTGGACCACTCATAGTAAATTCTGAGACATCAGAATTGCCCTGAGGAGGGCGGCAAGATCTGGGAGGATTCACTTTCCTTTCAACATCCGTTGAACCATTTCTGAAACCTATGAGAACATAAGCCTTGGATTGAGTTAACAACAGACCCTGGGAGATGTAGAGATATCTGTGGGCCAGGGACAGTGGTGAGTGTTGGGGATGTAGACGATCTAGGGAGATGAGAAATAGACTCCGAAGGGCATGATCTAACCCTGCTAACATAAAGAGTTTAAGGATGCTTGAAATGATGGATCTTGTGCTATGATTCAGTAGGATTTCTCCTGACAGTGTGTGTCCACTGGTGTGGGTGATAGAGCCTCTTCTACAGGAACACACACAACCTCACAGTGCTCATGAGATGGGTACATTCCTTGTAATGCAGGAAATCAACTTGTTGGGAAACATATTTACATTTAGTTACATACCAAGCATGCACACACACACGTATGCATGCATACACACATACACACACTCAGCAGCCCCTTGGTGGTGACATATAGGGACTCTCAAGATGCTAATGAAAAGTGAGCAGAGTACACATCCTATTTGTCATATTTGTCTGTGGCAGCACGCCTCTACACCTAAAAAATGAACTTTGGAGGATCTGTCTGAGGCGACAAGCTGAGGTTGACTGGTGAGCCATCTCAGCCTGTGCACCTGATTAATAACTAATTTTCTACTAACCAAGTGTTGAACTCTATCCAAGTCTGTGGAAGGCTAGCCTATTTCCCCTCCAGGAGTTCAAGTCTCAAACAAGTTTCTCTCTGCTTTCTATGATGCATAGAGGGCTAAAAAAAAAAATTCTGAAAGCCTCTTGGCACCTTTGTTGGGAAGGAAGTACAGTAAGTCCTTTGAAAGATGCTCATCCTGTCTGTGCCCTCTGTGAGGTATGAGGACCCCAATCCTGCTGAGGAGCATTTTGGCAATGAGGGTGCAATGACTAGATGCAGGGTATGTGTCCTGGTCCCTCTGCCGTAGGTCCTGGTCTCCCTGCTGGCAGTTCCAGAACTGTTTCCCTCCTCCCTTTGCTGCAAAGCTGAGAGCCAGAAATAATGGGAGGAGACAAATCACTCATCCCTCTGCTTTGAATTGTAGCAGGACAAAGCTGAGCCTGACTACCAGCACTCACTGGATGCTGTTTTTTCTTAGAGCTACAGAAGAGGTTTTATTTTGAGTCCTCTTTGAATCTGCAGTTTTGCCTATTCTCGTGCTGGATCTTTAGAACAACCCACGGTGAAACTAAGCAAACTCTTGAAATGAATGACTTTGTTTTAGGGGCATGCTGCTTCCTTTTATTTATGTTTTAATTTTTAAAATCTCTTTTACTTTGTTTGGTGCCACCCCAATTTTTCAGATGACTGATCATTCCATGTAGCCAGGGATCCCTCCTCAAAGAAGAAGAAAACCTGAGCCAACAAAACCACAGCTATTTTTGGGGTGCAAAGATAGCTGAATTTCTTGATAAAATTCAGAAGCGTTTGCATTTGAAGGAAGGAGATCTGGTTGCTCAGAAATCCAGAGGAATAGACCTTTAAGGACAGATTTTAGGGCATTTTTGATATCGAGGCAAAGGAGATATTTTGAGGGAAGGAAAGTTACCTGGATTATACCACTTTGGCACTGGATTATACCACTGTCTTTATCTGTTTATAAGGTTAATCTAGGGGAGGCTACATTAAAAAAAAAAAAAAAGGTTAGTTTAAGTCATAGATGCAGTGTCTTCCATTGAATGGTGTTGTTAGCAAACAGAATAAGGTGATCAAAATCCCGTGGCCAGATGAGAGTTACTCCTAATCATTTAATTCTGCTTTTCGTTTTATCAGCAACCTCTAAAATACTTTACAGGGGTTATTTTAAATGACCATTAATTACAGGTAAGCTTTAATGAGATTTGAAAACAGTCTAGGCCCCATCCAGGCAGACAGTTCTAGCTAAGGAGATCCTAAATGAAAGCAAGCATTGTGCTCTTTCTCACCACCACCATCACCATCAATAATAACAGTTTACATTTCAATGGTACCTTTTTCCAGAGATGTCAGCTGATTGCTTTCACAACATCCTGTTGATGACAGAGGGCAGTTGTGGTTTTAGAAGTCCTGGTTATCACTCTCTGGATTCTGGCTGTCTAGTCATGATGATGTCCCAACCTTCTCTCCTTGCCTTTCCTCCTGACTTGGAGTCCTCCATCGCTTGCCGCTCACTCCCACCTTGGGGAACATTATACTAGATCTCAGCTCATTCTCTGCCATCTCATCCTTTTTTCCCTCAGCGATCTGTCTTCTCTTTCTCTCTCCTTCCTAGCATTCTACTGCCTCTCCCACCTCCATTCTCTGCTCCTTTTCTACTACCACTGGTCAGTTCAAATCTCTCCTGTCCCTTAGTCAGCCTTTCCTTGGAAGTTTATACAAGATAAACTAGAGACCTAGTGATGCATATAGGGAACAACTCTTTAACATTTTTTCTTTCTTAAGATTATTTATTTGAGAGAGAGAGAGAGAGAGCGAGCGCAGGAGAGAGAGAGCATTAGCAGGAGTGGTAGGCAGAAGAAGAGAGAGAAGCAGGCTCTGCTCAGCAGGGAGCCTGATGCAGGGCTCCATCCCAGGACCCTGGGATTAGGGCCTGAGCCAAAGGCAGATGCTTAACCGGCTGAGCCACCTAGGTGCCCCAGCTTTTTAACTTTCAAAAGTAGGGAAGAATGTGCTCTGCTATGTTTTTAGTATACATGTTTTGTGTCTTAATTTTTTTTTAATTCTATTTATCCACCTTTGGTTGACTATTAGCATGTTTTTAGCCACTTTTGATACCCAAGAGTGACAGATTTATTTTCTAGGTCAGCTCCCTTGTTCTTTCTCCATTAAGATTCTACAGAAATTGGAGTAGGAGAGGAAATCTTGAGGATTTCAAGGTAGAGCTTTTGGGGTGCATGATTTAAGAGGGAGGTAAGAGGAAAGATTGAAGGCTGTGGACAAGTGTGTTCATCCAAACCCAGTAGAATAATAGCCAGTTCCTCATCTTCACTGAGCACATACTGTATGCCAAGCACTGTTGAAAGTATTTTATAAATATTAACTAATGTAGGAAGTTGATGTGATCTTCCTTTCTACATTTGCTTTATTTTCCCTGAGGTTCCCGGTAGAAATTTCCTTCCCATAATTTCAAACTCATCATGCCTGAACTATAAGGATAAGAATTCATCTACATGTTGGTGGAGAAGGTCACTGTGACAGTGGGATGGTGTTCCCATGAAGAATAACTGAATGGCTGCATTAAAGAATTTAATTACGTAGAAATAAGTCTTTCTCTATTTAAAATATTCTTTCTAGTCTATCACTTTCAGTGTTTCTGAAAATGCTATAAAAATCATTCTTTGGTTAAAAAAAAAATTGTCCTGAGTCTGACAGCCACAAGGATATTGGGAAGAACTGGCAAATCTGTCAGACAGTTTCTGTGGTGATAGGTGGGTGGTGCTGGTGGAGGGGGTGCAGAGAAACAAATGGTCCTGCCTATTGGCTGCAGTTCATTCTGGCCACTCACAAAGCAAAGAACTTCTGAGACGTGTTGTTGGCAGATATATTCACTTGTGACGGAGGAAAAGATTTTTCTTTCAATGGTCAGAAATTGGTCGCAACCTCTTGTTTTTGAGAAATGGTATATTATAAAATACAAAACAAAACAAAAATAAATAGAAACCCAAAGTATTTTTAAATATGGGAATTTCTTTTTTACATGATATAAACTTGATTCTCTTGGCCTCTACTGGGGAGATGTTTTGATGTTCCCCTCTTTACTTCTTTTTAAAATAACCTTTTATATTCTAGTGCTTGCAAAAAAAAAAAAAAATACCTTTGATTCTCCCTTGGCCTTTTCCACTGAATTGGAAAATTTGGTTCCATTCTCTTAGCAGGTAAATAGCCTTAAAACCATTCATGGTTCTGTCAGGGTAGAGAAGAGCTGAAAAGCATTACATATGTTCCAAGTTAAGAGAGGCCAATCTTTTGCTGTTTTCAAGTGGTTCCTTCCCCTCCCTTCTTCTATTAAGGGCTCTACCACAATGGAGCTTTAATCAGCTTCATTGATTTAAAGCTAATTTGCACTTGGCTTCAAGGTTAAGGTCCACAGCACAAGCTGAAGACCTTTAAATCAGAAGTCAGAATGAAAAGGCTTAGGTATATCATATTGTCTGCTGTGCATAAGAATGACAGCTCTTGATGGCTGTGAATTAACTATTGGGAAAAAAGGCACAAAGCCAGTTTTTCTTCTGTGTTAATATAACCTCTGCTAGCTGAGTTATACAGCATTGCTATCAACATTTCTGCTTCATCATGTAAATTGATGGAGTTGGCTGAAAATACTTTGGTATTGTGATGTTTGTAGCCGTCAATTTCTGCTTGGTTCAGTTGGATTTCAACTTAATTGCCAAACTGATTCCATCTGTAATAACTTTTAACATTTATTTTTCCCAAAGGGAAAAAAATGTCTTGTCTGTATTCTGCAATTAAGAAGGCGATGAAATATTCAGTGTATGTCTCCACTCTAAATTCTTTTGTTAACTTTATCAGATAAACTATAAAATATTAACCAGGCTTGCTGTTTGAGCATGTGCAGATGGCATAATATTTACCAGGCATATTTTCAATACACATTTAATTTTATAAATTGAATTAACTATTACATGGCTAATTTTTCCCTCTCTTTTCCAAATTGATGCAACAAGCAATTGTGTTCTTGGCTGTATGTACTACGCTAGAACATTTGAGGGTAATTACATAAGCTTAGCTGTGTATATAATAAATAACATTTCCTCCAAACTTAACCACACAAAATCAAATCAAGCAGAAATAATGTTATTTTCTAAGCAAAATTATGCTGAGTAGCAATGTGTGGGTTCTTTGCTTTTTTTTTTTTTTTTTTTGACAGTTCAGTTTTTCAAATTTTCTGGAACATTTAAATAGGTAAGTTAATTTTATCCAGCTCTCCTATCCTTCATACAACTGACCTTAAACACATAGAGTCTTATTCTCTCTGCTATTCTCAAATATACTAATTTAGTAGCCACATAGTATTCACTTTAAGCAGATTTTCTCAGAATGTGGTTTGGACTGAATCAAGGTCAAATTCTAAATTATGGTATAAAGCTTATTCTAATTAAGAACTAATTTTTTTCTCTCTTAAGAAATTTTTTTCTTTTTTTAAAAAAGCTTTTATTTATTTAGTCATGAAAGACACAGAGAGAGGCAGAGACATAGGCAGAGGGAGAAGCAGGCTCCCCACAGGAAGCCTGATGTGGAACTCAATCCCAGGACCCAGGGACCACAACCTGAGCCAAAGGCAGACACTCAACCACTGAGCCACCCAAGTGCTCCCACTTTTTTCTTTCTTATCTATCTATTGTTCTATCAACCTACCTACCTACTTACCTACCTGTCTTACTAATGAACAAAAGGTTTGGTTATTGGTGAACTGGTAAAATATCTAAATGAGTCTGCCTAGCTGAGCACATATTTTATTTCTACAGAGCTGCTCTTCATCCACTGCCACCATGGTTCTCATGATCTATATGGCAAGGAGAAAAACAGGAGGAAAAAAATTATAATCTGGTGTGATACATATGATATTGGAGGTGCACTGTGAGGACTGTAGAAAGGAGGGGATGTGGCTCAGGGATAAGTGATGGTAGAGAAAGTAGTTTAGCTGAGATTTAAATGTTTGCTCCTGTGAACAAGGGAGCCACCAAGGATAAGGGACACACTAGGCAGAGGGTACAGCTTTAGATGAAGTGGTGGATGTCTGAATGCCATCCATGGCAGGCATGTGAAGCTGCATCAAGCCTGAAGTAAGAAGTGATGGGAGAAGAAATAGAGGAGGTAGTTGCAGCCATTGACAGGACCAGAAGTGGTGTTACCAGGACCTACTGATGTCATGGTCCATGCAGTCACACGAGTAGGACATGCTAGAAATGGTGACAGCAGACAAAAGATAAGCAGTGGAGAGGACAGAATCAGGAATGGTGACTGAATTCCTCGAGGTCCCCCAAGATTCCTTACAGACTTGCATCTGAAGGGCAGAAGAGAATTCAGCTTTGAGTATGATGGGGAGGGCACGAGTATTCCAAACAATTTTATTTTGAATATGAGACCTTGCTTTGTACCACAAGTTGGTGGGTAGGGACTCACCAGCTACACACGTGAATCACGTTCAGATTTATACCAACTTCAGAGTTATGGCATCCGATGTAATCACGTTTCACTATACTCTCAAAAGTGGTTTTGAAACGCCCCTCATCACCCTTCCCCATTAATTGTCTGTGAACATAATTACTTGAAGTGTCACACAATGTAAAATGATCATTTCCAAAAAAGAGCAAGCCATCCCACCCATGTGAGGAGTTGATGGTTAAGCCCAGAAAATCCCGGTCTTCTCCTGGGCGAAGGGTGCACACAGGGAACGATGCACAGGTGAATAAGGCCTCCAAGAGCTTGCACTGGAGCTGGACTATCAAAGTGTGAATGCATCCCATTTTTAAATAACAAAAGCATTAGATTATTCAAAAAACACAATTGTGCATTAGCTGGGACGGTTGCAGATGTAAGGAGGCTGCTTCCAACACTGAGCCGATATCACTGCCCGCATTTAGTTTAGAATGTATCTGTCCACAGTGATGTTGACAACTCATTTCAATTTGTACATGTAAGTTAAACACAAAACACATGTTTCATAGATAAGCTGAGACAATAATGATGGGTTATCTCAAGTGAAGGAAGGGAGATGAAGCTAAAAAGACATTTGTGCCACAGAAGTGCAGTGCAAAACAGGATTGAAACCCAAACTTGTTCACACAAAAGAACAGGATTCCAGGGGGCTAGGGTTGGGTGTGTGTGTGTGTGACACACACAAGGACTGGATTCTCAAAAAAAAAGCAAAAGGGGTGACTTTGGGGAACGTTTTAATGCCATTGTTTTTTTAGCATACTTTATAACATTAGTTTTTAATTCCCAAGGTAACTGATATAATCTCCCACTACCACATTTAATTATTTAGAACATTATTGGCTCCATCCTCATTACCATCCTCAAGGGCAGCCCCAGGCCAAACCCTGCAGTAGAGCAATGCTCTCAGCCCAAGGCTCTCCTCTCAAATCCTTCTCTGCTTTGGTCATGGTTGCCCACCCCCGTGGGGCTTAGAGCTGTTACCACCTCCCTGACAATCCCTCCTGGACACCTGCTCTAGGAAAGACAAACAAATCAATTCACACTGAGGTGCTAAAATGTGACATGTTTAGTTTTAGGTCCCTCTGTGCAGACCATTCACATTATCACTAGGGGAGAGCCTTTTGCTAAAGGAAAATGGTTGGTTTGGATGTCCAGGCTCCAGCCATTCAGGGAAGTAGCAATCTTAGCAGATGTTGATCTTTCCTTCACCTCTGAGCTCACATCACGGACAGTCACCTGCTGTGCCTATCGCCTTCTTCACTTCTTACCTATCCTATGACAACAGCCCTCTGGTTGGTCATTTCATTTTTCAAGCCTTTCCTTACAACAAACAGGCTAGTTAGGCTAAAAAAATTCCACAAGCACATGTGTCAGAAGAATTTTCAAATTACTACCCACTTTGTTCTTCCAAAACCTTCAAGAGGCTTCAAATTGCCCATTAGGACAAATCTGAATGTTTCAAGCTAGTGATGGTTGAAGATTCTTCTTCAGCTATGCTGAATAGCCCTTCTGGTACCTCATGTCTCTATACCATCCAAGCGACACTTACCCCCAGGTCCCCTAAATTCTCATGCTTATCACCACCAATCCTCTGATCTGTGTCTGGTGTTTCAGAATACAGACCACCCACTCTTCTCAACCACCATTTCTTTCTAAATCTGCCCGTTTGGATCACCCACCATTTCTGTACAGTGTCATAGCTTTCTTAAATGCTATGGCTTATTGCCAGGTATTTCCTGATGTGTTGCTGCCAATGTGTAAAATTTAATATTGTGATTACTTTGCAGTTCTTCGTAAACAAGGAATCGCCAACATCATTGGGATAGCTTCCTTTCATAGAGCCCTTACTACAAGCTACATATCTTTCATACATTATTAATAATTGCACCAGGCAGTTTATCATTATCCCTGCATTGTCAAAGAGAGAACCAAGGCAAACAGGGGTTAGGAAACTTGACCAAATTTAGCTAGCAAGTGGCAGGAGCAGGGATTTTAGTCTCGCTCTCTTTGTTAAAACCCTGCCTCTCTATCACTTCCATATTATCCAGATTTGTACTGGTCTACGTAGGGAGAAGGCTTGCTTTTGTTGTCAAGGGTTTCTTTTATGAGTCTTGAAAGCCTAGTAAACATGACTTTCTTAGGACCTGCCCTTTAAAATTAAAAACAGAAGATTTAGATACTATTAATGTGACAGGCATTTGCAAGCACTGCTTAATTCACTTCACATCAGTCTCTGGTCACATGACAGTAATATAATTTCACCCGATCACAGCCACACGAGAAACTGACAGCCTGATGCCCTGGGAACGGAGTCCTACACTTAAATTTCCCAGCCCTCATTTTGAAGATTTATGCTATTGTATCATGAAAATGTATTTCATAGCATCAAAAATACAAAATTGTTTGTGGTAGTTATTATACATTGCTACTTATTGATCACATATTGATGTACAGTCAGACTTGTCGACGTTAAGCAAAGGATAGAGTGGGAGATAAAATTAAAAGGAATAAAATATAACACTTTAATTGCATTTGTGGCCAAGGGACCTACATTATACAGCAACCAGCGTGTAACAGTGTACTTCATGTTCCATGATTTACCTTGCTGATAATTGCTTTGCACTCCTAATAAATTAACCCACAGAAAATCCATTCATCTGCATCTTCTTTTTATGCAGAGCTAGAGGAAAAAGGACCAGTATAGCAATTTGAGTGGCAATCATGCACTGATTGTAGCAAAGAAAGTAGCATGGTGAGCGTCTTAAGCATTCTGAAAGCATTTCTTTGTAAGAAAAGAGGAAGGAAAAAAGAAGAGAGTGCTTTTGTTAATTAAGTTCTGTTTTTTTGTCTTATTTGTTATGGAGAATATATTATATTCTAGGTCAGAAATTCTTGTTTGATGAAATATATTTCTGGCCAGATATTTTATTTTAATATTAATTTATTTGTTTTAAATATTCATAGAAAATTTCTCATTGTTATGTTTAAGATTGCTGGAAGAAAAGAAAGTGTAAGTATGCTATTATATTGCTATGAGATTCCTTCCGGAAATATTGTTCCACAATCAATCTTACATTTTAAGCCGCCCAATTATTTATTAGACTCTGTAATTGTGATCATTTTTTAATACTTTATCTACTTTTCTTCTACTACTTGATGTACCTTCAATACTTTATATTCCCCCAGTGAGTACCTCATGGCATTAGTTCACTTGGTCCTTAGAGTCAACATGGTGGAGTGGCAAGAAGGCTGAAGGGGTGAGGAGACAGGGTTTTTACTTTGAAATTGGGTATAATGCTGGCCTTATTGTTTTATTTATCTGAGTCTCAGTTTTCTTTATCTTCAAATAAGGGGATTATAAGAGATGATCTCTCAGATCCTTTACAAATTCCAAGATATGAAGAAGAAAAATTGTGGGTGGTTAAGGTAAAGGAGAAGGACAGGAACTAGTTTTACTTCCAGCAACATGGCAAACTTGGTAACTTAACTGATCTTCCTGAAGAAAACAATGAAAAACACTGCTTAGTTTTTTAAAAAGGCTCTGTAGATGCATCAGTGAACTGGCAAGAAAATGAGAATTCCATTGGTAGAGTGTTGCAAGATAAAAATACAGGAAATCTAGTTATCTTTGAATTTCAGATAAACCATAAATAACTTTTCAGTAGGAGTATAAGCCAAATATCGATAGGATAGACTTATGCTAAAATTATTTACTGTTTGTCTAAAATTCTTTTTTTTTTTTTTTTTTTTTTTTTAAGATTTTATTTATTTATTCATAGAGATGCAGAGAGAGAGAGAGGCAGAGACACAGGCAGAGGGAGAAGCAGGCTCCATGCAGAGAGCCTGACGTGGGACTCGATCCAGGGTCTCCAGATCACGCCCCAGACTACAGGCGGCGCTAAACCGCTGTGCTACCGGGGCTGCCCCTGTTTGTCTAAAATTCAAATTTAGTTGGGCATCCTGTATTTTTATTTGCTAAATCTAATAAACTACTTAGAGGCTAAAAACTAAGTGGAAGCAGGAATCCAGACAAGTAAACTAGAACTAAAGCTGATTTCACAATGAAAATACTTGCTGAATCCAGATGACCTTGGCCTTTGACTTTTCCATTCCCACAGGAGAGAGGAGAGAGAAAATTTAACAGGAGATCCATTGAATAAGAGTTGGAATCCAGAAAGCTACATCCTCACTGTTTAGGTAACTAGAATTAAACTTTGCCCCTATTCTGGATTGTATATGTGGAAGAGAGTAGCATTGATAGCAATAAAAATTTCCTATATCAAACCTTAGTGTTAGCTGAGGGAAAGGGAGGAAGTCCACCCCAAGAGTTAATATCTGAATTATATGTTGAGTTTCAATAAACTCAAATCAATAATTTAACATAAAGTGAACCTTAGTTAACAGTGTGACCAGACATTTGAGAGAAGCAAAGGCAAATTCCCTGGGGAAAATCTCACATTGAGTCCAGGTCTTAAAGAATTCCCATATGCTGAATATCTAAGGAAAATAAGCTTACAAACATAGCACAACATACAAGGAAAATGGCACTATGAATGAGAGCAGAAACAACGACCGAATCCCAAAGACTTCAAATATTAGAATTATTAGGAAATATATACTATCAATAGCCTTAAAGAGATAAAAAGGAGATTGAATATGAGCAAGAGTCTTAACAATAGTCAAGTAAGTTTTTAAAAATTCAACTATAATTTTTGAAATGAAAAAATATGCAATATTTAAAATTAAATATTTAAAATGATACAGAAGATTACATCTCTACACATTAGGATATGTTGACATGATGTATTTGAAGAGTATTTATAATCTAGGAAAAGGAAAAACAGATATAAAATAAAAAGAGATTAAAAAGAATTGGGGCTTTTAAGGAAAGAAGAGAGAAAACAAAAGGGAGGCAATCATTAAAAAAATAATGGCTGAGAATTTTCCAGAAGTTTAAGGTCAACAGTTTTCAGAGTCAGAGACCAAAGCAAATGCCACAGGATGCTTAAAAGAGTTGTAGCTCCAGACACTTTACAGTGCAAATTCATGACACCAAAGACGAAAAGAAAATTCTAAAAGTAGAAAAAGACTGAACATCTATAAAAAAGTGGCCAGATCAGTAAGAGTTAAAAAAAAAAAAAAAGGATGAGATAGTTATATTACTATCAGATAAAATGGACATTAAGTGAAATAGTTAACTAGCCCGGGTGACTCAGCAGTTCAGTGCCGTCTTCAGCCCAGGGCGTAATCCTGGAGACCTGGGATCGAGACCCACGTTGGGCTCCCTGCATGGAGCCTGCTTCTCCCTCTGCCTGTGTCTCTGCCCGTGTCTCTCTCTCCCTCACTCTCTCTCTCTCTCTCTCTCTCTCTCTCTCTCTCTATATATATATATATCTCATGAATAAATAAATAAAAATCTTAAAAAAAATAAAACCTCTTTGTAATGGTCTAATCAAGCAAATCAATAAATTAGTAAAGTTAGAAATTTCAGAAGTAAAGAAAAGAATTAAAAAGTGAACAAATTCCAAAGAATTGAGTTCATTCAGGTGATTTTTTTGAACACAAAATAGTTGAGTTAGACATTAAGAACAAAATACAACCAATAAACATTTGAAGAGGAAGAAACATATTTATATGTAAAGCATGGGCCAAATAAAAAATTATAATAAAAGTAGAAAATATTTAGAACAGAAAGAAACCAAAGACCTTATTATCATAACTTATGGCCTATAGCAAAATTGATAGAGGAAAGTTTAAATGATGACATTACAAAAAAAGAACATTAATGAGCTAATGATTTAACTTATAATACCACAAGAAAAAAAAATCACCTAAAAATGTAGATCAAATGGAAATTACAATAAAATGGAAAGCAAATGCTTAACACAATCCATAATGCCAGAAGTTTGTTCTTTGAAAAGAATCCACTAGCCAAATTGATTAAGAAAAAAGAGAACACAAAAATAATAATTTAGAAATAAAAGAGACCAGTACTGCAGAGTCTGCATACATTCAAAGAACAATGAACAACATTCTGTTAGTGTTGAAGTCTTATTAGATTCAGAAAAATTTCCCAAAATATAATTTACCACAATTAACAGAGTAAGAATAGATAATCATAATAATTCTATAACCACGAAGGAAATTGATTCATCAATTAAAAACCTCTCCTCTCCACACATACGCACATACAAACAAAACAAAACAAAATGAAAAACAAAATGTTAATGCAGATGATTTAGTCAACGAGGTTTTATGTCATATTCAAGTAATAAATTATTCTAATTTCACACAAACTAATCCAGGGAATAAAAAAGAAAATCTCACCTTGCTGATAGAGATGACTCTCTCCTAAACAAAATATTAATAAAATAAATCACACAATGCATAAAGAAGATAATATATAACAAAGCTGGCATTCCTCTAACTATAAGGAATGCAAGGCTGGTTTTACATAAATTAACTTTATCATATTAGTAATTAAGAGAAGTATATATTATCATCTCAATGTATGTAGAAAAAGCTTTTGATGAAATATAGAATTTATCTATTATATAACTTATAGTGAACTAAAGGTAGATAGTTTATCATTAGGGTAGCCCCGGTGGCGCAGCAGTTTAGTGCCGCCTGCAGCCGGGGGTGTGATCCTGGTGACCTGGGATGGAGTCCCCATGTTGGGCTCCCTGCATGGAGCCTGCTTCTCCCTCTGCCTGTGTCTCTGCCTCTCTCTCTCTCTCTCTCTCTCTCTGTGTCTGTCATGAGTAAATAAATAAAATCCTAAAAAATATATATACATCATTATAAAAAAAGAAAAATACATCATTATAGTGCAATAATCCAGTTAATGGAAAAATATTAGAATTAACTCCTTTAAGATTAATAATATGACAGATTTGCATACTATATTATTTCTTTTTTTATATAGTACTAAAAGTTGTAGCTGACACATAAGAAAAATTAAATAAGATGTGTAAATATAGTTATTATCTGCATATAATAATCTATATGGAAAACAATATATAGATAATTTATTTGAATTAGCAAGATGATTTACATGGTGGCTAGATAGATATAAAATCAATGTACAAAATCAATATTTATCTATTTATAATTTTAAAGTATTAGAAAATATTTAAAAATAGAATACAATTTATAATAGTCTCAAAAATATTTCCCATTTAGTGAAAATATCTATAAACATTTTACAGAGAAAATGTTAAAACTTTATGGAAGCACATTGAAAAAGCCCTAAATAAATAGAAGACTATATAAAATTTTTAGACTATATTATTAAATACCAAAATTTCTGTAGAGGTTAAAAACAATTTCAATAAAAATCATAACATAATTTTCTTTGTGTTGTCTTGCAAGCTGATTCTAAAGTTTATATGGAAAAATCAAAAGCTAAGTTGAACCTGGCTACCTACTGGTTAATAACACAAAACTTAGATGAAGAAACCTTCTTGCCAGATACTAAGAATTAACATGAACAGAATAATTAAGACAATATGATGCTGGCAAATTGCCCAATAAAGAAAACAGTGGAATTGAACAGAGGCCTAATGTGTATGAAAATTTGATTTATGACCTGGTTAGCCATTGCAGGACAGCAAGAAAAACAGATTTTCCACAAATGGCAGTAGAACCATATTGATATAATAATATAATGAAATTAGACCTCTATTTTACACCATATAAAGATATCTATTTCAAGCTGGTTAAAGACCTAAGTGTGTAAGACAAAACTGTGAAATGTGTAGAAGATAATGTCGAAGCTGATCTTGACAATCTTAGTGCAGGAACAGATTGCCTTAAAAAGAAGCAAGAGCACAAACCATAAAAAAATGGCTTCAGTAAAATTTGGAACTTAAGTTTATAAAAAAGACCTGCTACAGAATATGAAAATATAAGCCTCTGACTGGGAAAAGGTATTTAGCACATAGAGCTAAAAATAGATTCATTTTTGAATATAAAGGAATATTATACAAATTAGAAATGGAAAAAGCAAACAGCCTGGTATAATAATGGACACAAGTCTTGAACAGGTACTTCACAGAAGAAACTTGGTCATAAACAAATGAAAAGATGTTCAATCTCATTAGTTTTCAGGGAAATACAAATTGAAACCACAATGGGATACCATTTCACACTCAGCAAATAGGTAACATTAGGAGGCTAACAAAACAATTATTGGTAAGTCTGTGGGGCAAGTGTAACATTTGCACACTGCATGAAGAGGGTACATTTGTAGGAACACTGAAACATCATTGAACATTATCTTGTCCTTGTCCATCTGCCTATATTATAAGCCATCATGTCTACTTGTAGACATATATTCTTGAGAAATTCTTGCACCTGAGGGGGGAAAAAAAAGAGGAAAGATAAAAAAAATCTTTAGGGTGGTGATTTTTATATTAGCAAAAAATTGGAAGGAATGCAGATGCCCATTAAAATTAACATGGATAAATACATTGTGATATAATCATACACTTGACAAATGTGTCCATATACATTTACACAGAAAGGCTACAACTATAAGCAACATGACTGTATCTCAGAAATGTATAGTGAAAAAGAGCCAGTCACATAGATTGCAGATGCATACAGAAAAAGTCATGTGCCCAAATCTGCACAACCCAGCAATACATTGTTTAGGTATGCAAATTGTGTGATAAAATACGAAGAAAGAAAGGGAATGATAAATAAGAATTCAGGAGCAGAGTGTGGTTACCTGTGCAGGGAGTAGAAAGGGAGGCTACACTGGTAATGGTAATGCTCTATTTCTGTAACTGGATAGATAGGTCTTAATTTTACTGTGGCTCTTTATGCTACAAATATTTATAAATGTCTCTTTCCATCTATTCAATATTTAAGAAGGTATTTTAGAAAATGGACTAAAACCCAAGTTTCTGATTCTCGTTGTAGTGCTCATTCCAGTGCACTATGTACATGGCCACTGTTTTTTCTCTATTTTGTGTATTACAGAACAATTAATTATACACATATACCCATGTGATTGGCATTGTAGGGTGGTTGCCTTCCAGTTCTCTCTCACCCAGCTAATTTGTCATGCCTACCAAATACAAACCTTTTATTGCTTTTCAAAATTATGTTTCTTGAGAATGAGAAACATTAATTGAAACAGCAGTTAAAAAAAAAGCAACCTGCAGAATGAATTGGAAGGAGCTGGCTGCTGTGACAGTAGGGTGTGATGGTTAGAGTGCAGGTTTGGAAGTCAGAGACGCATGTGAGTCTTCATTTTGCTCTACTCTGTACTAAATGATTGACCTTGGCCTGCATATTCGCTTTCTGAGCCTCTGATTCTTCATAATGATTAGGTTATTGTAGGGATTTCATAGACGGGTATGGGGACAGCATTTATTTGGGTGCCTAGTTAGTATTAGATAATTGACAGCTATTAATCTTATTATTTTAATTATTATTAAAGAGTAAGAAAGATGGGCAGTCCGGGTGGCTCAGTAGTTTAGCGCCGCCTTCAGCCCAGGGCCTGATCCTGGAGACCCAGGATTGAGTCCCATGTCAAGATCCCTGCATGGAGCCTGCTTCTCCCTCTGCCTCTGCCTCTCTCTCTCTCTCTCTCTCTCTCTCATGAATAAATAAATAAAATCTAGGGGAAAAAAGAGTAAGAAAGATACAAAATTAGCATATAGAGGTAGGGGAAACAAAAATTTACTTACTTATTATTTATTTAAAAGAGAGAACATGTGGGAATGAGTGGTGGGGGAGGGGGAGGGGCGAAGGGGAGAGAGTCTCAAGCAGACTCCACACTCAGCATGGAGCCCCATGTGGAGCTGGATCCCATGACTGTAAAATCATGACCTGAGCTGAAATCAAGAGTCCCACACTCAGCTAACCGAGCCACCAATGCACCCCTCAAAATATGCTTTTAAATGAGCATTTATTACAGGTGTCAAACTTCCAGCCTTCATGTTTCAGAGAGCATTTTGTTATTTTCTGATTGGGAAATCAAATGAGTCAAACTCATTTCCTATCATTGCCATGTGTTTATCATCTGACCTGCTTTCAGAGTCTCATTTATCTGACCTGAAATACAATGATGATTATGGCTTTGGTGTTGATACTTTCCCTTAACACTTCATTGGGTTTTTGTGAATCTCCAATGGGATAATATATGGAAAAACTCACTGAATAAATATAATTATTAATTATTATATTCTAAAAAAGGTGTGTTTTTTTTTGTACATTTTCCACAGTTTTCCAGGAACAAAAAGGCAAGTGCTCCAGTTTTCAATGTGAATGATTATGTTTTCATGACCTCTGGTCATTACTGTGGAAGCTGCTTAAAAGTGGTTGTGTAAAATGTCACATAGCAACATGTCCCATCTGCTTAGCAACAAAAAGAGGAGAGGAAACAAAACATTAAAATAGAGAATCTATAGAAAACTAGGGTTAAAAAAAGCATCAAACCCTAAACCTACCCAAAATTCTTTTCCTTAAAAAGCAAACACAAACCCTGAAATTGTTGCCTGAAAGAAATTCAACCACGTTCCCAAACAGTACTGAAGTCATCATGTAATTCACTGAAATGAATGAAACTTTAGAGTGTCATAGTAATCTAAATGGCTTCCTAGCCTCTACATGAGTGATGTGAGGTAAAAGGAATAAAATGCCCTCCAGGAGAAAAATTGTCCTGTGTGGCAAATTAACATCCCAGAACATCGGGGTTCAATTTAGTGCTCTGTAAGAAGCAATTTATTAAAAGGTGTTGGAAAGACTTAATTTACCTCATAGCAGCAAGTAGTTTGCTTACAAGAGAATTGCTTACTCTCCTTGGATAGTTTGGAATAAATTCATTATAGGTTAACTCATCTTAGGGCTAAAGGAACAGTCCTCTGCTGCTAAAATGATGGATAATTATACAATTTCTGCATTATTCTACTTTCCAGCTGATGGGCCACTGTTCTTAATAGGTTTCCCATCTCTTTTGATATCGATTAAGGAGTTTTAAAAAGCATGTAATGATATTCTTCAGTAGTGCTTTATTTCATCAACTCTAACACCACTCATCTTAAGATGTACTATTATGTACCAAGACAGGAAAAAACCTATTGATTAAACCCTGACTATCTATGTATGTGTGTATATATATATATATATATATATATATATATATATATATATATAGAGAGAGAGAGAGAGAGAGAGAGAGAGAGAGAATTTTTATTTTAGGGGCACCGGGTGGCTCAGTGGTTGAGCATCTGCTTTTGGCTCAGGGCATGATCCCAGGGTCCTGGGATCGAGTCCCATATTAGACTTCCCACAGAGAGCCTGCTTCTCGCTCTGCCTATGTCTCTGCCTCTCTCTCTGTGTCTCTCATGAATAAATAAAATCTTAATTTTTTAATTTTATACTTGTTGAAAGAACTTTTAGACTGATTCATATATGGATGTTTTAATTACATATCACTCTTAGAGATTCATAAAAAGGAAAATAGAAATAAATGTACTAATTAAGGTATGCTCAAAGCATCAGAGTTTGACTCTTCTGAATTCTTTTTTCAACTCAGAGTCACTTATGTCCATGTTTTCCCACAAAACGGTTTCCTCTGTACAGCAACGAGGGCTAATAGGTGAGTAGGACTTTTACTAAACATCAATAGGGTATGTGGCCTGGGCTAGGGGAAAACATCAGGAAGAAATCCCACAAAAATTAGAAGACAGGAAAGCTAGCAGTAAAGATTTCCTCTTTTCCTTAAGAGTTAAATGCAAGCCTGGCTTGCATGGTGTAAGTTTGAGAAATGAGTTTGCACACCACTATTCTTTAAATAGCCAACAAAAGGTTTTTGAGGCAGCCATTTTTAATTGGTCAAATCCTCATTCATATCTTTTGAAAAACCCTAACAATTTGTGTTGAACTGCATGTCTACCTTCTTGTGTTCCAACTCTTTGGTTCACTTTGTCTGTTGTCTTTCCCATATGGTTCAAAAAAGCACTATGCATAATGCTTTTCTCTAGCATGCCCTTTGATTCCTAACATTCTTCTGAGGGCCTTAACTCTATAACCATTACCTGATCATGGTGCTTTCATCTAGGATTAGGTTTTGCACTCCTATTGATCTTCTTCTATGGAGTTGAATGTAGTAAATGAACCTCCTAGCTCCCAACAAATTTGCATGTAATTGCCTGTCCGGAACACTGAATACTGGGCTCGAAGAATACACTAGCATTAACAGAGCCAAAAATGTTTTTCTTTCAAAGGCTCTGCTCCTTTGTCAAAAGTGGCATATATGGGGAGAATCAGAAAGCTTTCTCAAGGTTTGAGAAAATGGTGAGGTTGGGGAATGTCTGGAAATTATTGCCATGCTATCTAAATCATTACAGCTTCACATGCACCTTTTTGAATGAGTCCAGAGCTGGCATTATTAACCTCTTTTTGACTGCTGGAAAGTATTGACCTGCATTTGTATATCCCCTAAAGGAAACTGGAATACTTCGTGTCCTTTCTTTTAACTTTAGTTTTCTTTAGATGGGTTTTATCACAGAGTGATAAAAAGTTCGGTCTTGAACTGTGACTTTGATAGATTTAATGATCAATCACATTTGAAGGTTTTTTTTTTTTTTTTTTTTTTTTTTTAGATTTTATTTACTTATTCATGAGAGACACAAGGAGAGAGAGAGGCAGAGACACAGGCAGAGGGAGAAGCAGGCTCCATGCAGGGAGCCTGATGTGGGACTTGATCCTGGGACCCCAGGATCTTGCCCTGGGCCAAAGGCAGATGCTCAACCACTGAGCCACCCAGGCATCCCTGAAGGGTTATTTTTGTATTCTTTTGAATTGAAAAGTATTTCCGCTTGAAGTCAGACAACTATCATATTTAATGTGTTATATACACCCTCACACTTCTGCTCTGTCACAATGGATGACATGGGACATCTTAAGAGAAGATATAAAATTTATTGGAGAGAGATGTCTGATTTTTATCAGAGTTTATTACTAAAGTTTAAACTGCATCATGTCAAGGCTTGATTTTTAATTTTTTTTAAATTATGACTGCATCAATATTGGTATGGTACACATAGTCTACAATACAACCATATTATATAGCACATACTCTGTTGCTTTAAAACATCTAATTATGGATGCAGAAAAAAATAATGCAACAAAGCTTAATTTTCTCTGTAATAATTGGAAGTCCAATTGGGTGCCTTATATCTAAACTTTAGTGTTTCTTGTTGGAGAATACAGAAGCTCTGTCATCTGATGGAATACTTGGTGTGTGATTGGGAGAGGAGACAGGACTTCTCTCCTTGTTTGTTCTCTTCAGTCTGATAAATTGATCAAGTCAGCAGGCTCTAAGCATGCCTTGGAATGAAGAAGAGGAATTATTTGAGAGGAGGTGTGGTTTGTGAAGAAATGTTGAAAGGATTTTTTAATTGCACGAATAACTGATGAAGTTCAAGCATTATTAGCCCTGACAGGAATCCAGCTGAGTCTTTAGTAACATCATAACTTTTTATACCATCTGTATGAAAGTGGCAACACTAATTTTAATTTGAGTTATATTCTTAAGTATCCTACTTTTCATTAGCTCAAAATGCAAAATATTAGTACCATATCATAAAATTCTGTGAGATATAAAAAGCAGAGAGATTTAAACTCATTTAGAATAAATATTTCAGACAATAGAACAAGTTCCTCTCCTTTAGACCATATCATTATACCAAAAAATTAATTCTGTCATTATTAGTCATAATAAGAAGATATCATATGACTAATTATAATACTCCCAGGCACTATGTACTTCAACTCATTTGATTTTACAAAAATAGAACATGAGGTGTAGAATACTTTTGATGAGGCAGCTGACCTAAGGGAGGATATGGGAACTGTCCAAAGGATATCCACTAATTTTTGAACCCTGCTTGTCTGATACAATCTTTCTAACTTAAAAAATGCTGAAATTTGTGTTATGTTAGCGTTCTACAGCTTTGAAACCTCATGGTAAAATGGAAAGGGTCCTGGATTAGAATTGGGAAATCTATGTTCTAATTCGAGAACTGATCTCACTTTGCTCATGAAATAACAAAGAGAATTTAATTAAACTTACATCGCATAGGCTTAAAGACGTCAAACCTTTAAGATGTAGAAGTTATCTCTGCACAATGTGATGTATAAACTCCTTCCCTCCTGATTGTGCTTTTGTCTGAATTGACAATTCTCTAGTTAATTTACGTGAAGAAACATATTTAAAAATTATGAATAAAACAGTTTGCATAAAGAGACATTTTTAAATAATACAGATCTTAGTCAACAAAAGATAATATTCAAAAAATATTACTATTATTTTTTTTTCAAAAAATATTACTATTAAATTCTCAACCATTTACAAGGATAGGACAAACATTTTTAAGAGGAAGAAAACATCCAGATTGCTGAAATGAGTTCCACACATTAGGTTCAGATGCATTGCATCTTATAATATAGAAGTAATTTGCAGAATTACTGCTAGAAATAGAAAATGTGTGCAACAATAGAATACCATTGAGTAGAAAGTTTTTCCTCAGTCATCAGGAGGAGACAAAATATGTTTTAAAACTGCAAGCTGATATCTGGAAACTTTCTATAGTAATTCATTAAAGGAATAGTTTGTGGAGCAGTAGTACTGGGAACCAGCATGGGTTCACTAATAATGAGTACTACCAAAGCTTTACCTTTCAAGAGATTTATTAGCCTGATAGGCTTGGGGAAATTGAAATTATAGCACACTTGCAATACTGGATTGGAATTAAAATAGCAGAGCACGTTTAAAATTCCCAGAAGTTTTGCATATACTTTAAATCAATGTTCTTCTTTTTTGGAAAGCTGATTCAGTAGATCTTGAGACCAGGAATTTGTATTCTATTATTTTTTTCAGCTTTATTGAGGTATAAGTACAAATATAATTATAAGATTTTTAAAGTGTGTGTGGTAATTTGATGTATACATGTATACATTGGAAAAGGATTCCAATTGAGTCAATTAAAACATCCATCCCCCATATAATTATTCCCCCTATTTTTTGTGAGAACATTTAGTTCTACTCTGTTAGTAATTTTCATTTATACAATACAGTAATATCGATTATACATACCATTTTATACATTAGATCCTCAGACTTTATCTTATAACTGGGAGTTTATGCCATTTTAACAACCTCTCCATTTCCCCCCACCCTCGAGCCCCTGACAACTACTTTTTTGCTTTTTGTTTCTATGAATTCTGCTTTTTTTTTTTTTCAGTTCCACATATAATGATACCATGTAGTATTTGCCTCTTTCTGTCTGGCTTATTTCACTTAGCATAATGTCCTCAAGGTTCATCCATGTTGTTGCAAATGACAGATTTTCCTTCTTGTTTAAGGCTAAATAATATTCCATACAATATATATATGTATACATTTTTCTTGATCTATTCATTCATTGACAAACACTGAGGTTATTGAGGTTATTTCTATACTTTGGCTATTGTGAATAATGCTGCAATGAACATAGAAGTACAGATACCTTTTTGGGACAAGTTTTTTTTTTTTTCCTTTGTATATATACCCAGAAGTGGGATTGTTGGATTGCATAGTAGTTCTATTTTTAAAAGATTGATTGATTGATTGATTGATAGGTTGATTGATTTAGAGAGCTGGGGGGAAGGGAGGGCAGAAAGGGAGAGAGAATCCCAAGCCAACTCCATGTTGAGCAAGGAGTTTGATGTGGGGCTCAGTCTCAGGACCCTGAGATCATGACCTAAGCCAAAACCAAGAGTCAAATGCTCAACCAACTGAGCCACACAAGCGCTCCAGTAGTTCTGTTTTTAATTTCTTGAGAAACCTGCATACTGCTTTTCACTGTGGCTGCATCAGTTTACATTCCCACCATCACTACCTAACAGTTTTCAGTTCTCTGCATCTTTGCCAGCATTTGTTATCTCTTGTCTTTTTAATGATACACATCATAAAAAATGTGAGATGACACCTCATTGTGGTTTTGATTTGCATTTCTTTAATGATTAGCTGTTGAACACCTTTTCATGTACCTGTTGGCCATTTGTATGCCCTCTTTGGAATAATGTCTATTCAGGTCCTTTACCTATTTTTTAATTGAGTTATTGGTGTTTTTGTTATTGATGTGTATGAATTCCTTGTATATTTTGGATATTAGCTTTTTATCAGATATGTTATTTGAAAATGTCTTTTCTCATTCCATAGGTTGCCTTTTCATTTCACTTATGGTTTCCTTTGTTGAGCAAAACT
The DNA here is from genome assembly GCF_053574225.1 of Canis aureus. NCBI lineage: Eukaryota > Metazoa > Chordata > Mammalia > Carnivora > Canidae > Canis > Canis aureus. The sequence continues at coordinate 8,463,809 of NC_135647.1, forward strand.
TAGTTTGATATAGTCCTACTTGTTAATTTTTGCTTTTGTTGCTTTTGCTTTTGGTGTCAAATCACAAAAGCTCTTTGCCAAGACCAATGTTAAGGAGCTTACCCCCCACATTTTCCTCTAGGAGTTTTACCATTTTAAGCCTCACATGCAAGTTTTTAATTCATTTTGAGTTGATTTTTATGTGTGGTATAATAGAGGGGTCCAGGTTCATTCTTTCTATCTTATTCAACGTCATATATTGAAGAGACTATCCTTTCTCTATTGTGTATTTTTGGCACCTTTGTCAAAAAGTAATTATGCTTGGTTTTATTTCTAGGCTCTTTTTTAGTTCTGTTGATCTGTGTGTCTGTTTTTTTGTTGTTTTGTTTTTAAAAGAGTTTATTATCCATGAGACACACACACACACACACACACACAGAGGCAGAGACACAGGCGGAGGGAGAAGCAGGCTCCATTCAAGGAGCCCGATGCGGGACTCGATCTCGGGACTCCAGGATCAAGCTCTGAGCCAAAAGCAGGAGCAAAACCGCTGAGCCACCCAGGGATTCCCTGTGTGTCTGTTTCTATGAGAATATCATATTGCTTTGATTATTATAGTTTTGTAATATAGTTTGAAATCAGGCAGTATGTTGCCTCAAACTTTGTTCTTTTTTTCTCAAGATTGCTTTATCTATTCAGGGCCTTTTGTAGTTCTATGGAAGTTTTAGAATTATCCACTTCTGTAAAAACGCCATTAGAATTTGATAGGGATTGCCTTGAATCTGTAGATCATTTTTGGTAGTATGGGCATTTTAACAATATTAATTTTTCTAATCCATGAACATTGAGTTTTTTTCATTTATTCACATCTTTAATTTCTTTCATCAATATCTTATAGTTTTCATAGTATAGATTTTTCACCTTCTTGGTTAAATTTTCTAGGTATTTTATTTTTTTTGATGAAATTGTAAATGGAATGGGATTGTTTTCCTAATTTATCTTTTTGGCAGTTTATTGTTAGTGTATAGAAGTCCAACTGATTTTCACATGTTGATTTTGTGTCCTGCAACATACTGAAATTTTTATTTACACTAATAGCTTTTTGGTAGAGTCTTCAGGGTTTTATATATATAATATTATGTCATTTGCAAATACTGAGAGCTTTACGTCTTCCTCTCTAGTTTTGATGTTTTGATTTATTTTTCTTTGCTAATTGCTCTGGATGGGATTCCAAATATTGTGTTGAAAAAAAGTGGCAAGAATGAGCTTCGTTGTCTAGTTCCTGTTCTTAGAGGAAAAGCTTTCAGTCTTTCACCATTGAGCATGATGCTATGGGCTTATCATAAGATCTTTATTGTGTTGAGGTACATTTCCTCTACTTCCACTTTGTTGAGAGTTTTGTTATAAATGCATATTGCATTTTGTTAATTGCTTTTTTTGTACCTATTGAGATGATCATATATTTTCATATTTCATTTTGTTAATGTCATGTATCATCTTGATTTGTAGATGTTGAACCATCCTTGGATCCCTGAAGTAAATTGCCCTTGATCATATGATCCTTTTAATGTATTGTTGAATTTGATTTGCTAGAATTTTGTTGAGGATTTTTGCATCTATGATCATCAGGAATATTGGCCTGTTATCTTCTTTTCTTGTGGTGTTCTCACCTGGTTTTGGTATCTTGATACCATTTTCTTGATAATGTTGACCTCATAAAATGAGTTTAGAAGTATTCTGTCCTGTTCTGCTTTTTTGAAGTTTGAGAAGGATTGGTATTCATTCTTTTTTGAATGTTTGGTAGAATTTACTAATAAAGTAATCTGGTCCTGGACTTATGTTTACTGGAATGTTTTTGATTGTAATTCAGTCTCCTGACTAGTAATCCATGTGTTCAGATTTTCTATTTCACCATGATTCAGTCTTAGTAGGTTGTATGCCTCTAGGAATTGGATAAATTATCCTAGTAATGGATAATTACTTCTAGGTTGTCCAGTATGTTGATATATAATTGTTTATAGTAGTCCTTTTTATAATCCTTTGTATTTGTATGGCATCAATTTTAATGTCTCCTCTACCATTTGTAATTTTATTTATTTGGGCCCTTTCCTTTTTTCTTGATAATCTCATTAAGGATTTGTCTATTTTTTTCTTTTCAGAAAGCAACTCTTTATTGATCTTTTCTATTATCTTTTCAGATTCTATTTCATTTATTTCTGCTCTGCTCTTTGTTATAACTTTCCTTCTACTAACTTTCAGTTCAGTTTGTTCTTTTCTAGTTCTTTGAGATGTAGTGTCTTGGTTGCTTTGATGATTCATGGAGATACAAATAAAGTATTTTGAACAATATCAGTGTCCAGTAAATTTTCAATTAGTGTTAGCTGTTATTACCACTATTGTAATAAATACCTATTATTTTCTGGGTGGTGGAGCTACCAAGATGAAAAGATATAAATCTTAATTCAACAGCATCACTGTTTATTATAGAAGTCAAATGTGCAAATAAACAATTGCCATGTAATTTGAAAAGTACAACTTTAAAGATATATGTGAATTTTATTAAGTAGATTTCAGTAATAGCTTTGTAGCAGTATTATCACCTGAGATGCATATTTAGATGAATTCTCTAAGGATGTAAGTAGGGAGAAGGTCATTCTAGGTGAGAGAACAGCATGGCAAAGATTTAGAAGCCTGGAACAGTGTGGCTTTCCAAAGGCAACTGCTTTATAGGCAAAGGAAGGAGACAGTAGACAGTACAGGAAGGGTCATGTATTAGGAGTTACATTAGGGGAGTCAGTCCTTACTATATCCTGAAGGGCTTTGTATGCACTGCCAGGAAATTTGGGTTCATTTCATTCTTGGTGGAAGCCATTAAAAGATTTTCAGCAGGGATATGGTGCTATCAGATATTTATGTGGGATTGTAGAAGTTAATAGAGCTGAGATGCAGGCATATCAGTTAAGAGGCTGTTACTGTAATTCAGGCAAGGCTAGGTGAGGGTCAAAACCAGAATGATGGAAATAGGGATGAAGAGAAATAGTTGGGAAGACCCTGTAAGCCTTGGAAGAGTGATGCTGGTTATTGGCAAATGGTGAGTATGTGGAAGCAGAAGAGTTTCCAGGCATTTTACTTGGCAAATAAATGGATGATGTTCTCTCAATATGAGCTAGGAAATACAGGGAAAAGACCATATTTTTGAGGAAATGTAAGTTTTGTGCTATTCTTGCTAAAGTTTCTTATTGCAAAAAAAAAATAAAGTTTCTTATTGCTGTTTGTTTAAATACATTCAAGTCAACTATCTGGTAGGTGGCTGGATATTTAGGACAAAACCTTTGTGGAGAAAGCAGGACAGGGAACATTGATTATGAAGTGACTGCCTAATATTACACTTATAAGTCAGGATTCAGTTTTACTGTATTCAGGTAACAGTGACTTAATGAAACAACAAAATAATAATTATATATATATATATATATATATATATATATATATATATATATTCCATAATTGAGACAGAGAATGGCAATTTTACAAATACCTTGTCTCCTGCCAGTTCACTGCTTAGATATCTCTAGGTCAAAAACTGCTATCGGAGTTCTAACACTGACATATTATTTGTTTATTCATAGCAGGGGAAAAAAGTAGGCTTTGACTGTCCTTTTTTAAAAAAAGACCCTAGGCTGAGTAATGTATAGAATTGTTGGATCACTATATTGTATACCTGAAACTGATATACCTCTGTGTGTTAATTATACTGGAATAATAATAATAATAATTAATAGTAATAATAATAAGGGCCTTGGAAGTATCACATCTTTGTTTACATCTCATTTGCTAGAATGTAGTCACATGTTTTAAATTAGGTTCAAGGGACCCTAGGTAATGTAGAAATTCAACTGATGGACATATGCCCAGCAAAAAATTGGAATTTTATTTAAAAGTGTGGGAGAAAAGAGGATATTTGGAGGCAATTCTTAGTCTCTGTAATACCAGAGAAGTGGATAAGTTCATCCAGGGAAAAAATACAAAAATAAGAGGGAAAGAAAAAAGAAAACCAAATTGAGAAAGGAAGGGGCCAAAGGTGGGACTTTGAAGAATGCTTAAACATCCACACATTTGTAGGTAGACTCTGTCCCTTTGCTCTTACCCCTGATGTAACATCTGACTGGTCTTCTCTTGCTTCTCCCTTGCCTTTGCTCTGTACTCTTCCCAATGACTGGTTTCTGAACTCAGAATATGTCTAAATACTGCTGAAGGTAGGACTGGAAATATAAAAATAGGTTCAGTCTGAGTGTTGTCGACATGCACACAAAAGACGATGATAACTATGAGGTGATGGATATATTAATTAGCTTGATTGTAGTAATTATTTCACAATGTATATAAAGTTATCAGGTTATGCGTTTTAAATATATACAATGTTTAATCATCAGTTATACCTCAGGAAAGCTAAAGAGGAAGTAATAAACTAATAAATGTGTTCACCTATGTGACAGGATACAAGATCAGTATGCAAAAATCATTCATATTTCTGAACACTAACAAAAAAACAATAAATTAAGAAAACAATCCCAATTACAATAATATCAAAAAATAATAAAATACTTAGGTATACATTTTGAAACAATTGAAAGACTTGTTGCTATGGTCTGAATATTTATGTCTCCCCAAAACTCATATGTTAAAATGCAAATGACCAATGTGATGGTATTAGAAGGTAGGGCCCTAAGGAGGTGAAGTCAGAGGGTGGAACTCTCATGGATGGAATTTGTGACTTATGAAAAAGGCTCCAGAGAGATCCCTAGCTCCTTCCTACCAGATGAGCTCACAGCCAGAAGGTGCTAACTAGGGGGCCTTCATCAGAATGTGGCCATATTGGCACCATGAGCCTGAACTTCCAGCTGCTGGAACTGTGAGAAATTAATATTTATTGTTTACAAGCTGCCCAGTATGTGGTAATTTTTATAGTAGACAACAAATTTGTACACTGAAAACTACAAAATATCATGAAAGAAATTAAAGAAGATCTAATAATAGAAAGACTCCCTGTGTTCATGGTTAGTACAATTTAATATTGTTAGCTGATGATAGTGCCCAAGGGGATCTACAGATATAATACAATACTTACCAAATTGTAGTTTCATTTTTGTAGAAACAAATCACTTGATCCTAAAATCCATATAGAATTGCAAAGGGCCCAGAATAGCTAAAATTTTTTTGAAAAATAGAACAAAGCTGAAGGACTCACACTTCCTAATTTCAAACCTTCATGTAGAGCTACAGCAATCAACACAGTGTGGTATTGGCATAAAGATAGGCATATATATCAGTGGAACATAATTAATAGTTCAGAAATAAGTCCATTTAAGGTCAAGAGATTTTCTTCAAGAGTGCCAGTGGGGAGGGCCAGGGTGGCTCATTTGGTTAGGATCTACCTTTGGCTGGGGTCCTGGGATTGAGTCCTCCATCAAGCTCCCTGCTCAGTGGGGAGTCTGCTTCTCCCTCTCCCCGTGCCTACTGCTTCCCTTGCTTGTTCTCTCTCCCTCTGTGTCAAATAAATAAATAAAATCTTTTTAAAAAGTGCCAATAGAGGAGAGAATAATCTTTCAACAAATGGTACTGGGTTAATGGTGGGACAACCAGGTGTCTATATGTAGAAAAATAAAGTTTGACTCCTACCTCACACCATATATAAAAATTAACTCAAATTTATAATTTAAATGGTTGAAATATAAAACTTTGGGAAGAAAATGGAATCACAAATATTTTTGACTCTGGATTAGGTGATTGTTTTTTAGATATGATACCACCAAAAGCACAAACAACATAAGAAAAAAAATAATGCACTAGACTTCAAAATTTAAACATTCTGTGCTTCAAAGAATACTATTAAGAAAGTGAAAAGGCAACCCACATAATGGTAAAAATATTTGCTAATCATGTATCTGATAAGGGACTTGTATCTAGAATGAAAAACTCTTACAACTCAATAATAAAAAGACAACCTAATTTTAAAAATAGTTTCATTAAACATCTGGATATTTTCCTACACAAATGCTCAAAATAAATTTACATTTTGAATGATATTTTCACTTTAAGTATAGATATTCTGAACACTTCAGTTTACAAAAAGAAACATATTTCTCTCACTTGGTCATAAATTCGGTCACAAATTAAGCTATCTTAAGCATTCTGTAGACCTAGTGGACTTTCACGTTAATGGATCTTTTAAGGGTATTGCTGATTAAATACCAGCAGCAGGAACAAAAACAATGCCATCATTCTGCTCTTCTTAAAATCAAACAAAACCCCTGCTTTTTAAAAGTTAGATAAAATCTCACTCAAGATACAGTTCTCAAATTAATTTCACATAGAACTTCACTTTTGTTTGTTCTTGACTTTTGAATGGTTCTGTTTTGCAAAGAGTTAGGGGTTTTTCTTTGGAATGACTAACTCAGAGAAGGCACCATGGAAAGGCTAATATGGAAAGTCTTTTTATTTGTTTTAAATTGTAATTTTTATTGCCACAGCATCTGTTACAAATTGACAGTAGATGGTAACAGAGGTTTTTGTGGGGCTCCTACACTGATCATATGTATTGGATTTGGAAAAGGCCTATTCTAATATACTTCATATGTGTAGTACACTCACTTCAATGCTCACAATCAGGAATTTCAAAATAAGCTGACTCCAAGGCAATCAATTGATATACTTTAAACAGTGTGCCACAGAATTTCTGGTAACTAGATTTATTATAACATCATGTGCATTACAATGAAATCTCATAAGATAACTGTCAATTATATTTCCCTTCATTTCATTAGCAGAGAGGCCTGATATTTTGTATAGCTAACTGAGAATTCATGGCACTTAGTATACAATTGTATTGTAAATTGCTTTAGTTTTTAAAAAAAGCCTGTTTGTGTCATAGTATGATTGACATTTTGGCAGAACTGTGTAGAACTCTGGAAATAATGTTTATTACTTAACTGATGCATTTACAGGAAAGGTTCAAAATGAAAAAGCATTTCTTGTGGAAAAAATGGTAATTGCTTTTGGGACTTGTATGATTTCATGGCTAGAGCTGGGTAGGGGATCTTCTGAATTAGCTTTATATATTTTCATGAATAAGTAAAAAAAATTGTGTTCGTTCATTCATTCACTGTACAAATATTGTATGAATGCCTATTAAGTGCCACATACTGAAATAAATACTGTGTATGGCGTGATGAATATAACAGACCTAGTCAATGCCATTGCCAAACTAATAGTTCTATAGAAGAGTCAGAAATAAACATAAAGATATCTTTATATATAAACACACACACACAGACACACACACGATGTCTTAGGTACCAAATGCCAAACTGAGTTGTGCTAAACAAAGATTTATTTATTTTTTTAAAACTTTTATTTATTTATGATAGGCACACAGTGAGAGAGAGAGAGAGAGGCAGAGACACAGGCAGAGGGAGAAGCAGGCTCCATGCACCGGGAGCCCGACGTGGGATTCGATCCCGGGTCTCCAGGACCGCGCCCTGGGCCAAAGGCAGGCGCCAAACCGCTGCACCACCCAGGGATCCCTAAACAAAGATTTAAAAAGTGGCAAAAATCATTCAGAAAAATTTTAACTCCCTCTACCAAATAAGGGAGATAAATGGATACAAGAAGGAGAAAATGGACAGACAGAGAGAATTTTTGGAGACACTTTTGTGTGTTTTCTGAGTTCCCTTTTTGTACTCCAACTCAGTAAGAAACCGAGTTCAATTCTTCAACTTAATAAGAAGGCTTTTACTGAGACAACCCTTGATATATGTTCTCCGTGGTGCGGGGACCCCCGTGGATGGTAGAAATCCTCCCTGAGACACAAACAGGCTGGCCAACTCCAGTTGGACAAGTTGAGCAACAAGCAGCTGCTGTGTTATGTGGCCTGCATTATCTGACATTGGTGAGACAAATGCACAGGAGTGCTTCCTGGGGACTATACGTAGCCCAAACAGGAATCAGCTTGAGACCATCTGAGCTTTTAAGATCAGAGCATTCCTGAAGATGCCATCTTCAACAAACAGATTCTGTTTATTACTAATAAACCCATCCCTTATCCTCCTCCCCACCACCAACACTAAGCAACCACTAATATGAACCTTTGGTCTGTATAGATTTATCTACTTTGGACATTTCATATAAATGGAATTGTATAATATGTTGCTTTTTGTAACTGGCTTCTTTCACTTAGTATAATGCTTTCAAGTTTTATCTGTGTTGTACGATATAGCAGTACTTTGCTCCTTTTTTATTGCTGAAAAATATTCCATATGTGAACGTACCATATTTGTTTGTCCATTTATTCGTTGATGGACATTTCAAACTTTTGGCTTTTTCTGATCATTGCATCTCAACTATGGAATGTTCCAAATCATGTGATTAATGTTATTTTGGATGAAATCAATGGATTATCGATGTCCATACATTTACCCAACTAACTTGAATGGTGTATCTTAAAAATTTATGAACGATAGTGGAGATGTCACCATAACCACTAATGAGATGTAGGGCTAATTGGTTTCAAATGCTAACAAGTGAACATTGAGCCAGCAAAACTGGAATGAGTTAGCAGTGCTACTAAATTTTTCTGGCTTCAGACCACTGGGGTCTGTTTGCCTCTTCCTATCCTAGCTGTTAACTAGCACTGACACTTAACTTGAGGCCTGAAGAACAGGTAATGTTTAAATCACCAAGATTTTTTTTAAAAAAATGTATTCTGTACTTATTTATAGCCAATCATTTTCAACTTAAACAAACATTTCTTTTCAAAAACATAGCAGCTTTTAAACCACTGCCAAAATATTAGGGCAAATAGGCTTTTTTTTTGTCTTGGCAGAGTGTACATAAACATACAATGCCTTGCTTAAATATTCATAGACTCCCAGCTCACAGTACAGTAACTTAATAATAAAATATTTTGAAGAGGGAACGATGCTGTGGAGCTTGTGATACCACTAATGGATTTGAAGAGGATGCTAATGCATTGTAGGAGGAAGTGAATTGAGCTCTCGTGTGTAAAGGAGGATTATAAAATATAATTATGAAAAAGCAGTAGTGGCGGGCTGAGGAAGTTCTGTTGATGTGTGGGTACTACAAACGACATGTTTTGTTGATGAGAATGAAGGCTTAGATGGATATTTACTGTGCTAGCAATCTTCTCTATCCTGAAACATGGAATGCATTATAGAAATGGCCATTTTGTGAACTCCAGAGTGAAAATTAAATAGTGTAAGATGGAGGCTGACAAGACTCATGCAGCTTTTCATTTCAAATAACAGCCATCTAGGAAGGCTAAGCTTTCATATCAAGAACTTCGTGAAGGCACTGGGAGAAAAAAAAAAAGTGATATAACTGTCAAAGTAGAGGAAAAACTTTTTTTTTTTTTGTAAAAAGAAGATTAAGGAATTATAGGAAATTAAATAATTCATGGTATCCTGCTCAGAGTAGAGGAGGCATGAAGACCTTTCTGAATATCATTTCCTGGGTTGGGCATTGACAACTTACAATATATTGTGGGCTTCAGTAGGAACAAGTACACCAGGACATAGGGTGAGAGACTCAGCTTCTCTAAGCTTCCAGTTTTCATGTCATTTCCTTATCTAAGGGTCCGCCCCCTCAGGCAAAATGAAGAAATGCTCTTAGAATGTTAGTCCAATAGCGGCACCTGGATAGTTCAGTCAGTTGAACATCTGCCTCCTGCTGGGGGCATAATCCTAGGGTCTTGAGATCGAGCCCTGCGTAGAGCTCTCTGCCCAGCAAGGATCCTACTCCCTCTGCTTGTGCTCTCTCTCTCAATTTCTCTAAAAAAAAAAAAAAAAAAAAAAGAAAAGAAAAGAAAGAAAGAAGTCTGATATTTACTGAAAAAAATGCGAAATACCTAATCAGCAATATATATAAGAACATCAGAGACAGATCATAATTGAGATAATCCAATAATCCATCACCTTTTCCCTTTGTGGTAAATTCTGAACTCTATACTTACTGCTCAGTGTTTTACTCCAATCTTTCATTGAGGAGTATACATGTAATAGCAATAGAGTTTACTTTTCAGAAGTACATTAAGTAAATGAGCGTTGCCCCTTAATAGAGTTATTTTGTTTTTTTATTTTTTAAAGATTTATTTATTTATTTATTTATTTATTTATTTATTTATTTATTATAGACATAGAGAGAGAGAGAGGCAAAGACACAGGCAGAGGGAGAAGCAGGCTCCATGCAGGGAGCCCAATGCGGACTTGATCCCGAAACTCCAGGATCGCCCCTGGAACTAGGGCAGGCGCCAAACCGCTGAGCCACCCAGGGATCCCCCAATAAAGCTATTTTAGAAGAGAAATGTGTGTTCTAATAACTTTAACATTGTTTAACACATTTATGAAATGCTGTGTTTCTGTAGAGAAATTGTTTAAAGATTATGAAAAAATTCATGCAGAAAATAGGCACAACACCAAGTTTAAATAGTTGTTAATATGCACCATATTTAGTTCACATCTTCTCTCTCTCCTTCTCTCTCCCCACCCCTTCTTACACAAGTGGAACTCTACTGATACACCCAAATTCTCACCCCACTTGTTCTCTCTCCCTCCTCAGAGGATGCCACTCATGAGAAATGGTTGTGAATCTTTTCTGTGCATAAAAAATAGACTTTGTAGAGCCATGTAGACTTACAACAAAGTTGAGAGGAAGGAGCAAAAATTTCCCATATACTCCCTGCACCCCCCCTTATGCACAGCCTCTCCCATTGTCACCATCAGTCGCCAGAGTGTTTTTTCTTTCTTTTTTTCTTTTAAGATTTTATTTATTTATTCATGAGAGACACAGAGAGAGGCAGAAACATAGGCTGAGGGAGAAGCAGGCTCCCTGCAAGGAGCCTGATGTGGGACTGGATCGCAGGACTCCAGGATCATGACCTGAGCCAAAGGCTGTTGCTCAACCACTGAGACACCCAGGCGTCCCAAGGAATTTTTTCTAGTTTTTAAAAAGATTATATTTATTTATTAGAAAAAGAGAGAGAGCGTGTGCATAAGTGGGGTGATGGGCAGAGGGAGAAGCAGATTCCCCACTCAGTAGGAAGCCCAGTGCATGGCTTGGGCCCACGATCCTGAGATCATGACCCCAGCCAAAGTCAGACACTTAACCGACCAAGCCACCCAGGTGCCTTTAAAAGGAATTCTATGTCCTGGATAGTATTAATTTGTCAGTTAAATGTAAGACAAAATCTTCCAATCTGATTTTTTTTTTTAATTTAAGAAGTGCTTTCACATTGAAGAATTGTTTTTTGTAATGTTCTCAAATTTAGCATTTTTTTCTCTTTCGTGGTTTTGTGCTTATATAAAAATTTTCTGGGCAACCTGGGTGGCTTAGTGGTTTAGCACTGCCTTCAGCCCAGCCTAATCATGGAGACCCGGGATGGAGTTCCATGTCAGGCTCCCTGCATGGAGCCTGCTTCTCCCTCTGCCTGTGTCTCTGCCTCTCTCTCTCTCTCTCATGAATAAATAAATAAAATCTTAAAAAAAATAAAAAAATAAAAATAATTTTCTTTTACCTTAATATCATATAGATCTATTTTTTAAATATTTTACCCTAAAAAATTACAAAGTTAATTCTTCATGTTTGGGACTTCATTCGTGTGTGGCCATCAGCATGTGGATGCAACGTGGGGTAAGGATCTAGTTGTATCTCTAGATCTTACATATCTAGATGTATGTAATGATCATACATCATTAATTTCTGTCATCATTTTATTGACTAGTCCATCATTTCCCCAGTGATATGTAAGGTATCTCTGTCTTATACCAAACTCATTTATATTTAACAGCCTGTTTCTAATTGAGCAAATAGCAGTGAAATATCTCAGCTATATGAGAAGTGTATGTTTAACCTTCTAAGAGGCTATCAAACAGCTTTTTATGGTGGTTGAACAATTTAGCATTCCCACCAGCCATGTATGGAAGAGTTTCACTTGATCTCCATCCTCACCAGATTTGGCACAGTCAGTTCCTATTTATGATTTTTTTATATTAGCCATTCTAATAGGTATGTAATAGTATATCATTGTGCTTCATGTGTTTATTTGCCATGTGTATGTCTTTTTTATGATATATCTGCTCAAATTTTTGTCCATTCTTTTGTTAATTTGTCTGTTTCATTATTGTTGACTTTTAAGAGTTCTTTATATATTCTGGATACAAGTCCATCAGATATGTGACTTGCAAATATGTTCATTTACTTGGTGGTTAGCTCTTTATTCTACTAGCCATGTCTTTAAACATTTTAATTATGATAAAGTCCACATTACCATCTTTATCTCTTTTACTGGTTGTGTCTATAGTTTCATGTGTAAAAATTCTTGGCCTAACCCAACTTTCAAAGACTTGTTTCCTATGTTATGTTTAAAAATTTTATAGTTGTACATTTTACATTTAGGTCTATGATCCATTCCAATTCAATTTTTATAATAGGGCATGAAGAATTGGTTGATGCTCAGCTTCTTGATTATGACTGTCCAACTATTTTGAAACATGTGTTGAAAAGACTATTCTTTCCCATTAACTGTCTTTGCACCTTTGTCTAGATCAATTCGCCAGATTTGTGTGGGCCTACTTGATACTACACTGATAACTGTAGAAAGCTACAGTTATGTAGATGATAAAAATACAATTGTGTGAACTCCAACTTTCTGTCAAAATTGTTTCAACTATTCTTTTTTTTTAAAGATAGATTTGTTTGTTTGTTTGTTTGTTTATTTGACAGAGAGACAGAGAGCATGCACAAGCAGGGGGAATGACAGGCAGAGGGAAAAGGAGAAGCAGACTCTCTGCTGAGCAGGGAATCTGACACAGGGCTTGATCCCAAGCATTATGACCTGAACCAAAGGCACACACTTAACCGACTGAGCCACCTAGATGCCCCTGTTTCGTCTATTTGAATTCCTCTATGTTTCCATATATATTTCAGATTCACTCATTGTTATCTGCCAAAATCCTAATGGGATATTGATGGGGATCTTGTTGAAGTCATAGACCAATATGAGGGAAATTTTCATATTAATAGGTTTTTTTGGTTTCTTTCATCAGTTCTTCTGCAGATATTTAACATACAGATTCTGCAAATATTTTTGTCAGATTTATATCTAAGTATAAACAGTGCAGTTTTTAAATTTCTGCCTTCAACTGTTCATGTCTAGTATATAGAAACATTGAACTGCAGTGAATTTATACATTTATTTGGAGAAGAGTATCATCTTTAAGACACTTAAACTTTTAATCATTTTATATGGAATATTTCTCCTTTTATCTAGGTATACTTTTATGTATTTCTGTACTTTTTCTCCTAGTTCTTTATAATTTTGTGGCAATTGCAAATAGTATCATAATTAAATTTTATTTATAATTTATTTTGCTGCATAGAGATGCTATTGCATTTTGTATTTTAACCTTGTACTCAATAACACTACTAAACTCTAAGTCAGCTCTGTTCAGTAGACATGCAATGTTAACCACATAAGTAATTTACAATCTTCTAATAGCTACATTCAAACACAAGGAAAAAAAACACAGGTGAAATTAAGTTTAATAGTATATTTAATATAATATATCCAAAATATCATTTTTAACATGTACCAATATATAAATTATGAATGAAATATTTTCTTCTTTTTTATACTAACCCACCAATCTGGGATGTATTTTATACTCAAATAGGATGATTCACTTCCAATAGTTACAGTGAAATGTAACTCTGCTAAAACAATAAAATCCTACCAAAACAATAATATGGAATGGAAAGCTACTTTGTATTGCTTCAGTTTTAAAATCTCTATTTCTGTCAATGAGATTAAATAAAAATTCAGTTTCACAGCCACACTCATCCCATTTCAGGTGCTCAATAGACACACAAAGCAAGGGGCTACCTGATTGGACAGTGGAGCTCTAATTAGTTCTGGTGTTTTTCATTTCTGTTTATAACATTTTGGCCTTTAACAATTTTCTTTCTTCAATTTTCTTCAAGTATATTCTATTCATTTTTTTCCAACTGGATGATTATTTCATTAATTTTTAATTTTCCTTTCATGTTAGTATAATCAATTTAAGAAGATTATAGTTTTCTTCAAATTACTGCTTTACATATATCTCCTTGTCATTCAGTTTTTACATTTGTTCTAATTCCATTTTCATATCTTCTATGACTTATGAGTAATTTAGGGATGCTTTTTAAATTTCCAAATGGATGAGAGGATTTAGTAATATTTTTATTATTTTAATTTTGTTGCATCACAGAGAATTACTTGATATATACTGTTTGGTATTTGGTGAAACTTGGATTGTGGTCTAGTATGTTCTAGCTATGTTTCTAAGGTTGCGCTCTAAATTTATTTACTACTTTTACTGAGTTTCAGTCAGTGTGGTCTATCAATAATTAAAAGACATTCTCTTACAAGCTCCTACTGTAATTGCTATTTTGTCAATTTCTTTGTAATTTTATGAATTCTTTAATACTTTTGAGACTATATTTTTGAGAGTGCAAAGCTCAGAATCATTCTTATCTTTTTATAGTGACATCTAGCTATCTACCATCTATCTATCCTCCCATCCAACCATCCTTCCTTCCTTCCTTCCATCACTTTTGTTTAGTATTTGCCTGATAAACCCTCTTCTATTTACTTTCCTTTGAATTTATGTCTTATCATACTTGTTTGTTGTTTAAAGCATTTCTTTTTTATGATACAAGGAAGCTTACTTCCTCCAAAGCAAACTCTGCAACCTGTATTTGGGTTCAGCTAGTTTATTTGGGGATTGAGGACAAGAAGTTTAAGTGAAAAAATGGGTGCGAAGTGAGATGGGTAGAAAGACAAAGAGGTTTGTGAGTAAGCAGGGTTGAGAACTGGGGTTCAATCACCTTGGGGACCCTCCGAGAAACTTTCCGCATGGCTGAGCAGTTTATATACTGATTCTGTGCTTTTGAGGGTTGCTCTGGATGTTAAGTCCCTCACATATCCTGATTGACCCTCTGTGCAGTTAGGAAACTTACAAAAGCCTTCAGGTGGGGAAGAAGAGAACAGGTGTTTGAATGGGGTGGAATGGGGGAACTCTCTAGGTCAGGTGATCAACCGCGGCTGTGGAGGAATTCAGGTGGGAGGAGGAGTTGCAAGGTGCAGGGTTGCAGGGCTAGGCATTAACAGTGCTCAGGTTAATTTAACTACATCCGAGTTTAACCTTTAAAATATAATCTGGGGGGCAGCCCGGGTGGCTCAGCGGTTTAGTGCCGCCTTCAGCCCAGGGCATGATCCTGGAGACCCGGGACTGCATAGAGTCTGCTTCTCCCCACTACCCATGTCTCTGCTCCCCCCCGCCCATGAATAAATAAATAAAATCTTTAAAAAAATAAAAATACAGTCTGGGGCTCCTGGGTTGCTCAGTTGGTTGAGCATCAGACTCTTGGTTTCAGCTCAGGTCATGATCTCAGTGTCATTGGATTGAGCCTTGAGTTGGGGAGTCTGCTTGAGATTCTCTCTCTCCCTCTCCCTCTGTCTGTCCCCCTGCTCCTGCTTGCCGTCTTTCAAGTGAATAAATAAACCTTAAAAAACAATAAAGTACAATCTAAGAATCACTGTTTTTCAGCTATTTCAGCTTTTTGTTTATTTAGAGTTATTTGCATTGTTTTCCCCACTACTTATTTTTATACTACTTTATTATTACATTTTTCTTCACTTCCTTTTCCCCCTTTCTTTATAATATTTATTAAATGTATTGAATTTTGTTTATGCTCATTTTCTCTCTTCTACTGGTTTTGAAAAAATAAAAGTTTTGTTTGTATTTCTTAATGGCTACCCATAAAATTTGAATAGAAGATATTTAAAGTTGTTAAATATTTAAAGTTGTTTATCTATTTTTCAAGATAATAAAAGAAACTAGATTTCTTTTTCTTCAACCTCCCAACCCTTCTCCACCCACAGTAGGTGGGTAATTGTTGTGCAATATTTTAATTTACATTTTGTCTTTATTATAGCACATTTAGTTATTTTTTTATCAGTCAATGCTTGTTTGCTAATTTATTTGCTCACCATTGTTTCTCGCATCCTATTTCTTCCATTCAGTTTGTTTCTTTTTTCATTAAATATGTCTCTCAGTCTCAGTGAATGTTTGTTAAGTAAATTTCCATAGCTTTTTCTTTTCTTTCTTTCTTTTTTTTTTTTTTTTTGATAGAATGATTTGGTTTTTTTCTCACTCTTCAAAAATTGTTAGTTTGATGCAAAGTCTTACTTGACAATTATTTTCTGTAAATATTATCAAGATATTCCATTATTGAGGCACCTGGGTGTCTCAGTGGTTGAGTGTCTTGCCTTTGGCTCAGGGCCTGACCCCGGGGTCCTAGGATCGAGTCCCACATCGGGCTCCCCACAAGAAGCCTGCTTCTCTTCTCCCTCTGCCTGTGTCTCTGCCTCTCTCTGTGTCTCTCGTGAATAAATAAATAAATCTAAAAAAAAAGATATTCCATTATTATGTGGACTCTATTATCTATTGTCTAATTTTTGCCCCATTGTAGATAATTCACTCATCCTTCTGTTGGCTTTTAAATTTCTCGTTTTTGGTATTCTTTGATTTCATGTTGATGTATTGGGGTGTGGATAGATTTTATTTATGCTACTCCATAACCATTGGACAGACATCTTCAATCTGAAGACCTATGTCTTTCATAATTTCTAAAAAAAAATCAGCCATCATCTCCTTGCATTCTACCTCTTGCTCTTTTTCTTTTGGAACTTATGTTAGCCACATGTTGCAATTCCTCATTTTATCTAATATATGTCTTTGCTGTCTTTTAATATTTTCTATCTTTGTGATTTTCAGTCCATTACACTGTGCAATCTCCTGAGATATGTACTGCAGTCCACATATTCTCTCAGCTATTTTTAATCTGTTCTCAAATTTATCCATTGAGTTTTTAATTTCAGTGATTACATTTTTATTTTTATGGCTTCTAATTGGCTTATTTCTAATGTCTTATTTCTAGCCTAAGTAACTTGGCAATTGGATTTTATACCTTTAATTACAGTTGACTTTTGAACAACATGAGTTTAAACTGTGTGGGTCCACTTATGAGTGGATTTTCCACCCATAAATACCATACAGTACTGTAAAGATATTTTCCTTATGATTTTCTTAATAATATTTTTTCTCTAGCTTCCCTTTTTTTTTTAAAAATTTTTATTTATTTATGATAGCCACAGAGAGAGAGAGAGAGAGGCGCAGAGACACAGGCAGAGGGAGAAGCAGGCTCCATGCACCGGGAGCCCGACTTGGGATTCGATCCCGGGTCTCCAGGATCGCGCCCTGGGCCAAAGGCAGGCGCCAAACCGCTGCGCCACCCAGGGATCCCTCTAGCTTCCCTTATTGTAAGAATATGGAATATGATTCATAGAACATACAAAGTATGTGTGAGTGTTTATGCTATTGGTAAGGCTTCTGGTCAACAGTAGGCTATTAGTAGTTAAGTTTTGGGAGAATTAAAAGATATACATGGAATTTTGACTCCACAGGGGTTGGTACTACTTACCCCTGCATTGTCCAGGAGCCAATTTATAGAGTATTTTACTCTATAAATTTTACCTTCTAATTATTATTTTATCATCTAAAGTCTTTGCACTTCTAATACTGTATAGTCTTGCACATGTTGGGGTAATTTTTTTGTGTTTGGTAACTCTCACTGTGCCCACATCTTCTAGGTAGGGCTTATTGTTTCCATGACAATCCATCGGGCCTGAGTTTTAGAAGTGTCTAGGTGCACCTGGACTGTCAGTGGTTCCTGATCAAGCTTTGGATTAATTCTTAGATTGAAGTTTCCCAGAAAATGTGGTAATATTTGACCACGAAGAAAGTGTATTTGAGTTTGTATTTCAAAGAGGCTTTTTGTTTTTGTGCATTGCTTTTCCAGCAGAGCCTAGGGAAAAGATAATCTTTCTTTTTTCCTATTCTTTCCCTCTGCCTTCTGGCAGATTTTTTCTCTGTCTTCTTTCCCTCGTGTATCTCCAAGGATCCCAGTTTTATGAGCTAACTTATTTTCTAACTCCCCTTTTTATATAGCGGATGGGCTTACCTTCAGTCATCACATGGATACTAACATCCAGCTCCTAGTTGAGTAAGACAGAGTCTTCCCCTCCAAGTTCACTCAGGTCCTACCACTTTGATTTTTAGTTCTCCCTTTGGCTCCCCCCTGGCTTCTACAGATTACTTTCTCATTCCCGAAAGCTAATTAAGCATTTAGAAGACTTTTAGTTCTCTCTTTTATTTTTAATTTTTATAATAAATTTATTTTTTTATTGGTGTTCAATTTACCAGCATACAGAATAACACCCAGTGCTCATCCCGTCAAGTGCCCCCCTCAGTGCCCGTCACCCATTCACCAACCTCCCCCCCCCACCCTCCTCCCCTTCCACCACCCCTAGTTCATTTCCCAGAGTTAGGAGTCTTTATGTTCTCTTTTATCCATTATTTCTAAGGGTTTCTTTTGGGAGGACCTTCAGACTGAGTTGGTCATATTGTTGGAACTGGAAATCCTGTAGTAATTCTTTTGAAATCAATTTCAGAACACTCTTATGATCTGCAAACTAAATAATCTTATTAATGAATAGTCCTATATTACATGCCCAAAGTTGCAGAGTTTCAAATAACAGCCCATAGGGACCATGCCACTAAATTTGCCTTCACTTTAAAATTTGAAATAGGGTTTTATGAGAATAAAGTGAGCAGAACATGTATTTTTCCAATGTACATCATGCAATGCTGTCACATTATACAGAACCTGTGACATTAAGTAGACCAAATACAAAAACTCAATATTTGTGCATTTTCCCCTGCATCCAAAAGTGCTGCTGAATAATTCAGAATTATAACAAATAGAAAAAATCCATCACATTTTAAAGTAAACTTTTAGCAGACCCAGGGTCCTGGGAATTTTTGTCTTTTTTTTTCTTATTGTTTTTTTCCTGTATATACCCTTTCTGAAATAATCTGACATGTGGCTGACAATGATTTAAATAGGACTTAATCTGGTCAGAAAAAATGTATCTCTCATCTTACTCAAACTCTGAAATCCTTTATTTTCTACTTGTGATGCTAACATACACACCTGTGATAGAGGAATGAAGTCTCAGGTGTGCATTTAGTTGTCTGAATGACAAAAGAGTCCAAAGGTGCTCATTGCATCATAAGGAATAATTACCATATAATATTGTTTGAAACCAGTTCTCAAAATGACAAAGAATACCCCCTTTGAAGAGTAAGAGGCATTCAATTATTAATATATTAAACATGTTAGCATTGTTTGGTGTGGCGAGATTCTACTGACCTTTAAAGAGGGTCTTCTATAAAAAAGTCAATCCTGAGTGACTGGTACTTTCACCTGACTGCAGAGGTACATGCCTGCTTAGGAAGGTTTCCTGGGAGGCTTTTGTCAGTTGGCCTGGAAGAGACAAAATATAGAAATGGAAAAATATGCATACAACTTCTTACCTTAAATAGAAATAGAATCTGGTAAGACATTAAAAAAGTAGGATGGGTAAAACAAAATCAAACTGATGTAAGGCAGGAGCATATACAACTGTGAGGATGGATAGAGCCAGGTATTGCTTCAGAGGCTTCGAACCCTAAAATTATATTTGTACCCAAGATGGTTACAAATGCTAACTAACTCATACGATCCTTAAAGGCAAAGACTGCTTAATTGAATTTTGTGTTCTTCATTTCCAGAAAAAAATACTTTATATACAGCAGCAATTTGTTACATTTGTTTGATTGATTAAATGAAGAGAAAGAGTTGGGTAGACATAGTGTCCCTTGGTGCTTAAATGTTTTCTAGCTTTTAGATCTTGCTCCCCAATCCATCTTTTTATTTGTCTATATTTGTAGAGTTGATTATACTATTTTAATATGACCCACGATAGCATATTTATTTACTTTTTTTACTCTTTCCATAATTATCTACAACTGGAGAAATCTACCTGTTGAAACTACTATTCTAAATAGACAGCATCATCCACTTGCTAGAAATGACCTGAACTGTAGGGAGGGCATATTTTTAAAACTCAATTCCATATCAGTGACAAATGGATTACATTGATTTAGAATTTATGTCTTTATTTTAACATATGGCCTTTATTTTAAGATAACATAAAAGAATAAGGACTGGCAAATATGGCCTAAACATTGACTAAATCTGTATATATAATCTATTCTCATATTCAAAGAGTGCCACATAGATACTAATCATGTCATCACCCCCTATTTATTGAATACCCTTAGTATTCTCAGTTGAATACCAATGTTGCTGGTTCTCCATCCACTTTCTTATGATGTGAGCAGTAACTGGGGACTCATCAGTGTGATATGCATTTTAAGTTGTTTTTTCCACTGAAATGATGACTTGGACATACTCATCCAAACACTTGTGTCTTGTTCATGGTAAATGGCTGGCCACTGTTTAAGCAGACAGCATCTAACAATGCAGAGGAGATTTTTTTCCCCCAAGAAGAAAATTCCTCCCTAATGAATCAAATCCTCTCCTTCAATCTTATTTTCACCATACTATCATATATATGTATATGTATGTATGTTATGTAAATTGTGCAACTATGCATCCATCTTCTAGTTGTCAATTGACCTTCCCTTGTAGTATAAGCAATATTTTATGATACTACGATATAAAGACAGTTGTACAGTGCAGATAAACATTAAGAAGGAAAAAATAGCAGATATAAAAAATCAGTTAGAGAAATAGGAGAAATTTAACAGGAACTTATGATTAGTTGGTTACTATATCTGAAACTGAATTTGACTTTGTGTTTCACAAAAGACAAAGCACAATACAGGCTTGGCACAAAAACAATATAGGAAACCCAGTGGGTTAGGATGGTATTTATTGAGTGGTAATTAGGGAGGCTACAAGTTATTTTGGAAAGACAATTACAATAAATTTTGGATGGACTCTATCATTTGGATCTCTACCTAAGGGATATTGGGTAACATGATAAACAATGTATGTATTCAGTTATTTTGTAACAGATGAAGAGTCCTTCCAAAATTGGAAACTAGTATATATGAACTGTAAAAGCTAAAGTTATAACATGATATTAACTCAGATAAAACATTTTTATAAAATATAGGCTAATAGAATCCATATAGTTTGTTTTTGATGTCCAAATTTAATTAAGCAAAAAAGTTTCCATTTGCTCTTTAGTTCAAATATTAGAGTTAATCAACATCAGTATCAAAGTGAAAGCTTGATTAAATGATCTAGCCAGACTAAGGGCAGAACCTTTGCATTTTGTACTAAAAGGACACTCATATGCTTTCTGTATGTATGTACATATGTATGTATGTATGTATTTTTAATTCCAGTACAGTTAACATATCGTCTTGTATCCGTTTCAAGAGTATAATATAGTGATTCAATATTTCTATACATCATCTGATGCTCATCACATGACAAGTGCCCTCCTTACTCCCCATCACCTATTTCATCCATCCCCGCACCTACCTCCCCTCTTGTGACCATCAGTCTCTAGTTAAGAGTCTGTTCCTTTATTTCTCTTTCTCTTTTTTCCCTTTGCTCATTTGTTTTGTTTCTTAAATTCCACACATGAGTAAAAACCTATGTTATTTGTCTTTCTTTGACTATTTCACTTAGCATTATACTATCCACGTTGTTGCAAATGGCAGGATTTCATTCTTGGTTATGGCTGAGTGATACTCCAGTGTGTGTGTGTGTGTGTGTGTGTGTGTATCACCTTTTTTTCTATTCATTAGTGGATGGACCCTTGTAGAAACCTATATACTTTAGATACCAGACATACAGATGTTGTGAAATGTTTGGATATGGCTTTCATTCTTACCTATGGAGATGGACGTGAGAATAGTTAGAAATAAGGCCATTATTATTTTTAAAAAATGGAGTTCAGTCTCTTTGTGTGCTCAAACTATTAGAGAAGATCCAGCATTCTGGATATATAATATAGCAGTTTTTAACCTAAGAAATAAATGCAAACACTGTTATTACCAATTGAACACTTAACACCATCCAGGAGCCTTATAGAGCACTTGACTTTAGGAAAACTCTGCATCCTTCTCTAGGATTCACAGGCATGAATTGGCTCATGAGAAATGATGTTGCTTAGCCATTAGCCATTAGCCAGATGTGGTTAAATCAGATGGACCAAAATTCAAATTCCACATTGCACATTCATTGCTTATTAGCTGTGGGATTGTTGGCAATTTACTCTTTTTAAATTACTCTTTTAATCCTAATTTTTCTTTTCCATGAAATAAAAACAATAGTGCTGCCTAGTCCAGGATGCTGTGTGACGATTATATGTAGTGATGCACTTAGCATGGTGTCGTGTGAGTTAGGTACTCAATACCTGTTATTTATAATTATTAAGTGAAAAAAACATTCTCACAACTGGGAATGTGACTAAATGAGGTTACCTATTTTTAAAGATCCTGCTCAGTTGAAAAATGTTTGTGAAATATGCTAGTTTTGTGTTAACACAGCTAATGCCCAAGTGTTATTTCTGAGAACAGTTACCCATGAGGTCCAGTGATCTGTCAACATTACTCTAAGCTAGTGTTAGTAAGTCACTGCATTGAATAAGAAGAGGTGTGCTACTCTCAGAATTGTAAGGATCAGTGTGCTTTTAGCCAATTCATACAGAGTTTTATTAAGTTACTTAAAAAAAACCAAAAGAATAACAATAAGGCTGCAGCCTTATTCTGCTAAATTTAGAAACTCTTTGGACATTAGCTGACTTTTAAAAAGTATGAATCCTGGGCATAGTGGTTTAGGTGGGCACCATCCTTCATAAAAGGCAGTTTCCATGTACTAAGTATAAGGAGAGCTCAGAGATTAGGTACTGTGATTAGGGCTGAACTGACTGTTTCATTGGAGTCTGGCAAGCATACGTGTGGAGGGTGGAGGGGAAAGCAGGAATTTGCTGAACAAGTCAGAATCAGTGCTTTTGTGTATTAGTCCAAATGGGCTGCTGTAACAAATTACTATAGACTGAGTGGCTTATCAACAATAGAAGTTTATTTCTTACAGTCCTGGAGGCTGGGGATTCTAAGATCAAAGTGTCAGCAGATTTGGTGTCTGATGAGAGCCAGCTTTCTGGTTCACAATGACTATCTTTTCGCTGTATCTTCACACAGTAGAAAAAGGGATGAGAAATGTCTCTTCATAAGGGCACTAACCCCCTACAGGAGGGCCCTACACTCCTGATCTAATTACCTCCCAAAGCCCCCACCTCCAAATACCATCCCACTGGTGATTAGGTTTCAACACGTAAATTTGGGGGTGGTGGTGGAGAATGCAAACATTCAGTCTATATCAAAAGGATTGTTCTTCAGCCAAGGATACTACCCCAAACCCAAAGAGATCTTTTTAGGGTAGTGACACTCTCAAGAAATAGAGAAGGGTGACCTATATTTATGTTTTTCTTCACCATAATGATAGTGATACTATAATCCTAACTTAAAAATATTGGCCAACCAGGCAACTAATCAAACAAAAGCCTTTACTTTAAGGGCACCAAGAAGTGCCCTATACAAATTAAAATGAAACAACAATCTTTCAAATTCCCTATGCGTCCAGCACAGCAAAGTTGATTTGTTCATAGCATCCAGTATAGAGTGAATTCTATTGGCTAGCAGCGTGCTGGGTATTTTATGAGCATTATTTCTAATCTTGGCAATAACATCGAGAGGGAGGGAGTTTTAATCTCATTTAACAGATGAAGAACAATGCCATCACAAGCAGGTGAAAAATATTTTTTGGTCTCCAGGAACTGTATAGCTTTCTGTTGATAGATAACATAGTCAAACCCAGAGCTTGCTTTGTATCACTGAACGTGGTAATTTACACAGGCTCCTTTTCTTCTTGTCATACCTGATGGGAACAGAGAGATCTATTGAGTCCCAGGCCTCCCTATGTAGACCAGGGGTTGCCAAACTAGAGCCCATGGACCAAATCTGGCCTACCTCCTGTTTTTATTTTTGTTTATGTTTTTTTAAAGATTTTATTTATTTATTCATGAGAGACACAGAGAGAGAGAGAGAGAGACAGAGACACAGGCAGAGGGAGAAGCAGGCTCCATGCAGGGAGCCCAATGTGGGAGTCGATCCTGGGCCTCCAGGACCACACCCTGGGCTGAATGTGGCGCTAAACCTCTGAGCCACCAGGGGTGCCCTACCTCCTGTTTTTGTATGGCTGGTGAGATAAGAATGGTTCTTACATTTTTAAATTTGCATTTACATTTTTAAGATGTCAAAAGAAGAAAATAGTTTGTGATATGTGGACATTATATGAAATTCAAGTTTCAGATCCATAAAAAAAGTTTCATTGGAACCTGCTTACTCATTTACATATGATTTATGATTGCTTTGGTGTTACAATGGAAGTTAACGAGCTGTAGCAGAAACCTGATGGCCTCCAAAGCTTAAAATATTTACTATCTGGTTTTTACAGAAAAGGTGTACTGAGTCCTGTTGAGATAGTAAACTCCTTGAGGACAGAAAAAAATGTCTCCAACAGACATTAGACCCTTGCAGTCTAGCACAATACCTACACAGTGAACTCTAAATATAGTTTATGTAAATGAATGAATATGAATAAACAAATAAATGATTAATCTAAAAAGTCTTCAAGGACTTTTTTTTTTTCAAATTGGCTTTGAAAAGAAAATTTTTTAATGAACGCTCTGTAAGAAATCCTTTCCAGAAGTGTACAGGATTTGCCAACCTTGAGTTGGTAGAGTTGATGGAGTATTATCTGAAGCAGAACTGAAATGTCCTTTGCACATAAATTTAATTGGATTCTGACATTAACTACCTGATGCCAATTTCAAGGCCAGGCCTCCTGTCCTATACTTCTGACTGACCAGTTCTATATATCAGGGGTTCCCAGGAGCCTTCCTTGGGTTGGATAATTTGCTAGAATGGCTCACAGAACTCAGGGAAACACTTTAGTTACTATTACTGGTTTATTATAAAGGATGCAACTCAGGAAGAGCCACATGGAAGATACGCATAGAGTTAAGTATAGGGAAGAACCTCAGATCTTCATGCTGGATTTTGGTGCACCCCTATCCCAGCACCAACTCAAAAACTCTCACAAACCTGTCACCTAGAGATTTTTACAGAGGTTCTGTTATGTAGGCAGGATTGTTTAAGTCATTGGCCATAGGTGATGGAGCCCTCAAGGGTTGGGGGTTGGAGAGAAAGTTCCTCTAATGGTGTGATTGGTTCCCCCTGGCAACCAGCCTCCCTCCTCCAAGAGTCACCTCATTAGCATAAACTCAAGGTGGAAAGGGGCTTGTTATGAGTAACAGGAGATGCTCCTCTCACC